>NC_137604.1:3760612-3788112 GCF_963280865.1 Gymnoscopelus braueri | reverse complement strand
CTGATCCGAGACGTGATTGGCCGATCCAGGCTGAAGTTCCTGCCCCAGCTGCCCCTCCCCCCGTTGCTCACTCAGTATCTAGCCTGGAAACCAGACGAATCTGCCAGTGCAAATACAAAATAAATGATTGCCCTCGGCAGATTTGGTCTGGCCCGCTCGCTTGTGATTGGATTTCGCTGGCCCCTAAGTTGTGGGGCACCAATCAGGGCCCAGTATGCAAATGTGGGGCGGGTTTATCTACCAGAGATTTTTTTTTTTTTAAATCAGCTCCTTGGAAATGAATCTTCCAACACTAGACTGCCGTGTTCCAGACTGATATCTACACGGTGATATTAGTCTGGCCATGCCAGGCTACTCAGTACCTACCGTACACTTAGACACACACCAGGCCCGGCGCCACCGGGGTGCCACAGGGGGGCCTGGCACACCCTCAGTTGCAAATTCTGCCCCCTCAGTCTATGCTTCACTGGGCTGCACCAGCCCTCCTGCTTTCGTGCCTATAGAGGGGGCGGGTTTAACATCTCCGGCGAGAGAATGCGTGTGATCCCATTGGTTCACCGATCTGTCCGTCAGCCCCCGCCCCCGTCAGCACAACATGACGAGCGACGCCCACTGCACTCTGGTTGGTTGGGGGAAATGAAACACTTCCTATAGCGGGTACACCGACGCGCTGGTCCAGGCTTTTATTTCTTTAGCAAAACTAAACAATAAAAGCCTGGAGATCGAGGCCAATGCTTTACCAACCTTGGGGGGGGGGGGGGTGGGGGTCACCAAACGGCTTGGAGAAAGTGGAAGAAGACAGAACTATCGCCGAAAAGCGTAGACATTTTGAACCAGCGGTTGCTTAAGGAGCGATAAAACAGTGAAACGTGCCGGTGAAGCGTCTTTTTTTTTCGCGCTGCCCCCCCCCCCCCCCCCCCGCTGACACAACGGTGCCCCCTCGCCATTTTCAACTGCCCCCCCCCCCCCCCCCCTCAGTCATTTCATCCTGGCGCCGGGCCTGAGACGCACACACACACACACACACACACACACACACACACACACGCAGTGGTGGAAAAAGTACTCAATTGCTTTACTTAAGTAAAAGTATCAATACTGCAATATAGAAATACTTTGTTACAAGTAAAAGTCCAGAATAAAAAAAATACTTGAGTGAAAGAAGTACAAAAGTATTGGCAAAACATTTTACTTAAAGTACCAAAAGTAAAAGTACTGAAATGTTTGAAAATAGCCGATCTACAAGCTCACAACGCGTCGCATGGCGACGCGTTGTGAGCTTGTAGATCGGCTATTTTCAAATAGCCTAGGTATAGAATAGGGTTAAAGTGGTTAATGTATGTTTCATAACATCATCTGCAAAGTAACTAGTAACTAAAGTTTTCAAACAATTGTAGTGGAGTAAAAGTACAATATTTGCCTCTGAGATGTAATGGAGTAGAAGTAAAAGTATTGGAAATTGGAAATACTCAAATAAAGTACAAATACCTCAAACTTGTACTTAAGTACAGTACTTAAGTAAATGTACCTACTTACTTTACACCACTGCGCGCAAGCATGTCACACTGTATATTTATATTTAATGTCATTCATCAAACAATAAAATGCATAAAGTGCGACATCTTTGATGATATCTTGATGTCCCATCATGCACCTCCGGAGGGAAGTGGAGTCCGGGGACCCCCAGGGTTTCTTGGGGGGGGTTCCAGGGGGTCCCCAGCAGTAGCTAACATAGCATCACAATCATTTTAAAAGTTGCAGATCACACGTCCAAACTTGGTCAGAAATATAAATGTTTGATCAATTAGGATCAATATAGTATTTTTCTCACCAAAAAAAAATCCATTAAAGGACAACTTTGTTATTTTATTAGTTTGTAATGATAATAATTAAAAGATGAGTGTAAAAGAAATCATGTAATGCTTTCTATCGTTTTTGAATGATTTAGTGATTTTTAACTGGGGGGGGGGGGGGGCATTCTGTCCATTGGTAAATAGTCATGAACGCAGCCTCCGATTTCCGTGAAACTTTGTACGCACATCCCCTCTAGGCCAAGGAAGAAATGCCACCCTACATTTTTCAAATCAGCCCCATGGTGGCGCTGTAACAGGCAGATTCACGTTTTGGTCTATTTATGAGCCAAAACGTGAATCTGCCTGTTACAGCGCCACCATGAATGCCCCCGCCCCCCAGTTCAAAAATCACATTAAAAAAACAATAGAAAGCAATACATGATTTTTTTTTAACACTCATCTTTTAATTATCATCATTACAAACTAATAAAATAACCCTTGTTGTAAAAAAAAACTAAGTTGTCCTTTAAGGAGTTTTATTGCACCTGAAACTTGGTGCTGTCTTTGCCCTCATTTAGAATTCCCGGATCCATTAATTATGCCAGTAGGCCACGCCTGTAACAACCCCTCGATGATATGCTAATATGCCACACTGTGTGATCCGGTCTATTTGTAAATTGGAAATTGGTTTCCAGCTGTGGTTTTCCAGTTATGGGTTCCGGTTGGCGCCACATTGTTTATGTTCCCCCACATAATGCGAATCAATTAGTTTAGTCTCACTAGTCGCGATACGAGTTAGAATAAAAGATGCCAAACGATTATACCAGAATAAACTAATTATGGCCAAGGGAAGGGGAATCATTTTGGAGGTGCACCGGCACGCTAGACCGGATCAGAAAACCGGAAAAGGGGGTTGATCTCAGGCTAGTTTTGAACAGATGTTGGTTGATGGGGTTAGGAGGTAATATTAGTCTCACGAGCAAACCTCCAGAACAGGGGTATATAGGCAACCTCTAAGGAGATTTGTTTTCATCCAAACTTGTACATTGAAGTGAATTTTCAGAAGGTGTCTTTCTGAACTGTCCACAGCCCTCCTCTGTGACAGACAGAGTAGACAAAGAAATGACCATACAGTATATAATGAGCATTAGAGAAGACCGATTATAAAGATGCATTGAAAATGGGTGAAGCGCTCCTTTAATCACCCTGGTTCCAATCTGAATAGGACAAACATCTTGTTTGGATGAACACAGCCTTAGATGGTTTCAGGTACAGTAGCCAACATGACATTTAAATTGTGTGTAATTCGTTTTTAAAGCATTGGTTTCTCAAATTGGGGTCCGGGGACCCCCAAGAGCCCTTGGGGGCGTTCCAGGGGGTCCCCAGCAAAAGTAGTTCATATAGCATCACAACCACTTTAAAGGAGTTGTTCACTCAAAAAATTACTTATTGTATATCAATTACACACCTCATGAAGCCTTGAATTCATGGAGATTTTTTTGTTTTTGTCGCATTCCTGAGCCAATAGTTTGATGACCAGGTCATCGGTCAGTAGAAGACTCTTGAGACTCTTTGAGTCAACTCCGCCGGTCATAATTATTGGCTTTAGGAATGTGACAAAAACTAAAACTAAATCTCCAAGGTTTTCAAGGTTTCATGGGGTGTGTAATTGATGAAAATAAGTCTTTTTTTTGGGTGAACTACTCCTTTAACCATTTATTGGCTATTCGAAAATAGCAGATGTACAATAGTTTTTTTATTACATTTTTACATAAATCTTCTATTCTGTGGGTCCCTGGCACAAAAATAAATTCAGATGAGGGTATGTGTTCACATAACATATCAATTTGGGGGTCCTTAACATGAAAAAGTTTGAGAACCACTGCTTTTAAAAAAATAAAATAGCAGATATACAAGCTTAAAGGTGGCTATGAGCTTGAATATCTGTTGTTTTTGAACAGCCAAAGAAATCTAAAATCTAAATCTAAATTATAGAGGTTAGAAGTAACACATCAAATCCTTAGATGCACAAACCACATGTTTACTGTTAAACAAAGAGATTAAAGGAGAATTCCGGACAAATTAAGTGTTATCTTTGATGTCTCGTTACTCACCTACCGATGTGAAAAGTAGCGTTATTTTTTTTCATATATTCCCCTGTCGTCATTTTTTAAACACCCTCCGTTGTTATAATGGGAGCGTGAGGGTTAGTGAAGTTCGTCTATTATAACCGACGCAATGTTATTTTTTTCTCTACTACGATTCATTGTAGAGTCTCATGATAGTCAAACATGCGCTGAAAATTCCTGCGAGCCTGCCGTTAATGGCGAACGATTTAACACTGGTTGCTTGTTTCCAGAATCTGGCAACACGAGTTGCCAGGTTCTGGAAGAAACAAGCAACCAGTGTTAAATCGTTCGCCATTGACGGCAGCCTCGCAGATAGTTTCAACGCATGTTTGACTATCATGAGACTCTACTATGAATACTAGTAGTGAAAAAAACAACTTTGCGTCGGTTATAATAGACGAATTTCACTAACCCTCACGCTCCCATTATAACAACGGAGGGTGTTTAAAAAATGACGACAGGGGAATATATGAAAAAAAATAACGCTACTTTTCACATCGGTAGGTGAGTAACGAGACATCAAAGATAACACTTAATTTGTCCGGAATTCTCCTTTAACCAAATAATGGGATTAACCCATAATGTGACAAATACTCTGATACCCAGGAGGAATACAGGAAACAGAAAGTTCATTAATGGTAAATTGTGATACAGCTTATAGCAATAATCAGGTACAATTAGTTTAGATTGATTACAATATTCAATTGAATAATAAAATAATCAAAGCAATTGATTCACTAAATCAGAACATTTTAGTTCCACTGAAGGATCCAAATCAGTGGTCACTAAAGATGCAGTGCAATATTACATTGAAAATAATGAAAATCAAATCAATACCTTCTTAAATGCTCTCCCTTACTTTCACAAGCAAGGTGTGTGTGTGTGTGTGTGTGTGTGCGTGTGTGTGTGTGTGCGTGTGTGTGTGTGTGTGTGTGTGTGTGTGTGTGTGTGTGTGTGTGTGTGTGTGTGTGTGTGTGTGTGTGTTTCGTACGTGTGTGTGTGTGTGTGTGTGTGTGTGTGTGTGTGTGTGTGTGTGTGTGTGTGTGTGTGTGTGCGTGCGTGCGTGCGTGCGTGCGTGCGTGCGTGCGTGCGTGCGTGCGTGCGTGCGTGCGTGCGTGCGTGCGTGTGGCTCTTTCTTTCTCTCTCTCTCTCTGTCTGTCTGTCTGTCTGTCTGTCTTTCTGTCTGTGTCTCTGTCTCTGTGTGTGTCTCTGTCTGTCTCTCTGTGTGTCGTGTGAGAACTGTAAAGAGTTAAAGTGCCAGTTTTATTGTTACCATTTTGTACAGCATGACTTTGGCTGACAACTGTGAAAATATGTATTCTTGTATTTTTATATATTATTATGTTATTAGGAATTAATTTGCCTCCTGTGTGAACTTTGCATAGCTGAATAGGATGGATGGGATAGGGTAGGTGTACGCTACTGTATTTTAACATCAGTCATAATGGTGGTACTTACTTGGAGGGCCAAATATTTTCTGAGGTGGTACTTGGTGTAAAAACTTTGAGAACCACTGGTCTAGTGCAGACTCAAACACAGAGGCAAGAATACATTAAAAGAAATCTGAATTATATTGCCAGCTGCGAGAACAACAAAAATAGGCAAAAAGGCAAAAGCAAGCTAAAAGTCAAACAAAGGATTTGGCCAAAACTAAGCTTAGGCTGGCTGAGCACGCCAGGTCCAGGGAAGCCACAATAACAAGGCAGGCAACAGGACAGGAATCAGACAGGGTGTACAGTTTTCATTCATTTAAACGGGTGCTAGTCAGAATGTATAACAGGCTAGCGTTAGTATGCCTTCGGCCTCTTTACGTCCTCATACACACCACACTTCTCTTCCTTCAGGTACCTTCTTTCTACAGTTATTTCAATATGTCCCATTCTTGATTGAAATAACATTTCTTTCAGTAAATAAATAAAAATTGAACACTCCAAAATAAAGACATGCAATTATAACCATCTTCCTTCTTTCTTCATTGTATTAATGTTCAAGTTTCAAGGCTTGATTAATGATTATCATTAATTTGACATTGACTCAGGGGCGGCCTTTCCTATGTTTCACCCGTTTCAATTGAAACAGGCCCAAACCTCAGGGGGCCCCCGAATTTTCTTGGAAAAAAAAAATAGATTTTTTTTTTTTTTTTTTCAAAATACAATTTCAAAATCCGCAAATTCCGCAAACAAAATCGGGGTGACCGTGTTTTGGGGCGATTTTTTATTTATTTATTTTATTTTATTTATTTTTTGCGGGGTGGGGGGGTGCATAGGGGGCCACATATTAGCTCTTGAAACGGGCCCCCAGGATCACTAAGGCCGCCCCTGCATTGACTCACAAACATCTGACATTGTAAAGTGTCATTCAACTTGTATGTATCTGTCACTTGCACTTGCTTGGGTGGCTTCCATCACCCTGCCTGTGGTTTCCTGTTTTCTACTGGCTTCACAGTAAGATCCTCTTTCCAGCTACAGGCAGTTACTAACAACTTCCTTGTTCGTCTGGTTAAAGGGATAGTTCTTTTTTTATCGACTAGTCACCCCATGGAGACTTGAATTCATGGATATTTTATGTTTTTGTCACATTCCTAAGACAATAATTTGATGACCGGCAGCGGTTCTGGTAGGAGACACAAAGAGTCTCCTTTGTGTCTCCTACCGGAACCGCTGCCTATACCGGTCCGCTGGTCATCAAATTATTGTCTTAGGAATGAGACAAAAACTAAAAAACATCCATGAATTCAAGTCTCCATGGGGTGACTAATCCATAGAAAAATCCATTCTTTGGGTGAACTATCCCAAAATAGCAGATCTACAAGTTCACAACGCCTCACAGAGTGATGCTTGTAGATCTGCAGACCATGTACAGAGCTTGTAGATCTGCAGACCATGTACAGAGCTTGAAGATCTGCTACAGACCAAGTACAGAGCTTGTAGATCTGCTATGTCTGGAAAATATCAACCTTTTCCATACATTTCATAGATAGCTTGATCTTCTTGGATTCATGTTAATCTACCAATAATAGGTAGTGGGGGTCCCTGCTTCATCTCTCTCTCAGCTAAGGGGTCCTTATTTCCCCCCATTCAGGTGTTTTCATTGTGTCCTGTCAAGTTCTATTTCCACATTATACTACAAATCTATGAGCTGTGTTTTATAATGACATAATACAGATGTATACTGTTACCAAAGAGATTTAATTAAGATATTTTAATGCGTCTTTTGAAAATAGCCGATCTACGAGCTCACATCTGCAGGACTTTGCACTTGGTTTAATGACGACCATGAAAGCCCTTGTCTAGCTTTGTTTCAGCTAGGCTGTTGGTTCTAATAACGCAGATGACAGGAAGTTTGAGCAGTGAGCACCTCAATGGTTGATAGGTTGGAACGGTATGGACATGATATGATGTCCAGATGCCTGAAGAATGTCTATTGACCGAAAAGTTGCCTAAATAAAGTTGTCTTTATTGTGCAAGTGTAGACGGTGTGCGGGTCATTTTATTGTATTCTGGCGTCTGATCCCTGCCTATAAGCACCCGTCTCTGAGCTGATCAGGCGTGCATAAGACCTTGCTTTTTCCATTAGAACAGATTGAAATGAACTTTGTAGTTGACATTTTGACCACTTGAACCCCAGCATCTACTGATGTGCGGGTCGGGTTTTTTCATGACCCGCATCATCTACCTACCAGCATCCCTATTCTGGGGGCAACATCAGCCAAAAATAACCCAATCTTTTTGTGAAGCTAAAATCTAAAAACTCGAGGGAGAGGGTAGGGAGAGCAATTCAGGACAGCACTTTACAACACAAACATCAGTATGATTACAACCACTTGTCTGACTATAATTTTCTGTCTGTAATTTACAGTGCAAGATATTAAGAGACAGGCATCAGAACCATAATTATGTGTTTCTTAATAATTGTCTCATCCCATGACACTCTCCTGAATCCCTGCTTAATTATACAAGAGGCCTACTCAGATTATCAACACAAATATCTGAACACCCCTTCCAAAGATAACATTTGCTGAGGTGTTGAACTTTGGACACTCCCAGGAACATGTCTTTGCAACCATTGTTAACCTTCTCTACTTGTCCCACAGCCTCAGTCTCAACAGGCGGTTGTTTTGTTATTATATGTGTGCACCGTCCGTGCATCACAGAGCAGAATGACACCGCTCTCTTCTCTCCAACCGTGCCCTCATGTCCTCTCATTTAGATTACAACAATGCTTTTGCTCCAGTCTCAGCCAAAGCTCACTACATCGCCTGCAGTTGGTGCATACATAGACACCTAAATGGAACATAAACAATAAACTTAACTGAAAAGGGTCTTCTATATCAGTGGTTCTCAAACATTTTCATGTCAAGGACCCCCAAATTGACACTTATTAGCCCGCGGACCCCCATTTGAAAAGATATGCCAAGGAGGGACCCCCATAAGAGAAGATTTTTTACAGCTCTACCAGTGATTCTCAACCATTTTAATTTCAAGGACCCCCAGTTTGACGTGCATTAGGCTACGGACCCCCATTTAAAGGCATTTCGATCTCTGGGACCCCAATTTATATTGTAAAATCAAGGTTAATTTAACTCAGAGAGTGTACAAATGGAACCAAATGGACCCGTTACACTCTCAAAATTACAGATCCATAAGGGTCCATTTGGTTCCTAACTATCCATCATTTAGCTGGGGACCCCCTGGAACTCCCTCAAGGACCCCTGGGGGTCCAAGGACCGCACTTTGAGAACCAATGTTCTATATGCCTCTCATATTGCATTTCAGATCACCAACTCCATCAGACTCCGCCTACTTAGTTGATAAAGCGACACAAGAACGTTGGTCAGTAGAGGCAGGAGCATTTCTGTTGAAGATGAGAGCGATAATAATACTTTGCTTGGTGGGGCTTATGCTGGCTGCGCCATCAAAAACCTTGGTAAGATGAAAATATGTATACATATATATATATATATATATATTTATTATTATATATAATATATATCTTTACTTTGAAGTCCATCTCAGATTATTTGGTAAATATTTCAGGTTATGGTTACATCATGATGTTTATAATATTTAGCGTATTTGCTACACTATTATCCAGCTTACAGAAACTGAACTTTGTGTAAAGATGTGTATGTGTGCATGTGTATGTAGGCTACTGTACATACCCTGTATAAGAGAGTAGAGTAGCCTATAACATCCATTTTCATCTTGGATGAATAAGTCAAGATGACCATGATTACTTTTATTTCACCATGGTTAACTGTGACTCCTGTTAAGGATATAATCGTCTGGTTCAAACTATTATGGACAACATTATACAGACATCTAAGAATGGACTATCAGGTTAGACTGGTCTACAGTACGTAGTATTTAGAATAGTGATATCATTTAATTAATCATTTACTGCTTTGTTTTAACCAGCATCAAAGTCCTGTCAGGACAGGGTAAACATACTGTATTTACATTAGAGATTTTAAAGGGGAACAGGGGAGAGACACTTTCTTCTGGCCATTGCCCTACATAACTGTTGGTTTTATAACTTACATAATTATATACATAATACTGTTGCCAATATTATGTACTTACACAATCACAATTATTTGCTATACATTTTCAGTTGCCAAAAGGAAGCACAAGGTCCTTAGAAAATGACAATGGCTTTGGGGCTCTAGTCATGGTAAGATGCCTTTCTTCTTCCATATTACACATGACTATGATCTTATTAAAAGTGAAAGTGGGTACACCATGCATTATATATATATATATATATATATATATATATATATATATATATATATATATATATATATATATATTGACACAGAGGGGCCTATTGTCCGCGAGAGACGCGTTACCCTCTATTTGTGGGTATTTTGTTTTTACATGGAGGCCTAACCAGAGAAATTTCACTATCGACCGCCATGCTGCCCGTTAACACCTGCTAGATTATTCATAGGCGTGGTTTGGGCGTTGCATTAATCAAGCGAACACACCACAGCACAAATCACTGGGCCTCATGCAGCAATACGTTCCTAATGTTTCCTCTTACATTTCTTCCTAAGTGAAGTCGAGTCAGATTCATGGAACGTTCTTAGAAGGCAGAATTGTTCGTAACTATGTTCTTATTATGATGAATCCCAATCCTCGTAACTTGAAGGGGTGTGCCAGTTAATCCCAATTACCATAGGGAGCCGCCCCACCAATCCCCATATAAGGCATGACTGCATGGCCCTGCCTGCAGTCATAGCCAACTAAATCTAAAGTGACACAGATGCGTTACAGGTCTTAATAGGATTTTGCAATTCAAACACTTTGAATTTCCTGAATGTCTAACATTCAGGAAATTCAATTCCTTTCACTTGAAAGTAATATTTTTTATTTTCTTTCAGATACCAATCAACATGAACCTACCTGGAAATGATGAGGGTTTTGGCAGACCAGTAGGCGATGAAGGGGAAACCCCGGGGGTGAGAAATACTCGACATACACACTGTGAAATCCTTAGTGTTCATTTTAACTCTGTGAGTAGAAAAGAAAAGACCCAAATGGACCCTGGGTAGTTTTTGTAGGATTTTACTCTGCACAGTTAATGCATGTACAATAGTTCCTTCTTTTTTCAATGCAGTGCAATGTAATGAATATCTTCCTCTCCCTATGGCATACTGAAAAAGGCTCAAAGTAAGGATTTCCCTATCAGATTCTGAAGGCCCAAGCCAACTGTACAGGGGCAGACATCAGGTAAGATCACATGGAGGTGAAATAAAACAGCCCAATAGAGAAGAGTGAGCTATTCTGTGGAACACCTCGCTCACTAATGCTCATCATAGGATGGCACTGTTTCTGTCTACTTATACTCTGTTTCAGACGTAGACTATAGATAGTTTGAAATATTTCTTGCCAATTACATCATCAGGGGGTATTTAAAACTGTATTTAAAGCTTGTTTTAATTGATGCAACAACTGTGGCTACTAGTAATAGCCATTAGAGATACTGAGTATACAGAAATGATACCATAGTGAGAAGTTAGGACTGGATATGGAGATAACATTGACCATGGCACACCATGTTAATGTATGAGAGACATAATATGATGTGAATACTAAATATATATTTACATTCTGTAAAATACATGTCTTTCTTTTTTCAATGAAGCAGAATCTTCCAGAGAAGTAAACCTGGATAACTGGACCCACTGGATACATCAACAGCAATCAAATAAAGCAAAGGATTAAATCCAGCAAAATATGAGAAATAAAACAACATTTCTGTGTCCTTCAAATATGCCTTTATTACTTCAAGTGTTGAAATTGAAAATGACTTCATTGTACATTCATTATAGCATATGTTGAAATCAATTCAAATTCCTTGTGGAGATTAATCCCTCAACTTTCTCTGAAATAACATTTTATATAACGGATTTCACTTTGGATGTCCCAACCATGTCAGCTATAAGGATACACAGTGCATATAAAGACCATGTCAGCTATAAGGATACCCAGTGCATATAAAGACCATGACATTACACATCAATTCCAAGAAGTACTTTATTATTGTGGTTGCCTCAAATATTCAGAGGCCACCACGATAGTTCTTGCATCTTGCATTCTATACAATGTTTATAGACTATAAATGTTTTTATTTTCTAACCAGGGATATCACATCTTATCTTACAGATTACGCAAACAATACACACAATAGTTAATAGCTTTGGTGTTCATTGTGGTTAAAATAGTTTTAATATGTTGATTGACTTCATGTTCAAAACATACGTGTTGTTTGGTACTAAATGTAGACTTACTTGTTGTGAATACAGAAAGTAATTCCCTTACAGTAAGCCTGGTAAGAGAATAGTGTTATATACTCTTTAGTTTTAGACCATCATAGAGTTCAGATTGTGAATGACTTTTTGGGTTGGGACCCCAGGGGGATCCCCACAAGATTTTGGGGGGTCTCCAGATGACAGTGAAGTGACAATTTATGGATTTCAAAAAGAATACCATTACTGCATCAAAAGTAATCAACAAACTATACTATAAAAACTGGTCAAACATTGGCCAAATTGTCAAATAACATAAGAAAGAGGCACAATATTTATCTGTAGAACCGAGCCAAACTAAATGTAATGTCTCAACTCATACAATTCCATGTGCTTGTCAGGGTGGGGGGTCCCCAGTTCAAATATGATTATTTTGGGGTGGTCACTACCTGAAAAGGTTGAGAACCACTGCTCTATTGCACGTATAAGGATAGACTCTATTGGCAGCAGAGCGCTAAAAAGCAGCCACAGCATGCAGTGGGAACATTGCTACGTTATTTTACGGGTCTATGAGCATAGACCTGTTACCATGTAAGGCCAATGAACCTATACCAAGGTCCTAATAGTAGTAATTCATAGGTAATAAGGTGCTTGTAAGTCCTTATTAGATGCTTGTTAACATGTACGGAGAAGGATGGTTGTGTGGGAGAACTTGGGGCGGTTGAATGAACACCAGACGAGCCGCAGCTTTCTGAACAAGCTCCAGAGGTCTGATGGCAGATGCCGGAGCACCAGCAAGGAGGGAGTTGCAGTAGTCCAGGCGGGAGATGACAAGAGCCTGGATGAGCACCTGGGCTGCCTTCTCCGTGAGGAAGGGGCGAATCCTCCCGATGTTGTAGAGGAGGAATCTGCAGGACCGTGTCACTGATGCGATGTTTGCCGAGAACGACAGTTGTCCAGGGTCACACCCAGGTTCCTCGCAGTCCGAGGTTGACGTCACCAAATTCCAACACACTTTGCTAGTTTGAGATGGCTCAGGGTAGAAGACAGGGTTAAGCAAATATCACTGGGATTGGTATTAAGATATTCTAAGACAGTGCCCTCAATACCTGTAAAACTACTTCTCCAAAGTGAGTTACACACGAAGCAGTGGTGTAAAGTAACTAAGTACATTTACTCAAGTACTGTACTTTATGTAAACCTTTGGGGATTGTTTTTACTTTACTGGAGTATTTCCCATTTCCAATACTTTTACTTCTACTCCACTACATCTCAGAGACAACTATTGTACTTTTACTCCACTACAATTATTCTACAACTTTAGTTACTAGTTACTTTGCTGATTTAGATTATTATCACAAAACATACATTGACCACTTCACATACTATATATATTTCGGCCATTTGAAAATAGCCGATTTTCCACCACTGACCCAAAGCCACAACATTAGAGGGAGCAACCAGGATCCTTTAGAACAAACATGGGGAAGTTCTCCTTCTACTGCTCTGCCACCAACATGGGGAATGCCCTGACAGTATCCATTTAAGGATCTTTCAAAATCAGGAGAGCACAATGGGAGATAAAATATTATATTATATCATATAAAATAAACATAAAACAAGTCCCCAGGATTGTATCCTTTTATCTTTAATGTCTTACTGTAACACATGCTGTTTACATGTATGACTAATGCAGTATTCAATCAAATTCAATCAATCACAAACAAGCTTCATGTTATGTCCACCAGTAGACCATGAAATAATACCAATTACCCCATAATAATAAATACATCAAACAAAAAAAATACATTAATCTAATCACTTATTAATAATAGAACATCATTGTCAACATCAGTGCAACATTAATACAGTTAAAGCTCTGACACGCTGAAAGGGTTAAGACGCTCGCGTCATCAAACGCAGTGGTTCTCAAAGTGGGGTCCAGGGACCCACAGAGGGTCCTTGAGGGGGTTTCAGGAGGTCCCCGGCAAAATTAGTTTATATAGCATCAAAATCAGTAAAGTGAAAAGTTGTGAATGTTCTTTTAACATTTTAACAAAGCAAATCTTGTATGGGGGGGTCCCTGGCACAACATACTTTCAGATGGGGGTCCGCGGACAAATACATAATTAATTTAATGTGAGGACCCAGTGAGAACCACTGGTCTAAAACACTATTTGTTTTACAACAAGAAAAACACTTCCATTGAATCATGGAACCACCTAATATTTCTGTTGTGATTCGATTCGTGCAATGATTTGTACAACCTCAGACCGGCGAGGAAACTCAGGCAAGGCTTCCTGTCATCATCATCATCAACAACAACAACAACAACAACAGGTACCACTGTAAAAACTAAACATCACACATGCATATTCAACTCTAAACACAGATGGAACTAAAGACCTGAGGTTTCTAAAAATGTCTTCTAAAGGTCCTTACACACCGGGGGCGATTTTTTTCATGCAAATAAAGTTTTTTTTTTAAAAACCTTATAAAGTCAATGCAAGCTTCCACACCAGTTTCGTGGAGCGAAAAAGCGTCTTTTATTTATTCGGACCGAGTCCGAATTTTGCGTATATTCGCATAATCGCCGGTGTGTAATGACCTTAAATCCTAACAGTTTTCTGTTAGCCAAAAATGCCCTTCAGTGCATTTGCCTGCAGTGGTTCTCAAAACGTTTTCATGTCGAGGACCCCCAAAATGTATTTGGCCGCAGACCCCAAATCTGATATAGATATATCTGATAGATATCTATATCTATATCTATATCCCAGCTACTGCCCGCTCAGAGTACAAAACTCTGACGTTGGCCTACAAAGCAACCAAACGTATGGCACCCCCATATCTTCAAAGCCTGATCCAACCCTATCACCCCTCCTCCCGCTCACTCAGATCAGCGAACACAGGGAAGCTGTCAGCACCTTCCCTAAAACATCCGGGACAACGCTCCACACGTCTCCCTTCTGGCTCCCAAACTGTGGAATGAACTCCCCCATTGCAGTCAGAACTGCAGACTCACTCCCAATCTTCTGCCGTAATCTAAAGACTCACCTCTTCAGACTCCACCTCAGCCTGTAGCACTTAGCCTAGCCTTGACCACCTTGCAGGTAGGCTACTGTATATGCAAACTGGCTAAAATGTAACTTAGATAGCATGTTATGTAGACAGACACCAGGTCATTGTTGACCTGGCATCCTATAGTATAGTGTGTATAGTTTCAATGTACAGGCTGATGATTGGTTCTTGGTTTACGTTTGTATTAATTACTATTAGATTACTGGTTCTATGCATTTGATGTATTATTGATGTATTATATTGTGTCCTTGCTTACTGTAAGCCGCTCTTGATTAAAATAGTCTGCTAAATGCCTAAATTGTAAATTGTATATATATATATATATATATATATATATACACATATATATATATATATATATATATATATATATATAAACATAAAAGCATCAAGAGTAGCAGATCTACAAGCTCAAAATGCGGCGCGTAGATCTGCTACTATTTACGGGGCCAGAGCTCAGCTCTGGACCTGTTTTAATGTTCCCCTCTTTTTTCTTCTGCCACTTTTGGCAGTTCTGGCTGAACCGTGCATACGCTTTTTACGAAACTTGGCCATATGGTAGATGGTCATGAAAAACTATCAAGAAATAATTCTCACAAACTTTCGTCAAAAGGTGGCCCTATAGCAAAATGCCAACTTTGAACAGGTACAACTCATGCCCTGTTTGACCTACAGCCATGAAACTTCAACATACATATGCGTCTACTCATGATCAACAACTTTCACACTCTGACTTTTGACCTCTGACCTTTAGATCTCCCAACATTTTGAATTATATGAAAAACGGTTCAAACCTATCTCCTCCTGGGATTTTTGAGTAATCTGCACGAAACGTTTTACACATGAACTTTGGACCTATGCCGACAAACATGTGCAAAAGATTTTCCATAAGTGAAAAAATTAAGCTTTAATGAGCCAATGAATATTGCAGTTTTATGACAATTATTCATCTGCCCCTAACATATACATGCAGACTCACATTTCTTTGAAACTTTGCGGTAATGTTGAGGGTCATTCCAAATATCACTGAAACCAATCTTACTCCAATTGGTCAAAGGGGGGCGCTATAGCAATTTTTTTTAAATGCAAACTTTAAACAGGCAAAAGTCATGCCTCGTTTGGCCGACAGCCATTAAACCTGCTTACACATGTGCCTTGACTCATGAGGAACACATGTATCACGTTGACCAGTAAGCTCCGCCCTTAGATTGTCTGCAATTTTGAGCAGTTTGAAAAACACTTAAACCCAGGATTTTTCAGCTATTTGCGTGAAACTGTATCATCTGAGTGATCTCCTTTTTCACAGGTTCTTGTCTGTTGGTCCAATGGCTTCTCCCTTAAACGTGTGCCTCACAACCTGAAGGTTGCCAGATCAAGCCTCACTTGATACGGACTTCATTAAAGTTGCATTGCACACAACATGATTGTGTCAATTAATACATGTGCAATTGTTAAACATAACCTGAAATACTTATTTGAGAGGGTATGTTTTTGCAATGTATGACATACTTCATTCTGAAAATAGCCGATCTACAATCTCAATACTTTTCAGATAGCAACGTGTTTCTGAGCTTGTAGATCGACTGCTTTCACTGGTTCACTTTTATCTTCAACAGACAACCTCAGCCTGGACAAGGCTATAGCACTATAGGTAGTGTTGCAGCCCGTCAATCCGAAGGTTGAGGATTCGATTCCTGTTAATGGCAATAGGTTGACACATCCAATCAATCCATTCTGCTTCAATCTATTGTTTCCATGTCTCTCTCTCTTCAATCTATTCCGTTTCCATGTCTCTCTCTCCGCCCTTAGATTGTCCGCAATTTTGAGCAGTTTGAAAAACACTTAAACCCAGGATTTTTCTGTTATTTGCGTGAAATGGTATCATCTGTCTGACCTCCGTTTTCACTGGACCAGGTCTGTTGGTCCAATGGCTTCCCGCTTAAGTGACTGTTTCACAACACCAAGGTTGCCGGTTCAAGGCTCACTTGGTGGAGACTTCATTTAAAGTGCATTGCAAACAACAAGACTGTATTAATGAATACATATGCAATTGATAAAGATAACATGAAATGCTTATCTGAGAAGGTCTGTTTTTGCAATGTATGACATGCTTCATTCTGAAAATAGCCGATCTACAATCTCAAAACTTTTCAGATAGCAACGTGTTTCTGAGCTTGTAGATCGGCTGCTTTCACTGGTTCAGTTTTATCTTCAACAGACAACCTCAGCCTGGTCAAAGCTATAGCACTATAGGTAGTGTTGCAGCCTGTCAATCCAAAGAGGTTCGATTCCTGTTAATGGCAATAGGTTGACACGTCCAATCAATTCATTCTGCTTCCATCTTTCTCTCTCTTCAATCTATTGTTTCCATGTCTCTCTCTCTCAATTAATGCATGTGCAACTGTTAAAGGTAACATGAAATGCTTCTTGGAGAGAGTATGTTTTTGCAATGTATGACAAACTTCATTGTGAAAATAGCCGATCTACAATCTCACAACTTTTCAGATAGCAACGTTTTGTGAGCTTGTAGATCGGCTACTTTCACTAGTTTTCGTTCCGAGGAGACACAAAAATGCCTTTATTAATAAATGGTTTGTGAACCAGTGATCTAGAGTAGTTCGGGACACAGAGGCTTGGTTCATAATGGACGGAAATACTTATAAATATCAACAGACACTACCAGTAATTGTGTCAATTAATACATATGCAATTGATAAAGATAACCTGAAATGCTTATTTGAGAGGGTATGAAGTATGTATGACATACTTCATTCTGAAAATAGCCGATCTACAATCTCAAAACCTTTCAGATAGCAACGTTCTTTCTGAGCTTGTAGATCGGCTGCTTTCACTGGTTCACTTTTATCTTCAACAGACAACCTCAGCCTGGACAAAGCTATAGCACTATAGGTAGTGTTGCAGCCTGTCAATTCAAAGGTTGATGGTTCGATTCCTGTTAATGGCAATAGGTTGAGATGTCCAATCAATCCATTCTGCTTCCATCTCTCTCTCTTCAATCTATTATGTTTCCGTGTCTCTCTCTCTTCAATCTATTCCGTTTCCATGTCTCTCTCTCTCTCTCTCTCTTCAATCTATTCCGTTTCCATGGCTCTCTCGCTCTCTCTCTCCAATCTATTCCGTTTCCATGTCTCTCTCTCTCTCTTCAATCTATTCTCTCTCTCTCTCTCTCTCTCTCTCTCTCTCTCTCTCTCTCTCTCTCTCTCTCTCTCTCTCTCTCTCTCTCTCTCTCTCTCTCTCTCTCTCTCTCTCTCTCTCTCTCTCTCTCTCTCTCTCTCTCTCTCTCTCTCTCTCTCTCTCTCTCTCTCTCTCTCTCTCTCTCTCTCTCTCTCTCTCTCTGCCTCTCTCTCATCATCATGAAGATCGGCTACTTTCACTGGTTTCTGTTCCGAGGAGACATACAATTTCTCTATCGGTAGATGGTTAGGGAACCAGTGATCTAGAGTAGTTAGCGAAACAAAGGCCTGGTCCATGAGGGACGGAAAGACTTATATATATCAACAGACACTATCAGGACTATCATATCTCTAGCTCAATGAGAAGGTCCGGAGGTCACCGGTTCGATCCCTGTCCCCGACAATGTGTTGAGGCGATCATGATGATCTGTCTCTCTCTCTTCAATCTATTCAGTTTCTCTCTCTCTCTAGTTTCCATGTCTCTCCATCTCCAGTTTCCTTGTCTCTCTCTCTCTTCAATCTATTCAGTCTCCATGTCTCTCTCTCTCTCTTTCACTGGCCCCGTGTTATCGCTGCTTGCAGCTATATTTGGACTTGTGTTTCCACCCGACAGAGACGATATCTTGTTGGAAATGACCCAACCTGATACCTATGATGTCAGTGGGTCACTGGTAGATGATGTCAGTGGGTCACTGGTAGATGATGTCAGTGGGTCACTGGTAGATGATGTCAGTGGGTCACTGGTAGATGATGTCAGTGGGTCACTGGTAGATGATGTCAGTGGGTCACTGGTAGGCAGGTTTCTGAACTGTCCACAGCCCACCAATGAGACACAGAGGGAGTAGAGCAAGGGGCCAGTAACGATTTTTACAGTGACGCCAATACGGAAGAGACAGTTCATATGAATAGCCTGTAGTTTCACTGTTTTACCCCTGCTGGTGTCAGAAATAATTTATTTTAACGCAAGCGGATGGATTTTTGACAAACTTTAGACTAGATTTTCTTACCTTAATAAAAATTGTCATAAATACTATATGCTTCCAGTCGCTAGTTTAAAGTCTCCTTTCAATCATCATGATATGCGTTTTGCTAAATTATGGTCCCATTTATTTTAAAATTGACGATAAAGTAGGCTATACTCTAAGAGGGGGCGGGATGATTCGATCGACAAGCTACACAACCAATAGCATTCATTCCCCGCCCCGCGCTCTTGATTGACAAGCTACTCAACCAATAGCATTCTTTGGGGATTGTTTTCCGGTTCCTGTTCCCGACGTGCTTTTGGGCTCATATTAGAGATGGCGGATTTCAAATTCCTGAACAATGGGCTTCATTTTGGGTCTGTAGGAACCAGAGGTCTGGCTTTGTCCATCTCTTTTATACAGTCTATGGAGTAGAGCAGACATGGTGTCATGATTATAATGAGCATCAGTGAGGACCAATCATATTATATATTATAATGAGCATTAGTGAGGACCAATCATATGAGGATAAGGTTGGTAGTGGGCAAGGTGTAGGGATGAGGATCCTTAACTCTTTGACTGCCGGAAATAAAACATAAACACGCGTTTCACTAACCTTAGAAAAATGGTAGAATATTTATCTCCAGTATGATCGATCCCCCGATTACTTTAAAACATTGGCTCTCAAAGTGGGGTCCGGGGACCCCCAGGGGTCCTCGGAGGGGGTACCAGGGGGTCCCCAGCAAAATGTGTTAATAAAGCGTCACAATCATTTTAACCCCTTTATCCATTATTTTATACTTTGGCTATTAAAAAATAGCAGATCTACAAGCTCACACAGAGCTACGCAACCCAACCCTAGTAAAGTGCTCCTCCTTAACCCATTAAGACCGGGAACGCATCCGTGTCATTTTAAGACTTCTTTGGTTATTCCTATAACAGATCTACAAGCTCATAGTGCGGCACTGAGTGCCACACTATGAGCTTGTAGATCTGCTATTTATTTTTTTTTACCGTGAAAATGTGACATCTTTGACTATATATATTTTAAAGCAATTTTTTTTTAACTCAAATCTGTGCTTCTGGGGGGTCCCTGGAACAACATGTTTTGAGATGGGGGTCCGTGGCCAAATACATATCATTTTGGGGGTCCTTGACATAGAACAGTTGGAGCACCACTGATATAGCAACATGCTGTTAGGATTTAGAAAACATTTTTAGATATGTATTTGGGCCGCGGACCCCCATCTAAAAATGCTTTGTTCCAGGGACCCCCCCCCCCCCCCCCAGAAGCAAAGATTTGAGTTACAAATGTTCACTTAAAAAAATTAGGGCCGGGGGGGGGGGGGGGTGCACGATGCGGTGCGGGTCACATGCGTGCGATTTTTATTAATAATGAATTAAACTACTATAAAACAACAGTAACAACACACCAGCCTCCAGTGGTGGAAAAGATCTACAAGCTCACAATGCGCTGCGCTTGTAGATCTGCTATTTTCAAATGGCCAATACTGTGGTTACTGTATTGTTTTGTAATAATAATCCAAATCTACAAAGTAACTAGAAACTAAAGTTTTCAAATAATTGTAGTGGAGTAAAAGTACAATATTTGCCTCTGAGATGTAGTGGAGTAGAAGTATTAGTATTAGAAATTGGAAATACTCAAGTCAAGTGCAAATACCTCAAAATTGTACTTAAGTACAGTTCTTGAGTACATGTACTTAAAGACGTATGCCAAAATTCACTGTTCTCAGGTCAAATATTGATATGCGATTAAAATGCGATTAATTGCGATTAATTAATTACAAAGCCTCTAATTAATTAGATTATTTTTTTTAATCGAGTCCCAGCCCTAAAAAAAATATATAATACTCAAAGATTTGCACACATTTTCACGATAAAAAAAAAAGAAGCTCATAGCGCGGCACTCGGTGTGCGCTATGAGCTTGTAGATCTGCTATTTTTGAATGGCCCAAAGAAATGACACACAGATGCGTATCCCGGGTCTGAATGGGTCATCGTGTCTCATTCAGGGGGACGGACACACGTCCTCACGTGGTGTCACCCCCCCTCACGTGTCCCCCGGTCCTCCTCCTTCCTGCCCGTGGATGATGAGGGGCTCGGTGTCCTCCTGGTGTCCTCCCATGCGCCCCCGTGTGGCGGAGGAGTACGGTCCCGCCGGTCCCTGGTCCGAGGCAGAGGAGGAGGAGGAGGAGGAGGAGGAGGGCACACCGGCGCCGCCACAGCTGCCGGTGAGGTGAACGACCACGGCCAGGCAGGAGAACAGCAGCCCCGTGGCGGAGATCCAGAAGCTGTCCCCGGGGCCCATCTGCACCGCCGACACCACCGGAGGCTCTGCCGTGGCCCCCAGCGTCCCCCCACTGGGCAGGGCTGTCAGGATCCAAAGGACGTTATTTATTAGTGGAGATTATAGTGTTTGAGATTGATCAGTTATGGCTTTAATAGCATTGACTGCCAGAGTTATTTCAGATTTTTAGCTGTTCTCTGCCAGAGATTTTTAATTGAAAAAAAAAAAAAGTACTCAGGAGCCGAGATACAGAATTTTTACGTTTTAAGTTAACAAGGAAGTGGATAGGAGTCTAGATCTTCGAAAAATCATATCTCCTTGGTCTTTGGGTCAAATAAAAAAAGAAGAAGCTATATTATTGGCAGGCAAAGTGATAGCATTGACTGGCCATACAGTTTACAGTAAATAATTATAAAAGAATCCTTGAAATATGCCGCTATGAGGTTTCTGCCCGACAGCAACAGTATACTGTATGAAGAAGTGACTGACAGATTTAATCATTTTATATTATCATTTTTTTAAACATTTTCCAAAAGTAGCGGAAACACCCGATCTGCTATTTCTGCTACCTTTGGAAAGTGTTTGAAAATGCATGAACATGTTTCAGCATGGAAACGAAAAATCATTATCCCAAATAATCAGGCGATTTATGTGTAATAATTGTGACAGGCCTACCGATAGCTGCCAGTGACCCCCAGCGCCTGGCTTCTGCCCCCTGGTGGAGGTTGTGACGGATGACATACAGGCAGGCCACACACACCGCCAGGACGGATACGATGACAGCCGCTGGGCAGGAGACAGAGGAGACAGAGGAGACAGAGGAGACAGAGGAGACAGAGGAGACAGAGGACGTTAGAGGCTTAGCAGTGGTGGAGAAAGTACTCAAAATTAATGTTTTGCCCAAGTAAAAGTATCAATACTGCAATGTAGAAATACTCTGTTAAATGATAAATGGTGCATTTATATAGCGCTTTTATCCAAAGCGCTTTACATAGATTGTGCATTACATTCACCCATTCACACACACATTCACACACACATTCACACACACATTCATACACCGATGGCAGAGGAAACCATGCAAGGCACCGACCTGCTCATCAGGAGCAATTAGGGGTTCAGCGTCTTGCTCAAGGACACTTCCACACTAACTCAGCCCGGTATCGAACTGTGAACCTTGCGGTTTCCAGTTCACTCTACCCGGCCACTCTACCCCTGAGCAGTGGTGGAAAGTAACTAAGTACATTTACTTAAGTACTGTACTTAAGTACAATTCTGAGGTATTTGTACTTTACTTGAGTATTTCCAATTTCCAATACTTTTACTTCTACTCCACTACATCTCAGAGGCAAATATTGTACTTTTACTCCACTACAATTATTTGAAAACTTTAGCTACTAGTTACTTTTCAGATATAAATGATGATATAATGAAACATACATTAACCACTTTAAACCTATTTTATACCTAGGCTATTTGAAAATAGCCGATCTACAAGCTCACAACGCGTCGCATCGCGATGCGTTGTGAGCTTGTAGATCTGCTATTTTCAAATATTTAGTACTTTTACTTTTGGTACTTTAAGTACATTTTGATGCCAATACTTTTGTACTTTTACTCAAGTACATTTTTAATTCTAGACTTTTACTTGTAACAGAGTATTTTTATATTACAGTATTGGTACTTTTACTTAAATAAAGAATTTGAGTACTTTTTCCACCACTGCCCCTGAGCCACTGACGCCCACTCTGTTACAAGTAAGTCCCACAAAGTCTGGTTTTCAAAATTTTATAAAAGTACAAATGTAATGGCATCAAAATGTGCCAAAAGTAAAAGTACTCGTCCGCTTCACAGATTTAACACTGTTACTGAACAAACACTCTATAACAATTATTACTATCACAATATAGAGCTGTTTAACACTGTTACTGGTCAGATGCGGGGGGGGGGTTCCTACCTGTGATGACGTAGAGCGTCCCCAGTAGGCGTGGCCGGGAGTAGGCCCCGCCCAGGAAGTCCATCAGCAAGGAGGAGGAGCTAAACAGGACGGTGGTGTAGCAGAGAGCCGCCAGCCCGTACAGGAGCCACATGCCCCACCCATTCAGCCCACCGAGGGGCGCTGTACCATGGACAGACAGACAGACAGACAGACAGACAGACAGACAGACAGACAGACAGACAGGCAGGCAGGCAGGCAGGCAGGCAGGCAGACAGACAGACAGACAGACAGACAGACAGTGTAGAGCTTAGTTTTAACTAAACAAATATCACTTACACACCACATTTTAACCCATTAAAACTGGGAACGTTACCACTAAAAAATTCAAAATTCTAAAAACAATGACACATTGTGGTGACCTGTTTGGTCACCAGAGTTCTAAAACGACTGAAGGGTACTAGAGTGGTTCATTTCAATGTAGTCTGCAGGTCATTCCATGTGGTAGGAACACAGACGCTAAAAGCAGATCTACCAAATTCAGAGTTGACCTTGGGCACCTTAAATGTGAGAAAACTACTTGAACGGGTGTGATAGGGTCCAGCAGGGGCCCAGTCCAAAAATGATGAGATGTAGATATAGGACAATCTCCAAGTATGGCTTTATATAAGAACAGATGCCAGTGCAGTTCTGGTCTCTCTGCCAAGGAGAGCCATCCAACCTTGTTATATAAAATACAATGGTGAGTACCATAACTACTAAACTATGTATTTGGCAGACCCCCATCTTCAAAATGTTTTTTTCCCCCAGGGACCCCCCCCCCCAGAAGCAAAGATTTGAGTTACAAATGTTCATTTGCACAAAATAAAAAAATTGCAGATCTACAAACTCATGCCGCGCTTTTTTTCTTTTCTTTCTCTACTATTTTAGTAGAAAAATAAATGTGTAAATGACACAACAGATGCGTTCGGGGTCTGAAAGGACTAACCGTGCACCCAGTCAACAGACTACTTGCTGAGACATGAGTTGTGGACGCATTCTTTTCCATAGATCCATCATTTATGAGCTTATAACTCATCCTATGATGTCCTATAGGGCTGTCCATTAAGACCGGGGAACACATCTGGGTCATGTTAAGGGTTAGGGTTGAATATATACAGTATATATATGTTTTAAAGCGAACATTTTTAACTACATGCTAATAACGTGCTGTGCTACAGGTACCTGTGTTGGTGAGGTTCTGGGAGGCGCGCAGAGTGAAAGCCACTCCATAGATGACACGTTTGGCCCCCCCAGGCTGACTGCTGTTGCTGTACGAGACATCGATCCAGTTGGGGTCAGCGATGGACGTACACATGGACACCAGAGTGAAGCACTGGCACACCGCCGCTGGAGACATCCCCAAAACCATGTCTGAGGACCAGATTATAACACTTTAGTCTGGAGACATCCCCAAAACCATGTCTGAGGACCAGATTATAACACTTTAGTCTGGAGACATCCCCAAAACCATGTCTGAGGACCAGATTACAACACTTTAGTCTGGAGACATCCCCAAAACCATGTCTGAGGACCAGATTATAACACTTTAGTCTGGAGACATCCCCAAAACCATGTCTGAGGACCAGATTATAACACTTTAGTCTGGAGAGATCCCCAAAACCATGTCTGAGGACCAGATTACAACACTTTAGTCTGGAGACATCCCCAAAACCATGTCTGAGGACCAGATTACAACACTTTAGTCTGGAGACATCCCTAAAACCATGTCTGAGGACCATATTACAACACTTTAGTCTGGAGACATCCCTAAAACCATGTCTGAGGACCAGATTATAACACTTTAGACTGGAGACATCCCCAAAACCATGTCTGAGGACCAGATTATAATACTTTGGACCAGATTATAACACTTTAGTCTGGAGACATCCCCAAAACCATGTCTGAGGACCAGATTATAATACTTTAGACTGGAGACATCCCCAAAACCATGTCGGGACCAGATTATAATACTTTAGATTGGAGACATCCCTAAAACCATGTCTGAGGACCAGATTATAACACTTTAGTCTGGAGACATCCCCAAAACCATGTCTGAGGACCAGATTATAATACTTTAGACTGGAGACATCCCCAAAACCATGTCTGAGGACCAGTTTATAACACTTTAGACTGGATACATCCCCAGAACTATGACTGAAGACCAGATTATAACATTTAGACTGGAGGCTCTGACACCTGAGCATTTTGATCAGATGTTGTTCCTGAACAAAAATAATGTAAACCACTAGGGCACTAAGGACAGGTTAAGTCTTACTGTAGATGCCAGGCAGCACAAGGCCACTTTTGAGTTAGGAAAAGCACAAACAGTGTTATGTTTTTTTTCTCTCTTTCTATTTCATTTTTTAATAAATATTCATACAGAAAACAAGCGTTTTCATACTGCACGCGCTGCACAGTTTAAGTAAAGTGAAAACCAGAATTGTATTGTTGCAACAAAAAGACTAAACGCTCAAGAGTCAAGAGAAAAGGCCATTTTATGTTTAAAAAAGAGAATATACTATTTGCTTTTATTAAAGGTAGGGTAAGTGATTTGCGTTGGTTAAAATAATTGTTAAATAGCTCTATATTCTGATAGTACTCATTGCTATAGAGTGTTTGTTCAGTATTAGGAGTCTCCTTGTCTCTCCACCTCTTTATTAAACAAATCAGTTTCAGTTTAATTTCCAATTTTATCCAACCAGGACAGAGAACTCAATCAGGATACAGATTAAACAAGTGAAATTGGAAGTGATGACACTAAGAAATGAGCATGCAAAATTGGAACTGGAACACTATACAAATTAAGCTTAAAAATTGGTACTTTCTCCTGATTGGCTGAGATTTTGACACCTACCGAAAAATGTATTTTCTGTTTATTAAAGAGCTGGAGAGACAGGGAGACATCTGTTACTGAAAAAACACTCTATAGCAATGATTACTATCAGAATATAGTATTTTAACCTTTTAACAAAATACTTTTTGTTTTAACCAAAAAATATCACTTACCCTACCTTTTAATGTTAAGAACATTTTATTTTAATTTAAAGATCTCTGAGGGCCTGAAAGTGTGCTATTGTTGTATTTGTGCAATACCTAAATGCTTTGCCTTTGCTACAGAATAATAAAGAAGAGCTCTTGTAGTAAATTCAGTAGGACATGGTCATTATTTAAAATCAACGTATATCGTGATATATTGTATCGTGGCCTCTGTATCGTGATACATATCTATCGTGAGATTGCAGGCAATACCCTACCCACCCCTAATTAACTACAATACCCAGCCCTAATTAGAACGGAGACATCCCTCAAACCATGAAGACCAGACACTGTCCTATTGTACAGATGCTGGAAGCTATGCTTAATAACCTTGCGCTTTGTAGGTGTAGAACAGGTTACTGCCCGTAGAGGGCGTATCCGTGGCCAAATTTTCTCTACAAAATATTTTCTTCTGAAATTGTGAAATGGGGACATTCTGCACAATGAGTACTTTTACTTTTGGTACTTCTTAGTATGTTTTGAGTACAGGACTTCTACTTGTAACAGAGACAGAGTATATCTACATTGCAGTATTGCTGCTATATTGGTCATTGCCATGGTTCACATGACGCTCGTCTGTCACAAGCGTCATGGCCCTACTTGTTTTTTACATTTCTACATTTACACCCCGTACATCTACATAAACGTTCAGATTTCAAATATTAAGTGCTGACCCCACGGCCATGGATGTACCAAGTTAAAACGCTTTTGGTCTAAGTACCCAAATCTTCTGTATTGTTCAATAAAAAAGCATTTTAATCCGATCGGTGGCCATTTTCTTAGCATTATCTCTCCATATGCTCTCAACTACGCGACCCTATCGGTTGGCAGGTGTACTGCACTCTGATACATTATATAACTCTATGAAGAAATGACCACCGATAGGAGTAAAATGCTTTTTATTGAACAATACGGAAGATACGGGTACTTATACCATGGCGTTTTAACTTGTTACATCCGTGGCCGTTGGGTCAGCACTTTATATTTGAAATCTGAACGTTTATGTAGTTGTAAGGGTTGTAAATGTAGACATTTAAAAAACCAGGGACAAGTAGCCCCATGTTTCAGGGCTACATGTATCTGTAATGTGTCACTCACCTGAATAAACTGAAGACAGGCTACATGAATTTCCGTGCAGAAATATGAATTAATTCTTCACGTTTGGGGTTGGTAACGAACTATAGATTATGGATCATGAAGCTGATCGATGATCGACGAGCAGATACAGTTACATTATTGGAATAATAAACGCTGTGTAATTCCATTTCA
>NC_137604.1:3430612-3758112 GCF_963280865.1 Gymnoscopelus braueri | reverse complement strand
GTTTAAAAAAATACTAAATTGCTGGCAGTGGGCAAACACAGCCAGAAATAAGTCTGGCAGTGAATGAGTTAACAGGAGGCAGAGATGGAGGTGGCAGAATGTAATATGTTACGATTCTAACTTGGAGTGACATGAGGGACAAGATCAGGAATGACGGCATTAGAAAGTCAGCCCAGGTTAGAAGGTTTAGGGATAAAACAAAAGAGGCGACTTTGAGATGGTTGAGACATGTGTGGAAGAGGGATGATGGGGAGTATGTTGGGAGAAAGAAGCTGAAGATGGAGCTGCCAAGCAAGAGGAGAAAAGGAAGGCCAAAGAGGAGGAGGAGGAAGAAGAAGAAGAAGAAGAAGAAGAAGAAGAAGAAGAAGAAGAAGAAGAAGAACAAGAAGGGAAAAAAACAGAAATTGAGTAAACAGTATTATGTGCGATGTGTAAACACAGCAAACTAATTTCATGCAAACTCAAGGCTGAAGTGGAAGGTCTTCTGTGACAAACAATTTCAGTTAGACACTTCAGCTCAGGATTAACCATTTATTGCAATGCTATTCAGTTTGCCGGTGTTACTCTGCTCCAGATTATCCACGCAAGCATATCACAGAATCTGAGAGCACTAACTTATGTAGTGGATCACACGGCCCAAAAGTGTGTCATGATGAGACATTTTGATGTAGTCCTGGACTAACAGCATAATTGTGTCATTGCTTACATGAGGGTGGACCTGTAACCTGTCTTACATGCTTTTGTGCACACCCACACAATTGACTATATTCACACAGCGGCCATTTTGCTCTCAGGTCATATTTGCAGCATTATTTCATTAACTTGATATCAAAATGGCCGCCGTGTGAATATGACTAATGGAGGTATATGGAATGTGGAAACCTTGTATGTCCAAAACTGTTCCCTTTTCATTATTATTTAAAAAAACATTTTGAAATTGTGAAAATAGCAGATTTACAAGCTCACAACGCCTCACATCGTGAGAAGTTGTGTGCTTGTAGATCTGCTATTTTCACTATTTTTGTGTGACTCTTGTATGATGAAGTAGGGCTTTAATTTACGCAAAAACAAAAAAAATAAAACATCTGAAACTTGGAGATACAAGGTTTCTGCCTGACAGTGCCGATATAAATCATATATCATAATCATAATCATCGTAATCATTGTAATCAGAAGAATCAGAATACATCATGCGAGTAATCCACTTCTCATATCTGAGGACGTTGGCGTAGAGACCAGGCCTGTTCTTCAGAGCACATCCGTGTGCCCAGCTCACAGTGCCGGCGACGTAGTGAACTCCTTTCTCTTGGCACATCAGGGGACCGCCGGAATCACCCTGTGAGGACAACCAACCAGTATGGATTGATGTGTGTGATATAGAGGATCATTACAAAGGACTCACTGAATGGCTTCATCTTGGCCTATACCATGCATAATAGTATTGTACACTAGTGGTGGTTCTCCACCACTGCCATCAAATGGACCCTTATGTGTCTGTAACTCTACACGGTCCATTATTGCCAGTCCGTCCATCCAACCACCTGCACACACACACACACACACACACACACACACACACACACACACACACACACACACACACACACACACACACACACACACACACACACACACACACACACTCACTTTGCAGGCGTCAACTTCTCCTGCCATGTATCCTGCACAGATCATGGTGTCGTCCAGTATGTCTCCATAGACATGTGGAGCCATGCAACGATTCACAGAGATCAAGGGAACGACGGCTTTTGACAGCTTCTCCGGACGGTGTCCTGTGAGGGCCAAGAACACAGAGAGGCAAAACGAGACAAAAGAGAGAAAACCATTATGTCTTGTGTTGTTATACTTCACACGTTGCAAGATGTTACTGCAACATACATGTAAACCTAATGTTGCCATAGGTCATTGGTTCTCAAAGTGGGGTCCGGGGACCCCCAGGGGTCCTTGGGGGGGTTCCAGGTGGTCCCCAGCAAAATGTGTTAATATAGCATCTCAATCATATTAAGCTTTTATACTTTGGCAATTCAAAACCGAGTGCCGCGCCATGAGCTTGTAGATCTGCTATTTTTGAAAAATCGTGAACATTTGTGCAAATCTTTGAATATATATATATTTTTAAGCGAACATTTGTAACTCAAATCTTTGCTTCTGGGGGTTCCTGGAAGAAAATATTTGAGATGGGGGTCCGCGGCCAAATACATATCATTTTGGGGGTCCTTGAGATGAAAAAGTTTGAGAACCACTGCCATAGGTAAAGGAATAGATAGCATAAACTGTACAATAGATAGGAATAGATGAGTCGTGTGAGGAGCAAATAGTTTCCACTCGGAAATGATTCACAGAGACATGGAAGCTGTGTTGGTGAGAGAGATACAGCCGTGCAGAGATCTGTTTGTGAATTGAAGGAGGATTCCCTGTGAGAAATCGCTACACTGAGACAATGTTAAAGATGTCATGAAATGAAGAAAGAAAATCTCACTTTTAGAGCATATTTGTGGTCATAATGGAGATACAATTAGCGAATGTTAAAGATATGGTGAATTTTGTACACAATTCTTTCCTGTCCTTGTTTTGCCTAGAGAGGGTGGGTCGACCATGGGCGGTGTGTGCATGTAGCACAAACACCTACAACTGATAAGCAAACTATATTATATAGAAGGAAATAGACTTCATCTACAAATGAAGCAAGTGCCTTAATACTTACCAAGTTCTGACACAAATCTGCGTTGTGTCCAGTAATTCCGTTTGACTTTGCAGGCAATATTAGTGACTCCCTACTGACTTATGCCTTATTACTGACTCCCTGGTGCCTTATGCTCCCTTGTTATCAGTTGCTAAGCAGTTGCAGGTGTTCGTGCAACAGACAGACAAACACACACACAAACACACACACAAAGCTGGGTATAGAAGCGTGGGGAACCACTTAAAAAGTGTAAAAAGCAGCAGTGTCAGTGTTCTCTAAACTGTCTGCAGTATGAGCTGGATTCAGATTAGTGGTAATGTGTAGTTGGATACATACGAGTTTCAGTGCTGCCCCATCCAGAGACCACACACTCTGTGCCGTCGGGGAAGAGCTGGTTTGGCAGACAAGCACTCCTAACAAGGCTGGTTTCCTTGGCACAGAATGGGCTGTCAGTGACTTTCAGCTGGAGTAATGCTGAGGCACAGTGAACACAGTGTCAGTACAGTACGTTAGTATATCATTAGTATGTATGTATGCTTGATTAATATATCATGTCAATGTTGCTAATAATAATTTCAAAATTCCCATTTTTATCTTCAGCCCTACCAATGAGAGCACAGAGCTCTAAGGATGGTAATGGTTTGTAAAAATAATAATAAAAATAATATATATATCTTTTAACATCATCATCATCATCATCATCATCATCATCATCATCATCATCACCTTTATTTAAACTCAGAGTACAGTTGAGTGCCAAGCCCTCATTTTATTTTTTTAATGTATTTTTGTCTCCGCCAGGCCGAAAGGCATGGCGAGAGAGTATGTTTTACCCCCTGTCCGTCCGTCCGTGTGTGTGTGTGTCCATCCGTGTGTACTGTCCGTCCGGCACCGTTGGCCCGGTCGTTCCGAAACTGTGCACACACACTCCCTGGATGCCCATTCAGAACCTCTGCCCCAACTTTTTCACATGGGCCTGTTATAGCGCCACCAGCAGGTCTAATTTAGCAAAACATATTTTTGGAACAAAATGCCTCAAATCATGAATGCAGTGTCTGATTGCCGTGAAAGGCCTAAGAATAAATGGCACCCTTTTCACATTGGCCTATTATAGCGCCACCAGGAGGCCACAATAAACGTACCTGACCTGGCGGAGACCTGTGCTCCGAGGAGCACTTTTTCTAGTTTAATTCTAAATTTGTATCCCACGATTTTGTAACCCCTATTTTTTACACCCAGTGCCAATTGTCTATGTAATCCTGGGCACTACCTTCCCTTTGCCAACCTATAGCCTCACCAACGTCATTATGAAGAGCGTAGGACGATTCCCTGTAACCGTCATGAACGATGGCTCTCTCCACGGGGATGACCTGGTCTGACTCTTCATGGCTCGTAATGTCCACTGCACCCAAGACCACCTGCATTTCCTTGGAACCGTTACTGGAGAAACAACCAGTCAGTCAATTATCCAGAGAGAATCAGCTCTGTGCATAACTGTAGGCCCAGTTTTCAGAAGGTGGCAGCAGTGTTCATTTTCCTTTTATTTTTATTTTTCACTGATAAATCAAAATAAAAACGAAATAAAATCTAAGCTATGATGACAAATTTTGATTAAATATATTGACACTTTCGTCAACAAATAAACACTAGACAAACATGTTAGGGAGGGACTATAGTGGAGAAGAGATCCAGAAGAACTAAGACCCGCAATTTTATGTTTGGTTGCACGTGGGTGTCATGCTTCGAAAATAGCCAATCGATAAGCTCACAACATGTCGCAGTGTAAGACACTGTGAGCTTATAGATCGGCTATTTTCAGCACACAGCTAAGTATAAATCAGGCACGACGCCATCACTGCCCGCCAAAAATACTTTTTAACTACGCCAAAGAAAACAAAATTAACTGTAGATTTAGTTGACCAAACTCTTATGATATTTAGTCTACTGACACTAGACTCAAACTAAAACATTTCAGATGACTAAAATATGACTAAAACTAAATGGAATGTTATTCAAAAGTCTTATAAAAAATTGCTGTCAAAATTAACACTGGGTGGCAGACCCGTTTCCTGTTAATTTCCCCATAGCTTGCTAGTTTGAATCGCTCAGCAGCAGATTTGAACCGGAAACACATCACACCTTCAAAATGTGCTACCCGTTCAAAACTGCTGCCGAGCCAATCAAACAAAGCTATGGGACGCTGACCTGGAACAGGAAACGGGCATGCCACCGGCATTGAAAATGTCTGTTTTAAAAAAAAGAAAATTTTAAAGGTTCGGTAAACGTCATGATTTGTGTAGAATTACAGAATTTGCGTAGAATTACAATAAATAGAGAGGCAGGACTTCTGTCTGTGCTTGCATATTACCATACACACAGTGGTTCAGTGCAGCTTACATGCAGTGGGCGGCAGTGAGAACCCAACACGAGTCAATGAGGACGCCTCCACAGCTGTGTTTGAACGGCTCAGATGAGCCAGTGGTTCTGGTCTGCAAGGACGCCTGCCATGGATGATCCCCAGGACTAGAATGCGTTCCTCCAAAGACCCTTTTTGCAAAGCCAAGCTGCCCGCACTGGGGGAACCGTCCTGGGAGAGATGGAGAGACACAGCATGAGAGAGAGCCAGGGAGAGCAGGCTACAGTATATTATGTGTGCGTGTGCGTTGTGCGTTGTGGGTGTGTGTTTACACAACCCGCTTCACACTCCCAAGGCGTCACATTTTGCAGCTCTGTCATTGGCCTACAAAACGTCAACATTTCACATGACGGGTCGACGGGTCGACGTGACGTCGCATGATGACGAAAGCATGCACCTTAAGGCAGGTACAGACTGCAGGACCTTTAAGTGGTCGGGGGGTCATCTGATCGTTAAGCATTACACACTGCAGGAGTTTATTTCTTGAAATCGGCTGTCATATATCGTTGTGGTTTTCACACTATAGATTGATCCCCGACCAGGGATTACACACTGTAGGATAGTTTACTAGGATGCTATCTCCAGAGTCAGACCCAATACATACATTTGTGTTTATTCCAATTAATTTAAATCGACGTATCCCGTGATATGCCCCTCGATCTCCCTCTCTCTCTCACTCTCTCTCACTCTCTCGCACGTCAAGTGCGCAGAAGCAGTCAGTGACAGAGTTGCCATGTCCGCTTATTATAAGCGACTTTAGGATTGTTTTTCTGTAAAGTTGCTTGAAAGTGTAGTTGCTTTTTTGACCTTGTTTCCTAATGTTGTTTGAACCAGTTGTTCTCAAAAATGTTCAGGGCAAGGACCCCCAAATTAATATTTGTCCGCAGAGGCGCAGACCTCCCCCTTCTGAAAATATGTTGTGCCATAGACCCCCATATAAGATCTGCGTGGATTTGGAAAATATTTCAATTCCCCCCCCCCCCAAGATTTCTTCTTTAAAAATAGCCTATCTACAACGTGAGCTTGTAGATCGTCTATTTTCAAGTATCCAATGTATTTGTGTATAGACTTCATGCTTAGTCGCTTGTTGGGCTTGTTTTCACAAACCTGGTTGCTTATTTCTCTCGCAAAATCTGGCAACACTCAGACAAACACACACACACACACACACACACACACACACACACACACACACACACACACACATACATACATACAGATCGCTCGCTCGCTCTCTGTGTGTCTCTCTCTCTCTCTATCTCTGTGCAATAGTCTCAAATAAACAGCCCCCTTCGACCACGCTCGCTCACTCTCATTCTGTTTTATAATAATGTTTAACTTAATACAGGACTGGACAGTAACTATGCGGGGGAGGGATCTGTTTGTTGTGGTCAGGCCACGGTGGCTGTAATGTGCTCTCATTGGCTGTAGCGTGCATCTCCTCGCAAGGTGGTCGCAGCCCCGTTCATAGTGTATGATATTGTCTGCTGTCCTGTCCCAGACAGAGCTGAATATCTAACATGGTAGTTATCTGAAAACGGTCGGAAAGCCGTCGCAGAGCGGATAATCGCGGCCATATCGTCTCGCGGAGCCTTTCACACACAGCGAGCATTAGCTCGCCGATCAAAGGCCGATCTGTGTCAGATCGGGAGGTTTTGTCGGCGAGCGCCAAAAAATTTCGGCGACAGCAATATCGGACCAAATCTCCTGCAGTGTGTACCTGCCCTTAACCTCACAAAAAATATGCCTCAAGTTAACATTCACCCTAGCCTCAACCTCACAAAACTATACCTACCCCCGAAAATAATTAAATAAACAAACAAACAAACAAACAAACAGCACAGAGCAGTGGGATTTGAACCCATGAGCTTGGGAACATGCATGGGCCAGGCATCTTCACACAGGACACTACCGAGCTTGCTGTTGTACTCATGTTTTTGATGTTATTTATAATGTGTAACTACAGTATATAGGACTAATATTTGTGAGAATGTGTGTGTGTGTGTGTGTGTGTGTGTGTGTGTGTGTGTGTGTGTGTGTGTGTGTGTGTGTGTGTGTGTGTGTGTGTGTGTGTGCGCGCGTGCGTGCTGGCACATTTTAGAGTGTTCATGTGTGTATGTATAAAATGACATGACAGCTACTAAAAGTTTACATTTTTGGGCCAGATAGCCTACTAGTGTATCAAAAGACATTGCTACTGCCCAGATGTTTTCCATGATGACCACAATTATGTGTGTTTCTAAACTTCTTCTAAACAGTTTTTCTGAGCGGGGCTAAACACCTCACCTGAGTACACGCTCAGGTGAGTTTCAGCGATGTCATCAGAGTCACTTATGGCACAAAACTGGTGTGGTTAGGAATTCTGCCTAACTATTCTGTCTTCTGTTGCTTTACCCTAGAGTGCACTGCCATCTTTTGGCCAGTGTGCCATGTTACACACCAGAGTGCACCATCTTCTGGCAAAAAAATTATTGCACTGCCTTCAGTGGATAGTAAAAGGCGTTAGCCTAAATCAGGGGTAGGCAACCTGCTGCTCTAGAGCCGCATGTGGCTCTTAGGCCCTCTCCCGTGGCTCCCAGTTGCTTGGGCAAAGAAGTATGTAAAGGAATACGAGGTTTTCTAGTTTTTTTGTGTGATTTTTCTTGTGATTTTAATAATAATGTATTATTGTAGTAGGCATAAAGTTATTCTTACATTCTCCTTTTGTAAAGAAAAAAGTGGCACCTACAGTATACACCAGATAAAAATAAGAAACAAATTATTGAAGAATGTATTAATACTTGGAGGACATTTGTTTGCTTTCACCACCAACGCTGCTGGCTTACTGGTATAGCAAACAATACAAAAGTAATATTTAAAAAAATTAAAAAGCACAAATAAATTAATAACATGTTTTGCCAAAAAAGGTTTTTGATAATAAAGGTTGCCTACCCCTGGCCTAAATAGAACACTACATAAGCTTATATAAATATATATATTCACTTGGCAAGTAGCTTTACAAGTGCATGCCTTCATGTCTCTAATGTTGTGAATTTGAGACCTGGACAATGTGGAACTAATATCTTTTCATGGTTTGCCACAATTATCTCTTTCTCTCTCTGTATGTTAGTACATACCATGCAAGATATATCCTCATAGAGACAGGCAGAAAAAAACAATAGGAAAATGTCTTTATTGGGAATGCTGTTGACCTTATAGGCTCTATGTTTGTAAGATGGTTAACTTGTTCGCTTTGTTTCAATGCAGCCAGTATGTTGGTCTTGATGAGTGGAATCACGCTTGTCTGTCCCTGAGGCAGGGATTCTGCTACTTCTGATGCTCAGTAACAGAACAGTAAACTGTAAGCTTGGGAACATCGACATCTAACTAAACTCATGGTCAGTTTCTTCTGCAAACAGTACAGTGAGTCACAGAGAGATGAGGGTTTGTTATTTGTTCTCGCCAGAAATCCCCAAATAGTAATCAATAAAATCATTGTCATGAACTTAAGTGGTCAGGTACCTGACTCTGAAGCAACATCACATCTGGGGACCTCGCAGTACTCCCAGCGTTTCTGTGATTCAGTGGTGTAGCACCATGGCATCCTCTCATTGTCTGGATTACGGCAGTAGTTGCTGTCCAGGCCTCTGACAAAAATATGAAGTTAGGTAAAGTAGGCAGTTGTACGTAGATAGATAGCAGAGCAGGTGGATACGCCGATACTGACACACATTTGGCTTGCACTGCTGCATCGTGGCACTTCTCTTTCTGTAGCGCCGCCACAAGTAGTCTGTATACATATGTGTGCAAAAAGCTTTGAATAGTGTGTACTTCACAGAAGCTGAACACATACTGTACTTAGGAACTATCATGTTAGCTTGTGCATATAACAATCTATGTTGCCTGTAGATGTCCCTATCATCAGATAGGCCATTTGTTAAATAATGTCCTAAGTACTTGACCTCATCAAAGACCTTAAGGGCAGTACCAGACAGCAATAATAGATAGATAGATAGATAGATAGATAGATAGATAGATAGATAGATAGATAGATAGATAGATAGATAGATAGATAGATAGATAGATAGATAGAGAGAGAGAGAGAGAGAGAGAGAGAGAGAGGTGTTCTTACCTGTGTGGGAAGTTGTCAGGTGTGCGCTCGTGGCTGTGAGGTGTCTGGGCCGACCAGCGCTGACAGGTTTTGCCAGAGATCGTCCTGGCAACCGTCCCCCGATAGTTTATGCCCTTACAGGTGAAGCAGGTCAGCTCTGGAACGATGGTAGGCTCTGAGGCTGAGGACGATGGACCAAGTAGATGGTTGGAGAGAGGAAAGACAAGGATCAATGTTTTGGTAAACAGAAGGTCCCCAGTTCACTCTCTGGCCCTGGTCTGTTTTTTTTAAACAAAAATGTAAACAAAAAATCACACCCTGTGTGAAGTGGGCGGTGTCTTGCTAGCTAATCACAATACTGAATGGAGTCAACCAATCATGTACAAAAAATAAATACATTTATTGAAACACTCTTTATGATGGAAGAAACCATAACTTTAAAAAAAAAAAAAATGTTTTTTTCAAAGTTATGGTTTCTTATATAGGGCTGTGCACATTTCTTATATAGGGCTGTGCACATGTGTCATGTGACACTGGCCAATCACAGTCCTGAATAGACTGTGATTGGCCAATCACGGTGCAGGGTTAGGCGGGGTACATTTTTGGCCAATCACAGCGCAGGATTTGTTGTACAAATATCCAAACCTCACTTATAGGGGCGGTTTCACCGCCCCAAAAAAAAGAAAGAAAACCCCATTAGTTTGAATGGGGAAATGCCATTTAGCTAGAATGGCACCATATAACTGACACAATTGTGTAAACTCACTCATACATAAACTAATAGAGTAGAATCACTTGGTTGAGGTGCACACTCATCTGCTCCAATGTCATTTAATGATAACGTTTCGAGCCAAGGCTCTTCATCACGACAAACTGGATATGTGTGTACCCCACCCACTATATAGACACCCACAGGTCACGTTATTCATTAGTGGGTGGAACAACACAATAGGGTAATGTGGTAAAAAATAAAACATGACAATCAATCAAATAAATGCAGTGTTCAACATTTACATAACATAACAGTGGAAAAACACAAATGGACGGCATGATTAATAAAATCGGAAAGTAGGAAAAGTGCTCCTCGGAGCACAGGTCTCCCCCAGGTCAGGTAGGTTAGTGTGGGCCAGCAATGTTCGGAATGTGAAAAATCTGGCCGATCGGACGGATCCGCCTTGATCACTTAAACTCAACTAAAGAGAGTTAAGTGATCAACGGCCTGGCGGAGACAATAATCAGGTCATTTAAAGCAGCACCATTTAACTTTCTACCCCCTTCTATTCCTGCTAAAGTGCTGACATTTAAGCTAATAGAGCCGGCGTGCTTGCTCGAGGGATACATTTAATCTTGACCGTCAGGTCACAATTTGTGTCGGATCCTGTGTCTAGGTGAGACTTGACCTTTGACACAATCTAAATGTCTCAATAGAGGAGCAGGGAGACAAAATACAACCACCTCAATTGTATAAGTTGTATTGTATTAACATTCATTAAACAAAATTTACATTACATAGTGAGGCTTTAATCTTGGCCAACGAGAGTTATAAAGGGTTGCATAGAAAATGGTTGATTTGAAAGTCCTCGTTCATTCGTTAGGAGACATATAGTGTCTAGGGTGTAAATCCAAAGAGATTCCCGCTGTAGCGTTTGTAGACATGCAGAGAGTTGTCTACAAACGTCCTCCCAATATAGGACAAACAGTGGTCAAATCAGATCTCCTCCCTAAAACGCCAGAATTCTCTTTCTTGACTCAAATCCCAGATGGAAATTACAGATGCGCTCATTGTGCACAGTGCAATTTCACCACAAAGAGCCACACTTTCACACACGCACTCACAGGGAAATATTTCTAAATGAAGGGCACTATAACATGCATAATCTGTGGCATCGATCTGTGGCACCACAAAATGGCCACCACTGCTATGCCCTATTAGACCCTTAATAAAGCCACTGTTTCACCTTAGCAACCACCTGATTTACCACACCTGTTTCACCCTATACAAACCAACTTTTAACTCTAACACAACTTCAAATGAACAACACTCTTAACACTACTAACAGTACAGTGAGACGTCACAGAGAGATTAGGTTTTGTTATTCGTCCTCAGCAGAAATCCCCTAAAACAAAAGTAATCAATAAAATCATTGTCATGAACTTAAGTTGTCAAAGTTACCTGGCTGGGGAACACCATCACATGTGTGGATATCACAGTACTCCCAGCGTGTCTCTAGGTCAGTGGTGTAGCACCATGGCATCCTCTCATTGTCTGGATTACGGCAGTAGTTGTTGTCCAGGCCACTGATAAAATCAGGTAGGTAGGTTCAGTAGGTAGGTAGCAAGAAGACAGACAGATGCACAGACGGACAGACGGCTAAATAGTTGTTTAGATAGATACATAGATATTGTAGATAGGTGGATGTTTGGCTGGATGTTCTTACTTGCATGGGTAGTCGTTGGGCTTGCGGTTGTGGTCGTGAGGTGTCTGGGCCGACCAGCTCTGACAGGTTTTGCCAGAGATCGTCCTGGCAACCGTCCCCCGATAGTTTGTGCCATCGGCACTGTAACAGGTCATCCCTGGGACCATGGTAGGTGGCTCTGATAATGAGGACAGGAAGAAGTAGATGGATGGTGAGCGGACTTTTCCCGGTGTCTCGCCCAGGTCGATGTGGTTTTGAGGTTAGGTTTAGGCATAGTTTCTGTGAGGTTATGGTTAGGGTTAAGGTTAGGACTAGGCATCGTTTTTGTGAAGTTAAAGGTTAGGGTTTAGCCACCAACTGGGCAACACACCAAAGGAAGAGGGAGTCCCAGATGGAGAGAGGAAAGACAAGGATCAGTGTTCTGGTCGAGAGGCCGTCTCGGAAACAGAAGGTCCCCGGCCGATGTATGTGTATGAAGTGGTTGGTGTAACTTAGTTCCGCCCACTTTTCTGATTGGTCGATACTTGACAGTTCCTAACTTTCGTATCGTTTGATGTATTGACGTGTAGATTACCTCATCAGACTCAGTTGAGAGTCCTTGTCCTTCATTGGTGTAACTTAAGTCCACCCCCTTTTTTAATTGGTTGATATTTTACAATATCTCTCTTTTGACATTTTGAGCTGCCTGTTTTACAGACTTGTGGGTCGCGTCACTGGACTTGTGGGTAATATCATTGGACTTGGTTGAGAGTCCTTGTCCTTAAAGGAGAATTCCGGACATTTTAAGTGTTATCTTTGATGTCTCGTTACTCACCTACCGACGTAAAAAGTGGCGTTGTTTTTTTCCTGAGATTCCCCTGTCGTCATTTTTTCAACCCCCTCCGTTGTCATAATGGGAGCGCGTGTCTTAGGGAAATTCGTCTATTGTAACCGATGCAAAGTTATTTTTTTCTCTACTACAACTCATTGTAGAGTCTCATGATAGTCAAACATGCGCTGAAACTTCCTGAGAGGCTACCGCTATCGCCGACCGATTTAACACTGGTTGCTTGTTTCTATAATTGGCAACACCAAGTTGCCAGGTCTGGAACCTGGCAACGTCGGTAGGTGAGTAACGAGACATCAAAGATAACACTTAAAATGTCCGGAATTCTCCTTTAATTGGTTTAACTTTGCCATACTGTCTTTCCTAAGTCATTGCGATTTGATGGTTCCAATCTTTTGACATAACCTTTGAAACTTAGCCATGCCCTCTTTCCTGATTCATTGTTATGATGGTTCCTAACTTGCAACATTTTGAACAGCTTGTCATACAGACTTGTGGGTAATATCATTGGACTTGGTTGAGAGTCCTTGTCCTTCATTGGTGTATGTTAGCCCTCTCCCCTTTCCTGATTGGTTGACTTTTGATAGGTCATACATTTTGAGCCATTTGTCATATAGGCCTGGGTATTACCTCATTGGACTCAATAGAGTCCTTGTTTTTAACTGATGTTGCCCTAGCAACCATACACAAACTAGCAACTATGTGTTTTGACCAATCAACAACCTTGCAACCGCCTGTTAGATAATACCACCCACCTAACAACACTGATTCTGATTCAATGAAATGATTCTGATTAAAATAAAGTAGTTTTAGTTTTCACAGTAATTGTACACAGCTAAACATCATGGTCATGAACTTAAGTGGTCAAAGCTACCTGGTTGGGGAGCATCACCACATCTGGGGACCTGGCAGTGCTCCCAGCGTGTCTCTGGGTCAGTGGTGTAGCACCATGGCCTCATCTCATTGTCTGGATTACGGCAGTAGTTGATGTCCAGGCCTCTGACAAAAACATGTAGGTAGGTATACAGTAGGTAGTTAGTACTGTACATGTATACGGATAGATGGATGGATGGATGCTGTAGATAGGTAGATATTTAGCTGGGTGTTCTTACCAGAGACCTGCAACGGGCGGGGTATCCGCGGATACCCGACAGGTACCCGTGGATACCCGACGGGTACCCGCGTTTGACGGGTGAAAACGGGTGAAAAATATACTTTTATAAGTTCGCGGCGACGGGCGGTACTGAACTAAACGCGGGTGGGTAACATTTTATTGTGAAAATCAGAGAGCACTGTTTCCGCCCAAACAGCGTCACTTGTGTAACTTAACACAGCACAGCGGCATGGAGCACGCCGTTGAACCTCCTGTTAAAAAACTCAAAATTGGACCCGTGCAGGACTCTGGTTCTTACCTGTGTGGGTGGTTTTCGGGCGTGCGCTCGTGGTTGTGAGGTGTCTGGGCCGACCAGCGCTGGCAGGTTTTTCCAGAGATCGTCCTGGCAACCGTCCCCCGATAGTTTACGCCCTCGCAGGTGAAGCAGGTCAGCTCTGGAACGATGGTAGGCTCTGATGCTGAGGACAGGAAGAAGTAGATAGATGGAAAGAGGAAAGACAAGGATCAGTGTTTTGGTAAACGTTAGGTCCCCAGTTCGCTCTCTGGCCCCGGTCTATGTGTCAAAGTGTCCCTGAACAAGACACCGCTAACTGTTTGAAGTAGATGGATGGAGAGAATAAAGTCAAGGATCAGTGGCTGATTGGAAAACATTATATAGATATAGGTATATAGGTATTCAGTACAGTATTCTACAGTATTCTATACCGAAACGTTTTCACACAAATCTGCTGTATCTGCCGTAAATACTTTTGGTATTCTTGACCATTTGAATAGAAGCATTTTCCTCTACAGTCTAAACCACTATAATCCCCCTAATTAACATCACCTGCCACTTTTCCAAGTGTAACATTAGGTAAGTCTTTCAAAGGCACAGTACACTCTAAAACATATTTCTCATTTATGTTTTGCCATAGCAACCACAATTTTACCTTAGCAAGCAGATATTTTACGTTAGCAAACACCATTTTACAAAACCTGTTTTACCATAACATCTCATTGTTATAGGCCCTGCTTCCAGGTTATCAGGTTGCTATGGTTACCCGATATTGTGATCGGGTTAGGGTTACACATTTCTGTGTGATGTCAATACTGTTGTATATCCTACTGGCTCACCTGCCAGCAGTTGTGTAAAGTAACTAAGTACATTTACTCAAGTACTGTAGTTAAGTACAATTTTGAGGTATTTTTACTTTACTGGAGTATTTCAAGTGTTTAGTACTTTACTCCAGTACATCTCAGAAGCAAATACTGTACTTCACTACAATTATTTTAAAACTGTAGTTACTAGTTACTTTGTAGATTTTGATTATTATTACAAAACACACATTAACCACCTCAATCCTATATACTGTACATTTCGGCCATTTGAAAATAGCTGATCTACAAGCTCACAATGCAACGCGATGCGACGCATTGTGAGCATGTAGATCTGCTATTTTCAAAGGATTTGAAGATTTGAAAACTTGTGAAACGGGACATTCTGCATAATGAGTACTTTTACTTTTGTACTTTAAGTATATTTTGATACCAATACTTTTGTCCTTTTACTCAGACTTTTACTTGTAAGGGCGCGGTCCCACCACACTTTTAATTTACCTCTGGGGCGGAATCTGCCAATGCTTTGTCAATGCAAACGCGTGGATTCACGCAAGAGCGCATTTTTCCGCTTGTCACGCACATCTTGCGTTTATGCGCTCTATGCTGCTTTTCCTCCACTGTCCAATCGGGTAGGTCGAAGGCGGAGCGTCCCAAGACTCAGGAAGTGACATGGTGCTATAGCGATAGAGCAACTGGTTGTAGCTGTTGCATGGGAGGGTCCTGAGAGTGAGTGATAAACTCCGTTTATTTAGAATGCGCTGGCTGCAAAAAACTGTGGCCGCGCACAACCTGCGTTTAACAGCGGCCCGACCATGTTTTGGTGGGACCGCGCCCTAACAGAGTATTTCTATATTGCAGTATTGATAATTTTACTTAAGTAAGAAATGTGAGTACCTTCTCCATCACTGCCTCCCAGTGAGGATCTTTATCCTCCTCCCATTCCTGACACTCTTTGCTGACAGGTGAAGGACACCCTCCCCGTCCGGCTTCCCTCCCTCCAACACGGCCCAATTGTATTCGCATAGAAGCTCGACAAAGCCGGATGCAACGCGGTGACCTGAACTCCCAGACTAACAATACTTTTTAACGCTAGACAGGAACTAGTTAAACTCACACGTTTTTTCTCTGCAAACAGTACCGTGAGTCACACAGAGAGAGAGATGAGGGTTTGTTACCTGGCTCGGGAACACCAACACATCTGGGGACCTGGCAGTACTCCCAGCGTGTCTGTGAGTCAGTGGTGTAGCACCATGGCATCCTCTCATTGTCTGGATTACGGCAGTAGTTGTGGTCCAGGCCTCTGACAAAAACATGTAAGTAGGTACAGTAGGTAATTGTATGTAGACAGACAGAAAGACGGTTCGATAGATAGATTGATAGATAGATAGCTGGGTGTTCTTACTTGCATGGATAGTTTACGGGCGTGCGGTCGTGGCTGTGAGGTGTCCGGGCTGACCAGCTCTGGCAGGTTTTGCCGGAAATCGTCCTGGCAACCGTCCCCCGATAGTCTCTGCCGTCGCCACTGTAGCAGATCAGCCCTGGGACGATGGTAGGTGGTCAGGACAAGAAGAAGTAGATGGTAGGTGGACGGGACAAGAAGAAGTAGATGGTAGGTGGACGGGACAAGAAGAAGTAGATGGTAGGTGGTCAGGACAAGAAGAAGTAGATGGTAGGTGGACGGGACAAGAAGAAGTAGATGGTAGGTGGTCAGGACAAGAAGAAGTGTATCATAGGTGGACAGGACAAGAAGAAGTGTATCATAGGTGGAAAGGACAAGAAGTAGATGGATGGAGAGGAAAAACAAGGATCAGTATTTTGGTAGAGAGGTTGTGTGGGAACATTTTATTAATATTGTTTTCACTGATGCAAGAGACTACCCACTCTGCGCATCACACCCACCAGATCTCAGTGATACGCAACGCACGGCGAGTTTGAAGTCGGTCGGTGGGCTGGACGTTTCTTGAGATATGTGAATTACAGACGCACATTGAATCGGCAGTCCTGGACAACCGCCCATCCGACCGACTCGCCACCGGCATGCCCATATGTATGGGCATGTGGGTCAAGAGTTGTAGGCCAAAATGTGAAGCGCAATGTTATAGTGCCACCATGAGGCTGATTAAAAAAATTGGGTGGCGGTTTTTCAGTGGCCTACCTGGAGTGTGCGCGCAAAGTTTCATGCTGATCGGTCGAACAGTGCCGCTGCTCACTGTCACATTGACAGACATACACATGGATGGACTGGGGTGAAAACATAGTTTCAGGGATTATTGGCGGAAAAAAAAGAAAGTCTTTGCCTATCACATCCTGATTGGGTGGCAAGGCATAATTTATATAAACATCCACCGGCCAATCACAATTGCTACTATGTTATTAATCATTGAGTGCCAGAGGTACCGCCAGTCTGCCAGCATTTTTAACGATTTTCTTACCTTTTCAAGTAGTCACAGAATATTTTCCGTGATCACCGTCCTCACGGTGATTACACACACTGGGGTCTCGTAGAATCGGAAAAAAAAATCTGATCGTGGTAATCCGTTCCATAATTGCAGCCAGTTGAAAGTAGCATGTTTCGCCAAAAATACATAGTAAAACACAGGAGCCGAGATACAGAATATTTCCCTAATACTTTAACCAGGAAGTGAATGAAGCAGTACATCTTTGGAACATGTTATCTATGGTTCTGTGTACAAAATATAAATAAATCTTTCATACTGTTCATGGTTGCAAATATAAATGAATTGCCATTAAAAAAAACACCTTCAACACATTTAATCCGATCTATAATAATAAGTGCCTTCAGCATTCACTGAGTATGCAGCCATATGAAGAAGAGACAGCATTGTAAAATCTAATTATGCCTATTAAAACTTTTAAAGTGTAAAATGAAGTGAGAACATATATATATTAATTAATACATATATTAACCACTTAAGCCCTATTTTATACATAGGCTATTCGAAAATAGCCGCGATGCGACGCGTTTTGAGCTTGTAGATCTGCTATTTTCAAACATTTTATTACTTTTAGTACTTTAAGTACATTTTGATACCAATACCTTTGTACTTTCACTCAAGTAAATTTTGAATTCGGGACTTTTACTTGTAACTTCTCTTACTTCTACATTGCAGTATTGATACTTTTACTTAAGTAAAACATTTGAGTACTTTTTCCACCACTGAAGGAAGCTGATTGGATCAGCCTAACGGTGTTGTTTGCCGTATTGACTACTGCAAATGATTAACAGAAGAAGCAGGGGAAAGACAACCTTTACAGGAATACTGTGTTTAATCAGTCAATAACAATAGTCCATCTCAGCACATGATCATGAAATACTTCAGTGATTGCAATTCAATTGTAGATGATTATCGACATTGGATTACAGCAGTTTGTGTCTGATTTGCTGTTTTATTAGGTTTATTTAGGTACTGTGTGTATGGGTTATGCATTGTAAGACAAATCTATAGAGCTGTATGTAAACATTGCATCCCTCATCCAATCTAAAGTGGTGACTTCATCATGCTTCACAGCAGTGTTGACGGCATATTTTGATTTAGTTTAGTCATCTTTTGAATAAAATTCCATTTTGTTTTAGTCATCTGAAATGTCTTAGTTTTTGACAAGTTTTAGTCGACTAAATATCATAAGATTATAGTCGACTAAATCTACAGTTGATTTAGTCGACCAAAATGTCTTTTGGCGGTGCCTTGATGGCGTCGTAACGGCTGATTTTACACTTGTAGATCTGCTATTTTCAGAGCGCAACACCCGAGTGCAACCAAACATACAAATACCTTTCTTTTAGTTCTACTGGATCTCTTCTCCACTAGTCCCTCTCTGACATTTTAGTCTAGTTTTTTTTTGTTGACGAAAATGTCATCACAGCTTTGTTGTTTTTTTGTCACTGAAAAAAGGTAGTCGACGAACATTTTTCGTCATAGTTTTAGTCGACGAAATCAACACTGGTTCACAGTAAGTCATATCACTTCCACCTTTAACCCCTTCCTTGTGGTGGAGGGACTAGAACACCACAGTCATGTAGGCCTACTGTTCTCTCTGTTCTCACATTTCATTTATTTTTTACACTTATCAAAGTTTGTAATAATGACAAAAAAAAAAGGAAAACTAGAAAAAATGTGCTCCGAGGAGCACAGGTAGTAGAAGTCAATCTTAGCCAATCAGGATGGAAAATGAAAAACCGGACAGATCCGCCTTGATCACATGACCATGATGTGTTACCGATTTGAGTGATGTTTGGACAAAATATGTAGGAGTAATATCCATGCAATAAAGATGATTCGGAAAGTACTCAAATGTTTTACTTAAGTAAAAGTATCAATACTGCAATGTTAGAAGTACTCTGTTACAAGTAAAAGTCCGGAATTAAAAAATTAAAGTAAAAGTACAAAAGTATTGGTATCAAAATGAACTTAAAGTACCAAAAGTAAAAGTACTAAAATGTTTGAAAATCGCAGATCTACAAGCTCACAACGTGTCGCAATGCGATGCGTTGTGAGCTTGCAGATCGGCTATTTTCAAATAGTCTAGGTATAAAATAGGGCTGAAGTGGTTAATGTATGTTTCATAATGTAATCATTTACTTCTGCAAAGTAACTAGTAACTAAAGTTTTCAAATAATTGTAGTCGAGTAAAAGTACAATATTTGCCTCTGAGATGTAGCGTAGAAGTAAAAGTACAGACAATTGGAAATACTCCAGTAAAGTAAAAGTACCTCAAAATTGTACTTAAGTACAGTACTTTACACCACTGCCTAAAGCCTAATATCTTTAGGGGAATTCCCCTTTAGGCTAGTGGTTATGATGTTGGTTCATGCGGGAGACGGGTTCAAATCCCAGGGCTTATATTGGTACAGTACAGATATATAAGTGTAGGGACACATGGATGAGCCCTGAGTGGAAGGAGCTGCAGGCAGCAACGCCCCAGCAAGTGTGGCTACTGCATAGTCTGTACTGCAGCAACGCCCCAGCAAGTCCCACACTTACATATTTCAAGAAGATCCTAAAATCAATGAATGATCGTTTACCTTTAAATGGGGAGCTCAGGAGACTGAACTCCCCGTTGAGCGCTGCACGTTGACAGTGTTCATCCCATGTAGCATGACGCTGCAATAAAGCAAGAGGCAAATGTGTTATGGTTTGAATTTATCACACACACACACACGCACGCACGCACGCACGCACGCACGCACGCACACACACACACACACACACACACAAAATATAATTTGCTATTGAATAAATATTAATATCCAACAATAAATGCACAAATTCTCTCATTTGTGTGTGTGTGTGTGTGTGTGTGTGTGTGTGTGTGTGTGTGTGTGTGTGTGTGTGTGTGTGTGTGGGGGGGGGGGGGGTGGGTGGGTGGGTGGGTGTGTGTGTGTGTCTGTGTGTGTGTGTGTGTGTGTGTGTGTGTGACTTGATCACATGACTATAGAGATACTGTGTACCGATTTGTGTGATGTTTGGATAAAATCTGTAGGAGTAATATTCAAAAATGGGTTTTGCACAAATCGGCCTCCTGGTGGCGCTGTAACAGGCCCATGTGAAAGATTTGGGCCAGAGGTTCTGAATTGGCATCCAGGGAGTGTGTGTGCACAGTTTCGCAGCGACCTGGCCAACAGGACCGGAGATTAGCTGTTCGCAGACAGATGGACGGACGGACACACGGGCGGACGGACAGGGGGTAAAACATACTCTCTCGCCATGCCTTTCGGCCTGGCTGAGACAATGACCCACTTTGGAACCACTACGATAGGTGGTTCGGTTCACCGACATGCATGTAGGCATATATGGAGAGCCGGTTGTCCAGGATCACCAACCCGATCGATATGCCCATATATGGGTATGCACTCATGACTATTCATTTGTTTATTTGGACAGGACAATGCATATTAATGAACGTCAAGACGTAAATACACCGGATTTAGCAAAGATGCTAGTTTTCATCCGCAGTCCTCACAAAGAAACAGACAGACATCAGAGATCTCCATATATGAGAATAAAAGGGACACAGACAGACGGGTACAACGGGTACAATGCATAACTGGGTGCATGCATTCTCAGCTTGCCTCGTTCCCGAGTAGGCCGGTGCCCTAACAATAGAGTTACAATGTATCTAGAGAACGGACAGCCCCGCCCCCACCTATTCATTTCAATGAAAGTTGCTCACAAGCGCATGAAGCACCCGGAAGTACCTCTATACTTCCTGGATTGGCTCCAATGTTGGAGCCAATCAGTGTTAATTTTGTCGACTAAGACTAGACTAAGACTAAAAGACTAAAAGACTTAAGGTTTTGATATTTAGTCGACTAAGACTAGACTAAGACTAAACCATTTTCAGAAGCCTAAATTGGACTAAAACTAAATGGTGTGTTATTCAAAAGACTAAGACTAAGACTAAATCAAAATTTGCTGTCAAAATTAACACTGGAGCCAATATAGAGCAGGCGCACTAGCGTTTGAAACAATAGAAGCATGCGCAGTATAGCGCTCTAACTGCGGATGTCTTCCGATACCAGATTTGGCCACCAGGTTTCTGTGACTTCAATAATCCTCTGCGGTCGGGGCTTGGCCCTAACGGGCACGTTCTATTGATTGGCAAATCGTTATCATTGTTCGGTAGAAACAGCATTTGACTGTAATACTATTATGCTGACTTTGAAAACATAAATGTATTGTTCAGAAATAGCATTTTATAACTTCAAAAGCATAAATACATTGCTCAGAAATAGCATTGCTACATGTACATGTAAGTTGTCTTACAAAACATAACATGTTTGAACAGAATGAGTGTTTGAGTTCTGTAAATGAAAAATGTAATTCAGGGGTTATGTGGATGAAAACAAAGTTGTTTACAGGAGTGCACTGAGCAAAAAACATTTAAAACTTTGAGAAGCACTGGAATAGACAACCACACAAATTTGCCAGTTTAACAAACAAAGTCAGTTTTAGTTGTCCATGCAGGTAGGTACTGTAGATAGATGTTTAAATTAACAAGACAGAGATGCAGACAGACAGACAGAGAGATAGACAGACAGACAGACAGAGAACAGACTTTTGAAATGGGAAGACCCCTATTTCTATGGTGTTTTACCCAGCTGGGCGTGGTGATATGATTATATCTTAACCTCAACCATATATAACATCAAAGGAACTATGCCTAAACCCAGCGTGATCTAATATGAGAGTGACAACACTAGCGTTGACTCCCATTGTAAGAATAGAATGCGGAAATGCTCAATGAGGAAGTTCCAATGTTTGGAATTGTAGCCCGTAGCGGCCCGCTATGGGCGTGTCATAACTCTCTCTCTCTCTATGGGTCTGCCTAAACCCAATCTGGGAACCCGTCGCCAAATAAAAATGAAAAAAAGCGCCCTCTGCTGTTTTTTACTTATTCACTTGGCTCTGGGAGGAGCTCAACGAAGCACCCGTCCGCAAGGAAACCAGAGTTTTTGGTCTGCCTTCAGCGCTCCACTTCCGGTGGTGCGACTATGTTTTCATTCCCACTAACAATATTTCTCCACGGAACACTAACACCACTTCTCCCAAAGAACATGGATCGTTTTCGTTATAAGCCCACTTGTTTCTATGATGAAAGAGCAAGTTAAAATGTTACGAACTTTCCGTGGTCTTGTCGGCTTCGAGGACGATATTGTTAAACGAGTTTCGGTTTGTTTCTAGTGGGGAAGGAACGGCACACACGTAAATCCCGCCCACTACATTAATTGGGTAAAGCGCAGCCTGCTTCCTGATCTTATCCCACTTGTAACCAATGCGCACGGGTTGTCAACACGGCTACCGACAGATTCAAACGCAGAGCAGAATCTGTTCTTTATAGATTAGCCTAAACCTAACCTCAAGACCACGCCCACACCGGGGCGAATCACCTGAAAAAGAGGTTCTTGCTTTGGAAATGTTGAAGCAATTCTTACCGTCTTCTCGTCTTTTCTGCGAATACAGTCGATGAAAGGCTCGCTGGTGTGCTGATCCTGGCTACAAACAAAGCATCGCACCTGGAGCTGACAGACGAAACACAGACAGTGATGTTAAGCAGGGGTCTTCAACAGGGGGTCCGGGACCCCTAGGGGGTCCTCAGAGTTACTACAGGGGGGGGCCGCCAAATCTATGTGCGACGGGAACCTTTTTTACATGAACCTTTTGTACCCTATAGATCCCTGTTCTGGGGGAACATTCGCCAGTTCAAATGATTATTTTCGGGGGTCGCAGCCAGTGTTGCCAGATTCTGGGAGAGAAACAAGCTACCAGGTCTAGGAAAACCAGCCCAAAAGAAGCGACTATGGGCCACGTGAGCACTTTAACATATACATCAGCTATTTGAAAATAGCAGATCTACAAGCTCACAACGCCTCGCAACACATCACGTTGTGAGCTTGTAGATCAGCTATTTTCAAATAAAATAAGGCTAAAGTGGTTAATGTATGTTCTATAATGTAACAATTTATATCTGCAAAGTAACTAAAGTTTTCAAATAATTGCAGTGGAGTAAAAGTACAATATTTGGATCCGAGATGTAGTGGAGTAGAAGTAAAAGTACAAATACCTCAAAATTGTACTTAAGTAGGCTACAGTACTTAAGTAAATGCACTTGGTTACTTTCCACCACTGTATTCCACATACCAGTTTGAATGGACACTCAGGGCGATGTCTGTGTTCCTTCTTGGCACCAGGAGCCTTTCTGCAGGTCGTTGCCCTTAAACGCACGTCTATCTTCACCTGGTGTGGAGATACCTGCAAGAGAACAAGACCAACATGAACAACACATTCATCTCCTTCTCTCTTCAAGAGAGCAAGACCAACATGAACAACACATTCATCTCCTTCTCTCTTCAAGAGAACAAGACCAACATGAACAACACATTCATCTCCTTCTCTCTTCAAGAGAACAAGACCAACATGAACAACACATTCATCTCCTTCTCTCTTCAAGAGAACAAGACCAACATGAACAACACATTCATCTCCTTCTCTCTTCAAGAGAGCAAGACCAACATGAACAACTCATTCATCTCCTTCTCTCTTCAAGAGAGCAAGACCAACATGAACAACACATTCATCTCCTTCTCTCTTCAAGAGAGCAAGACCAACACGAACAACACATTCATCTCCTTCTCTCTTCCCTCAAACTGATGTGAGAAGGAACATGATGGACATGACACAGCGCTACATTTCAGGCGGCACGAGTGGTGTAAAGTAACTAAGTACATGTACTCAAGTACTTTACTTAAAGGGTAAGACCACTTTGGTAGAGGTTTGGGTTGTGTATTTACCTTGCCATGATGTAACTCCAAAGGTGGACAAGAAATCAAAAATAATTGCTCCATTGATTAGAAATTGATAATTAAAAATGTGCTCCTCATTGACTTACATTGTACGGTAAAACAGCTCTCAAAGTCACTCTTTTAGCACGTAAACACGTGAACACGAACAAAGCTGATTCAGACAATATAGAACATCACCAAACCCAGTACAGTTTTTTTTTTAAATAAAAATGTTAACTTCCTGCTGATTTTACTATTTGAAGATCCGGATCCGGATCCGCGAATCCAGTCCGGGTTTTCTTCTTAATAAAAATAGCAAAATCAACAGGAAGTTAACATTTAAAAAAAAAAAAAAAACAGTACTGGGTTTGGTGATGTTCTATATTGTCTGAATCAACTTTGTTTGCGTTTGTTTAGGTGCTAAAAGAGTGACTTTGAGAGCTGTTTTACCGTACAATGTAAGTCAATGAGGAGCATATTTTGAATTATCAATTTCCAATCAATGGAGCAATTATTTTTAATTTCTTGTCCACCTTTGGAGTTACATCATGGCAAGGTAACTACACAACCCAAACCTCTACCAAAGTGGTCTTGCCCTTTAAGTACAATTTTTAGGTGTTTTTTTTACTTTACTGGAGTATTTCCGATTTTCAATACTTTTACTTCTACTCCCCTAGATCTCAAAGGCAAATATTTAACTTTTACTTTTACAAAAAATATTTGAAAACTTTAGTCACTGTTACTTTGTAGATTTTGATTATTATTATAAAACATGCATATACAATAGCCCTACATATACTTTGGCTATTTGAAAATAGCCGATCTAGATCTGCTATTTTCAAAAGATTTTCAAGAACACTTGTGAAATAGGACATTCTGCATAATGAGTACTTTTACCTTTGGTACTTTAAGTACATTTTGATGCCAATACTTTTGTACTTTTACCCTTTTTCAAATGTTGAATACCGGACTTTTACTTGTAACCGAGTATTTCTGCATTGCAGTGTTGATACTGTAAGTACAGTCAAAACAAACCTGTACATATCTACCGTTGTTCTGCAAATATTTGATTGACTACCAAGTCCACCATACATCATATTACATAAAACATGTTGTTTTTTAAAGCTGAACATTCCACAGCTTTAAAGGAGTAGTTCACCCCAAAAAATAACAGGAGTTTATACCATCATTAGTTTTTCTTTTCTTTTTTATGTATTACGTTTGCAGTAGACATTCCTTGTGTATTGTTTGTATTTATTTATGATTACCCGCAGAGAGAATGACATAAAAAAAAAGGAAAGGTAACTAACGATATTGAACTTTCCCCTGTGGGAAGTCTTCAGGTTTATTACATACGTATGATTGATTGTAGAATTGGGTTTTGAGAGTGACTGAGAAAAAAAAGTTAATATAAAATGAAATTATATGAAATGTTTTGCTGTTGGGGGCACTAAGTATTCCCATTACTTGCATGATGCCTGGTACAGTTCTTTGTGACTCACAACTGGCACATCAAAAGTGTATATGGACATGAGATTTGTTGACTCATCGTCAATTCTGTGAGTTAAATTTGGTGAGGGAAGACTGTCACTTCAGCAAAAGCACTACATTTGTATCAATTACACACCCTATTAAGCCTTGAATTCATGGAGATTTTTGTCACATTAAGCCAATAATTCGATGCCTGGGTGGCTGCTCAGTAGGAGACTCGATTGAGGAGACTGAGTTGACGCTGGTCATCAAATTATTGGCTTAGTAATGCGACTAAAACAAAAAAGAATCTCCATGTATTCAAGTGGGGGTAACCGGAAGACTCGCCCCAAAACACGCTCGCCCCCATTTTTTCCGCGGACCAGCGGTTCTTGTATTCTTGTATTTTGTTTTACTGAGGATAAGGTTAGAAATAAGTTTAGGGTTAGCCATAGTTTTACTGAGGTTATGTTTAGGAATAAGGTTAGGTTTAAGCATAGTTTTACTGAGGTTACGTTTAGGAATAAGGTTAGGTTTATGCATAATTTTACTGACGTTACGTTTAGGAATAAGGTTAGGTTTAGGCATAGTTTTATTTATAAGGTTAGGTTTAGGAATACCAGGTGAATACCGTCGGATTTGCCCCGGGGCGACTGTGTTTTGGGGCGAGCGTTTTGGTATTCTTCGTGGGTCGTGTAATTGATAGAAAATAAGTATTTTTTTTTGGGTGAACTACTCATTCAAGTTACTGATCTGTTTCAGAAGAGAACACACTCATTTGTTGTCACATAAAGCCAGGGCATAGCCGCGGGAAGACCTTTTAGGTTAGGGGTAAGGTATGCGCACCTCATGCACGCGCGAGGTTTTAGGGTTAGTATTAGGGTTAGGTTAGAGTTATGTTATTTAATTCTTATTTTTGCCTGATTTTACCGATTTATTATAAAAAATAAAAAAAAATTGGTACCTGGGGGGGGGGGGGCGGCCGCACCCCCAGCACCCCTACTTCCCGCGGTACTGAGCCAGGGCCGGACTGGGACCAAAATTCAGCCCTGGCATTTTGGCCCAGACCGGCCCACCACAACCGGCGCGCAGATAGCAGATACTCTATAATATAATTGGGCCGCGCAACCCGGAAATGACCGTAATAATCCTAAAACGGGAGCAAAAATATTTTGTTTTAAAACAAAACCCGCCCCTTTTTTCTTTTTTGGGTGGCCCAGTGGCCCAGCAGCCCACGGGGCATATGCCCGGTATGCAAAATGGCCAGTCCGCCCCTGTATAAAGCTGCATCTGTGAAAACAACACACTGTGCATAAATAATGATTCAAGACCCTTCAATACAATAATGAAGGATATCACATGCCGGCAACGTTACCTGTTCTATTTCACCAATTTCATGGAAATTCAGATGGCCATAATTGAGTCGTTGATTCGCGTTGTTAATGGCCAGATCCACAAACTTCTTGACGACGGGCTGCAGTCGGCTGTAGCTGTTCTGTCCCCGTCCCGTCGGCAGTTGGAGGACCGCGGTCAGGAACAACATGGAGGACACAGTAAGTCTCATATCGTCTCCTCCAACACGGCAGACTAACAGACGCTCAGGGGAGAAAAACAGGAGTAAACAGTGCAGCTGCTCAAACTCTGGACGGGGTCAAAGAGCAGCAGATGTTCATGTGATTTCACTCAGTGGTCGTTTCAAACATGGTTCAAACTCTGGTGATTGATTTCATCATTGCTGATAACAGTATAGCAGATATACAAGCTCATATAGCGCGGCACCGAGTGCCGCGCTATATGAGCTTGTATATCTGCTATTTTTGTGAAAATGTGTGCAAATATTTGAATATATATTTTTTTAAGCGAACATTTTTTGAAGCGAACATTTGTCAAATATTTTGTTCCAGGGACTAACATTTTTGCTTCTGACGGGGAAGCAAAATGAAGTTAAAAATGTTCGCTTTAAAAATATATATAATTATTCAAAGATTTGCACACATTTTCACGAGAGAGAGAGAGAGAGTGAGAGAGAGAGAGAGAGAGAGACCGATAACACGGTTTTTGAGTTGTCATTTTGTAGTCCGACATCACTTCCGGGTCCAAGAGGCACCAGGCGCCGTCCACTCCTCATTATAAACAAACATGTAAATCATTTTACAATAACTTCCTTTTTCAGAAAGGAACCATTAAAAGGGTCTTAATGCTTTCAACTCGAAAATAATAATTAATGTAAGTGTTCTCCCAGGGGGTATAATTTAGTCACTTTAGTGACAAAAAAATACTAAATGATTATACTTCAGTGACTATTTTTTTTACTTTAGTGACTAAATAAGACTGAATTATTATACTTTAGTGACTAAATGATATAGTGTTGTTAAATTATCTAACAACCAGGCACGGACTGGCACAGAAAATCGGCCCTGGCATTTGTGATCTTCACCGGCCCATAGCGGGGGTCGGCCGCGCGCGAAGCGCACGGGCGACGAAAAATTGCGGTTAATTGGCGAAAAATAGCTTTGAAAATTTGGTTTTTGGTGACTTTATTTCAGTTTTAGGGTTGGCCGCGGCCCCAGACTGCCCGGCCGTTCTGGCATCTGCCAGAAGTGCCAGACCGTCCAATCCGGGCCTGCTAACAACACTTTCAGTCGTTATTTTAGTCTCAGATGTGTTAAAACAGCGAGGGCAGCACTGCGGCATATTGGCAAAACACACACACTTGGACCCGGAAGTTGTTCTGACGGGGCGTATACACGTCACTTAACAACAGAATAGGCTCTATGAAGGCTCTTCTGTTGACTGTAAGTAGGGTTGCCAACCGTCCATTGATATATGGAATCTAACCTTGTTTGGAAACTAAAAGACGTGTCCCCTATTGAACAGGGAAGGGACACACCTCATATCGTTGTTCCGTCGGGTAGGGGTCCGTCGAGGGGTCCGTCGGGGGGTACGCCGAGACCTTATCGACCGACTCAGATAAACCGAACATGTTCAGTCTTTGGGCCGACTGGTAGAGCCGTGGGGCAGAGAAGAGGGAGGAGACCCGGGAGAGAGAGGGGTAAAGGTTTGGTCCGAGCTGGCTTCGGCGTTGCCAGATACTGTGAGAGAAACAAGCGACCAGGTCTATGAAAACAAGCCCTAAAGAAGCGACCAGTTTCACCACTTGAGCCCTTTTATATCAGCTATTTTCAAAAAGAATCTTGAAAGCAAGCCCAAATAAGCAACTACACTTCAGAAAGTTTATGTTTAGTCCAAACATAAACAACCAGCAAGTCAGCAACTATGGGTATTTACAAGCGCAGGAAAACAAGCCCAAAGTCGCTTATAATAAGAAGAACTGGCACAACAATATGCACATCAGCCGACAGTTTGTGCTGAACGAAATGCCAACTTTTGCCAACAGTCTGTTTGGTGGAGAGTCACCTCAACACATTTTGCCAGTCTGGGATGGCTAGTCTGTGTCATTTTGTGTCATCTCATTCTGTGTCATTTTAAGATTTATTTGGCTATTCAAAAATAGCAGATCTACAAGCTCATAGCGATTGAAAAATCCTGAAACTTTTTGCAAATCTTTGAAAAATCTTTTTTAAAGCGAACATTTGTAACTCAAATCTTTGCTAATTTGCGATTCCGAAAATACCCGACAGAACCTGAGACCTGCACGGGTCGGCTCTGTGTTTTATCACTCCATACCGGGTCGGAATCGTCGCTATTACCTCGGAACTCTGGTCTGTCCATCATTATGTTTAATACCCGAGTGGATCCGAGAAGACCCGTAGTATGCCTTCTGTGTGTGTGTGTGTGTGTGTGTGTGTGTGTGTGTGTGTGTGTGTGTGTGTGTGTGTGTGTGTGTGTGTGTGTGTGTGTGTGTGTGTGTGTGTGTGTGTGTGTGTGTGTGTGCAGCTGCACTAATCAGGAGAGAAAAGCAATGAAGTGCTGTTTAACTTGTGTGTGATGTTTTAGACAGACCTAGGACCAGGTTAGTGCGGCAGCGACATGAATGGCTGTGCATCTTGCGTGATGTTGTTTTAGGCTGGTTTAAGATTTTTTGAATATGTTGGTGGTGCGCACCACCATACTGCAAGGCACGCCAGCTGCCAGGCTGATTAGAAAACACAGGTGTGCAAATCATTACCAGGGGCGGCCATAGCTGAGTGGTTAGTGAGCCAGAGTCCCTGGTTGCCCCAGGTGCGATTCCAGGCCAGGTCAGCATATGTGTCGATGAAATGAAATTTGTCCCTGAGCAATAATAATAATAATAATAATAAACTTTATTTGTATAGCACCTTTCATGACATGAAATGCAGCTCAAAGTGCTTTACAGAGCAAGAATACAATTACAGTTAGAACCAATTTAACAATAAAGCAAACAAAAATTAAATAAAATAAAATAAAAGCAAAGGCAAAAGCAAAGGCATAAAACAACATTAAAATAGGGAATACAGTGAGGAATTAAAAATCAACCAAAGAATCAGCTAAAAGCAAGAGTGAAGTAATAGGTCTTGAGCTGTGCTTTAAAGCTATCGACAGAGGCTGCCTGTCTTAAGTGTAATGGGAGTTTATTCCACACTGTCGGTCCGTAAAAGCAGAATGCTGCTTCACCGTATTTTTTATATGTCATTGTAGGCACCTCGAGCAGGTCAGCACTTGAAGACCTGAGGGCCCGGTTTGGAACATATCTCTCTAGGCAGTCAGAGAGGTAGGACGGTGCCAGACCATTTAGAGCTTTATAAACTATTAAAAGAATTTAAAAAAAAAAGAATTTTAAAATCAATCCTAAAAACAAAATGTTCATCGCAAGACTCTTAACCCCTAATTGCTCACAGGCCCTCATTGGAAACAAGCCCGCAAGGACTTTCATGAACGTCCTGTTAAAAGGAAAAAGGAATTTATGGATTCTTCTGATGAGGTGAAGGCAAAGCTTTGATCATAAAAATGTTCATCGGTCAATTCGGTCTGCTGTTATTTCAAAAAGTCCACATTTATTTACAAAGAAAACCCTTTGTTACGCATATTAAATTAATACCTCTGCGCCTGCATCCCACCCCCCCACCCACCCACCTCACATCACCTCACCTCACCTCAACAAATGGGGCCAAATATGTGACTGGCTACAGTGGTTTGGTACAGAAGTCGGGATCGATGCGGGGGTCATTGACATGATCATGTTTGAGAACCACTGCCATAGATAGATAAAAGCTAAGTGGTGTAGTTCAGTTTAAACAGTTTCTGTGGCACAAACCTCTTTCCTCAACTTAACAATCAGATGTTGCTATAATATTACATTTACATGACGAGTTTCTTAAGATGTAGTTTTATGTATTTCATTTGAATGTCCTGACATCTCCACACTAGGCTACTCTGCATGTTTGGGCCAGCACAAACGGCTTTGATTGCTTAATTGATTACTGCTTAATGATTAACAGAAGAAAAAAACCTTTACAGGAATATATGGTTAGTCAGTCAAAAACTCTCAATGTGCATGTTTATCAAATAAAATACTTCAGTGATTGCAATTCAATTGTAGATAATTAGCAACATTGAATTACACTAGTTGTGTCTGATTTGCTGTTTTATTATTTGTTTTTTTTAAGTACTGTGTATGGGTTAACTTAGTACGTTTACTCAAGTACCGTACTTAAGTACAATTTTCAGTACTTTTACTTCTACTCCGCTACATCTCAAAGGCAAATATTGTACTTTTACTCCACTACAATTATTTGAAAACTTTAGTTACTAGTTATTTTATAGATTTTGATTATTATTACAACACATGCATTAACCACTTAAGCCCTATATACATTTCGGCCATTTGAAAATAGCCGATCTACAAGCTCATAATGCGTCGCTTGTAGATCTGCTATTTTCAAAGGATTTTCAAAAAGAAAACTTGTGAAATGGGACATTCTGCATAATGAGTACTTTCTACTTTTGGTACTTTAAGTACATTTTGATACCAATGCTTTTGTACTTTTACTCAAGTACATTTTTAATTCCGGACTTTAATTTACTTGTAACAGAGTATTTCTATATCGCAGCATTGATACTTTTACTTAAGTAAAAACATTTAGTACTTTTTCCATCACTGATTATAAGACAAATATAAAGACCTGTATGTAAACATTGCATCCCTCATCCAATCTAAAGTGCTGACTTCATCATGCTTCGCAGTAAGTCATATCAGACAGTGGGTGGTCACTTCCACCTTTGACCCCTTCCTTGTGGTGGAGGGACTAGAACACAACAGTCATTTTCCTTCTACTGTTCTCACTGTTCACTTCATTTTACACTTTGAAAGCCTTAATGTGCAGAAATGTATGTGATAAAACAATGCTGTCTCTTCTTCATATGGCTGCATACTCTGAACTCAGTGAATGCTGAAGGTAAGACACTCATTAGATTGGATATAATGTGTTGAAGGTGTTGTTCAACTGTCTAACTTGAGTTAGTTGTGCCCGATGTTTGTTTGACAGTTTCTTGTTTCAAACAACTGCAGAAATATGTCAAATTGTTTCTTTTTCAGATTGTAAACTTGAAGATTTTAATGTTGTTAAATGTTGACATGACCATGAAATATAATTCATTGATTTAACCATACCCCCAGAAAGGCTAAATAACAACTCAGCATAACAAGGCTTCCGTTTCAAAATCAAACACATCTATGAATCAGAGCACTTGAATGTATGAATCTGTCCAAATCAGCTGAATGCGCGTCTGTCTGTCTGTCTGTCTGTCTGTCTGTCTGTCTGTCTGTCTGTCTGCCTGCCTGCCTGCCTGTCTGCCTGCCTGCCTGCCTGCCTGCCTGCCTGCCTGCCTGCCTGTCTGTCTGTCTGCCTGCCTGCCTGTCTGTCTGTCTGTCTGTCTGTCTGTCTGTCTGCCTGCCTGCCTGCCTGCCTGCCTGCCTGCCTGCCTGCCTGCCTGCCTGTCTGTCTGTCTGTCTGTCTGTCTGTCTGCCTGCCTGCCTGTCTGTCTGTCTGTCTGTCTGTCTGTCTGTCTGTCTGTCTGTCTGTCTGTCTGTCTGCCTGCCTGTCTGTCTGTCTGTCTGTCTGTCTGTCTGTCTGTCTGTCTGCCTGTCTGTCTGCCTGTCTGCCTGCCTGTCTGTCTCTGTCTTCCCTCGTTTGTCTTCAGTCTGCGTGGATTGCTGGGGGTAATGGATTATTTCTACTTACAATCACAAACATCACGGTAACTAAAGTTCTTGTGTTTTTTATTGATGTCTGTCTGTCTGTCTGTCTGTCTGTCTGTCTATCAATCTCTGTTCCGTTTCAGTGTTGTTGTTCATTTAATATAAAAAAAAATTGGCCTACCAATAATCATCCTCGTGCTTTATTGTCATATTCTTGTGGTGGCTGCTGCGATGATGACACACATGACTATAATCCAGACGTATCTATATCTATAATCTATAATGTGTGCAAGAGCCAGCGGTACATTTAGGAAGGTTTAGCCTCCCCTATAGGCTACATTACCTCAGTGAATACTTCAGTGATTGCAATTCAATTGTAGATAATTAGCAACATTGAATTACACTAGTTTGTGTCTGATTTGCTGTTTTATTATTTGTTTTTTTTTAGGTACTGTGTATTTAAAAAAAAATTGTCGATCTAAAAATAGCCGATCTACAAGCTCACAATGCGTCGCGATGTGACGCATTGTGAGCTTGTAGATCTGCTATTTTCAAAGGATTTTCCATCGCCGCTGTGTGACGCTGACCTTTACCCCCTGGAGCACAAGTCAGTGTGGGTTGTAATGTTGGCTTTTAGAGATTCTTCAGATTAAGGTGTTTGGACAATGGCTGGAATCCTCAGAGTTTATCTGCAGTTAACCATGGCACAACTATGTAGCATGATGTCACGTCTGTACAAATAACAATATTGTGGTGCAGATCACGTTAGCCGTGGACACACCGGCTGCATCACTGAGTTGTATGTAGCATCAGCACTTGAACACAGCAAGCGGACAAGTCAATCTTTGGTATGAACATATGAGCCTGTGAGGCAAACAGCATTTAAACGTATTAAAACATATTTACAGAATGCAAAAGCCACCTTCCCCCTGAACATTTCACTAGTTTTGAAGTTATTATTATAGATTTCATGGCAGCTTTCTAGCTGGCGAAGTTGCAGCTCTGGTGTGAGTAGGATGGTTGAACATAGATAAGAGCTTAGAAGTTGACTCTGCTCCTTTAGCTGGCTGGTCCCTGACAACAGCCAGAAGACATGGGGGGAATGCACAGTAATATCTTTCTGGTAAGGTTGGCTTAAACGGCAAAAAACAATGAAGTATATAATTTTCATCCAGTGTCAGTCACATCTCCACCAGGCTTGACGGCCAAAGGCCACAGACAATGCTTTCACTCATGTCTGTCCGTCCGTAGGTCTGTGTGTCCATCAGTGTGTTTGTGAATAGCTAATCTCCAGCACCGCTGGACAGATCAGCATGAACCTTTGCACGCACACTCCCAGTAGGCACACTCCCAGTAGGCACACTCCCAGTAGGGCACACTCCCAGTAGGCACACTCCCAGTAGGGCACACTCCCAGTAGGCACACTCCCAGTAGGCACACTCCAAAATATTTCAAATCGGCCTCATGGTGCACATACGTGAAATGTGTCCTCTGCATATATGTAATGTATTTACATTAGGAGCAGCGAATGCTATGAATACAGCACCCGGGGAGCAGTTCGGGGTTACATTTCTTGCTCAGGGACACTTTGAAACACAGGGCCCTATTTTGCGAGTACTTAACTTATGACTTATGATTTAACTTAAGACCTGGAGGTGTGGCCAATGCTATTTCGCTATTTGGAGTGGCCAAACAGCATTGGCCACGCCTCCAGGTCCTAAGTTAAGTCATAAGACCTGGTACTTAAGACGCACACAATAGGGCCCATAGACCGGGGCCAGGGCGCAAACCAGGGACGTTCCAAAACACTGATCCTTGTGTTTATACTCTCTCCATCCACCTACTTCTCCCTGTCCTGTCCTGTCCTGTCCCTTCTCGTCCTGTCCACCTACCATGGTCCCAGAGCTGACCTGTTACAGTGGCAATGGCAGAAACTATCGGGGGACGGTTGCCAGGACGATCTCCGGCAAATCCTGCCAGAGCTGGTCGGCCCAGACACCTCACAGCCACGAGCGCAAGCCTGAGAGTTACCCATGCAAGTAAGAACCCCAGATATGTACCTATCTACAGTATCTATGCATCTATCTAGACCAGGGGTCTTCAACCTTTTCAGGCCAAGGACCCCCTAACAGAGAGAGAGATGAAGCAGGGACCCCCACTATATATTACATAAAATTGTGTTGCAGATTAAAGCTTTTCATGGATGTTGGATTCATGTTAATGTGTATTTTCAGACATTTAACGACTTAAACCGTCAATACTTAGTAAACTTTCACTCTGTACTTCTGCTCTTTTTTCCCCTCTTTGCCGAAAATAGCCGATCTACAAGCCCACAACGCCTCGCAGCCGCAGCGTGAGGCGTTGTGGGCTTGTAGATCGGCTATTTTCGGCTAAAGTTGTCCTTAGAATAGGGATGCTAGGGTTCAAGTGGTTAATGTAAAAAACAATGATCCTATCACACAGAGATTTGGCAGACCCCCTGTAGCAACTCTGAGGACCCCCTAGGGGTCCCGGACCCCCTGTTGAAGTCTGTCTGTCTGTCTGTCTGTCTGTCTGTCTGTCTGTCTGTCTGTCTGTCTGTCTATCTGTCTACTTGCTACCTACCAACATATTTTTTTGTCAGAGGCCTGGACAACAACAACTGCCGTAATCCAGACAATGAGAGGATGCCATGGTGCTACACCACTGACTCACAGACACGCTGGGAGTACTGCCAGGTCCCCACATGTGTTGGTGTTCCCGAGCCAGGTAACTTTGACCTACAAGCTCATAGCACGGCACTCGGTGCCGCGCTATGAGCTTGTATCTGCATGCTATTTTTAAATAGCCAAAGTGTAAAATAATGCTTTTTAGCTCAATTAAAAAAATGACAGATGCGTTCCAGGTCTTAATGGGTTAAAAACTTACTGTAAGTCCTAGTCCTACGGCAAATAGCAAAATAGCAGATCTCCAAGCTCACAATTTTGGGCCTCATGCCGTTAAACGTCTCTTATATTTAAAAACGAATAAGAGAAGTGAAATCTGCCCTTACCAATGTGTGCTGAATGGTGAATCCCACATAATCTTAAATTGGAGCGGCAACGCTGTTAGTTAAAAGCATATGTAACGCCCCCTAACACTATGCTGGCATTCATTTGCAGTTAAAGTGGCACTATGTAACTTTTTTATTAAAGAATAAAATGTAAGAGTATGTTAATACAATATAACTTATAGACGAATCCACAGACGCGCTGCCTGTAGCTGCCTGTAGGCGGCCATTGCTGCGGTGTCACGTCCGCGGAGCGTTGACACCGCAGCAATGGCTATTAGCTCAATGGTAACAAATGCAGCACTTGCACAGGAAACCAGGTTCAAATCCAGGGTAGAAGAGGAAAGTTACATAGTGCAGCTTTAACCATTGCATAACTATGTAGCATGATGTCACATCTGTACTAGTAACATGGTGGTGCAGATCACATTAGCCAAGGACACACCAGCTGCATCATTGAGTTGTATGCAGCATAAAACTGACAGAAGCAGTCGAACACAGCAAGCGGACAAGACAACCGTCTTGGTACGAACTTAGAGCCTATGAGCATTCAAATACAAGTCAAGAGTAGAATTTGAGTGGAATCATACATGACTACATAAATACATTGAAGGGATAAAGTATCTGAATTGAATTGAACTATGAAATAGCGAAGTAACCATAACTAGTTACTAATTTAAAGTAACTTACCGAACGCCTCTGAGCAGTATGAATGACTATAGATGGGTGCCAATAAATGGGCGGAATAATTAATTGTAAATAGTGAAGTTAACATTAGTCTGCTCGCCTATGAGCCTACAATAAATAGTGACGATAACATTAGTGTACTCACCTTAACGAGCCCACAATAATTTGTTCCCCACTTCTTTAGGGTATTTTTGACACTGTATATTTGCACACTATGTGAAATGCGTCCTCTGCAATGGAGCAGTGGGCGCTATTAATACAATGCCCAGGGAGTAGTTGGGGGTTAAGTTTCTTGCTCAGGGACACTTCAAAACACAGACCGGGGGCTGTGAGGGTGAAACAGCCTCTCTCTCTACCAACACACTGGTCCTTGTCTTTCCTCTCTCCATCCAACTACTTCTTCCTGTCCTCAACATCAGAGCCTACCATCGTTCCAGAGCTGACCTGCTTCACCTGCGATGGCATAAACTATCGGGGGACGGTTGCCAGGACGATCTCTGGCAAAACCTGCCAGCGCTGGTCGGCCCAGACACCTCACAGCCACGGCCGCACGCCTGAAAATCACCCACACAAGTAAGAACACCAAGCCAAATATCTACCTATCTACATTATCTATCCATCTATTTAGCCGTATTTCTGTCTGTCTGTCTGTCTGTCTGTCTGTCTGTCTGTCTGTCTGTCTGTCTGTCTGTCTGTCTGTCTGTCTGTCTGTCTGTCTGTCTGTCTATATTTTCACCTACTTACTGTATCTACCAACATATTATTGGTCAGTGGCTTGGACAACAACTACTGCCGTAATCCAGACGATGAGAAGATGCCATGGTGCTACACCACTGACTCACAGACACGCTGGGAGTACTGCGAGGTCCCCAGATGTGATAGTGTTCCCCAGCCAGGTAGCTTTGACCACTTAAGTTCATGACAATGATTTTTGTATGTATTACTTTTAGGACATTTCTGCTGAGGACGAATAACAAACCCTCATCTCTCTGTAAGTCACTGGACTGTTTACAGAGAAACTGACCATGGGTTAAGCTTGATGTCGATGTTCCCCAGCTTACAGTTTACTGTTCTGTTACTGAGCATCAGTAGTATCCCTGCCTCAGGGACAGACAAGTGTGATTCCACTCATCAAGACCACATATTGGTTGCATTGAAACAAAGTTTCCTGATGACCGGTTTCCACTCAAAGTACATACCAAACACTATCTTGGTAATTTAACAACTTGCTATAAGCCCTATACTTTATACACTTTGTAGTACGGCAAATAGAAACATAACAGATGAACAAGTTGACGATCTTGGGCCTCATGCAAGAATGCAATCTTAAATTTCTCCGCACTCAATTACTTCCGCACTCCAGGAATGCAGAAGTGCTGTTCTCAAACCCAAGACGTAAAAGGTTGACGGCTCCGCCAAAAAACACTTGAGCCACGAGAGGCACCACAGAGCGAGCCGCTAGTCGAGCGAGTCGCCGTGCCGAGTCCACTTCAGCCGACTCAGCACCATTGACTCGGCACCATTTGAGTTAATGTCAACCGTCTTGGTACAAACATAGAGCATACGACGTTCAAATAAAATTTAACAAACACATGTATTTGTAGAATACAAAGCCACCTTTCCCCTGAACATCTACACTACTAACTTCAAAACATAGTTTTGAAGTTAGTAGTATAGATTTCATGGCAGCTTTCTAGCCAGCAAAGTTGCAGCTCTGGCCTTGTCTGAATGGTTGAACTGAACGTAGAAGCTTAGAAGTTGAGTCCAGGCTGGTTTCTGACAACAACCGGAATAGATTTTCTTAGTGGGTTTCTTTAGTCACTCTCGATGAGGATATCTTGCATTGTATGTACCAACCTTTAGCCTATACACAATACAATAAAAACATAATATACACACCACTGTTTTTAAATCAAATTAAAAATGGATAATTACCAGAGTTTAAGCAATTCTTAGCATCACCTTGTGTCTACTTCTTCCTGTCCTGTCCACCTACCATGGTCCCAGAGGTGACCTGTTACAGTGGCGTCGGCATAAAGTATCGGGGGACGGTTGCCAGGACGATCTCTGGCAAAACCTGTCAGAGCTGGTCGGCCCAGACACCTCACAACCACGGCCGCACGCCCAACGACTACCCATGCAAGTAAGAACATCCAGCCAAACATCCACCTATCTACAGTATCTAACCGTCTGTCTAGTGTATGTATGTCTGTCTGTACTGTACTTGCTACCTACCTACTGTACCTACTTACATGTTTTTGTCAGAGGCCTGGACCACAACTACTGCCGTAATCCAGACAATGAGAGGATGCCATGGTGCTACACCACTGACTCACAGACACGCTGGGAGTACTGCCAGGTCCCCACATGTAATGGTGTTCCAGAGCCAGGTAACTTTGACCACTTAAGTTCATGACAATGGGCCTCATGCAGCAACCGTTCTTAAGAGGAAATTTCTTCCTAAACCCACTTAAGAGGTTTTTAAGAAGATTTTGGTATACTCCAATGTTTTCTTAGCTGTGATCTGTTCTCAGGTAAGAACAGAATCTACGCACACTTTCTTAAGAGGACATTTTTTCTTAGACCCACTTAAGAAGTTGTTAAGAGGATTTTGGTATACTCCAATGTTTTCTTAGCTGTGATCTGTTCTTAGGTAAGAACAGAATCTACGCACACTGAAGAGCACTCCTAGGGTGGCCTTTGAATTCTTAAGTGTGACATGTTTGTGCAAAAATAATTAATTCTCGAAGTTTCTTCAATTCTACAGTTCTATAATATAGGATTTAAATTACAATAATATTTTTTATCAAATCTTTAGAGCGAAAAAGGTTCTCAAAAGTGTGATCTGGGGACCCCCAGGGGTCCTTGAGGGAGTTCCAGGGGGTCCACAGCAAACAAGGAACAGTTTAATCACTTTAACCCTATTTTATACTTATAAAAAATAAAAAATAGCCGATCTACAAGCTCAGAACGTGTCCCATTACTGGCCATTTTGAGCTTGTAGATCGGTTATTTTCGAAACATTTTGATAAATCTTGAAAACATTTCCCTAGCAGAAAATATTTTCAGGTGGAGGTCTGCAGCCAAATGCATGTCAATTTGGGGGTCCTTGACATGAACATTTTTGAGAACAACTGCTTTAGAGTTTTCAACGGGTCTGAAATTACAATCTAACCCAAACGGACCCGGTTGAGTTGAAGCCCAAGCCCCATAACCCCCAACCCACCCTCATCGCCCCACCAAACCCCCACCCCCATATCCCCGACATTCGCCACACCCCCATTTTCCCGTCCCCTTCCCACCTGAAAGCCCCCCTATACCCACCCGTCACACACATCCCCATACCCCCCACACAGCCCCCTACACCCCTCCCTGCACCACCATATTACCCACCACACCCCCATTTCCACCCCATTACATACCAAGCAGCTGCTACCTTAAATTTGGGGGTCCTTGATTTTTGTTTGAAAATGGTCACCAGCTTTCAGTAATAAGATGTTTTATATCCACTACTAACGCTACTCCTGAACATGAAATATGGATAACATGCTAATTTCAGCAAAATTACATTGATGTCTAGTGGTGATATGTTGATTAATGTGAGAGAAATAATAAAATACATTCATTAATTAAATTAAATAATTTGCTGTTCACTTCAGAAGTAGCCTACCTCCACAGAACTATTGATTTATTTATTTTTATGTTTGGAGTCTGGTGTTCAACCATCTTTAGACTTTAGTTTAGGTATGCTTTACTTCATTCTCTCAACTTTATTTCTGTGTGATTTCCTGTGTGCAGCAATCACACACAGGTGTGACTGCAGGCAGGGCCATGCAGTCATTCCTTATATGGGTATGGTAATTGGGATTAACTGGCACACCCAAGTTACGAGGATTAGGATTCATCATTATAAGAACATAAGTTACGAACAATTCTGCCTTTTAAGAACGTTTCATGGATCGGACTTGACTTCTCTTAGGAATTCACTTAGGAAGAAATGTAAGAGGAAACATTAGGAAATTATTGATGCATGAGGCCCAGTGATTTTATTGATTCATTTTGGGGGAATTTCTGCTGAGGATGAATAACAAACCCTCTAGCTAGCTTAGCAACCGTTGCCAAAGTCTCAGACACACTCCCATGACATATCAAATGAGTCAATGTAAACAAGCACACAAGACTTATGCTCCCTTATTACTGACTCAATCCTGACTTATGCAGCCTAATTACTAACTCCCCACTGTCTCATGCTACCTTATTAGTGACTCTCTATATACTGCCTTATGCAGCCTTACTGACTCCCCACTGACTTATGCTCCCTTATATGGCATAGCAGCGGCGGCCATTTTGTGGTGCCACAGATATAAAACCCTTTCCCCCCCTCCAAAATAGGGCCTAAAAAACGGGCGGAATGATGAAGAACGATAAATAGTGAAGATAGCATTAGTGTCCCTACACTAAATAGTGAGGATAACATCAATGTGTTTGCTTTAGTGAGCCCACAATAATTTGGCCCCCACTACTTTTTTATATATGCAAATATACAGTGACATATACAGTGTGTGAAATGGGTCCTCTGCCTTTACCCATCCTAAAGGCGGTTACACACCGGCCAATATGCGAATATACGCAAAATTCAGACTCGTTCCGAATTAAAAGGCGCTTTTTTGCTTCGCTTTTTCGCTCCATGCATGTCAGCTTGCATTGACTTTATAAGGTTTTAAAAAAAAACGTATTATTCACATGAAAAAAATACGCCCGCTGTGTAAGGAGTTGTACAATGCAAAATCACAACTAACGATTTTTAGCAACCTCTGCTGGTCACTACCGTCACTGCATAGAATTTCCGTAATCCTCGATTACCCAGAATTCCATTCGTTTTCACCGGAAGCCGGAAGCGTTTCAAAAAGCGATCTTTTAATTGTTTTATACTATCTACGGATCGTTTCTCTTAGCCAGTGGAGCATTAGTTACCATGAGCTGTGCTTTCTTTTTCTGTTCTTTTTCGATCTTCCAATCCTACATTATCTTAAAATCAGCGTGAGGTTCCTTTTTGTTAATAGCGCGGTAGTTCCTGGCCAAACAGGAAACCGTTGCGGTAGTTCCTGAGGACGTCGGCCACGACGTCATGACGTTGGCCAGGAACGTCATTTTCCCGGGAAAGTCCCCCCTGTACACGTTCAATAGAAAATATATAAATAAAAGGCTTCCGGGGGTGAAATTCACGGAGTGGGTGTTGTGAAACTTTTGCCACTCGCAAAAGATATACAATTTAACTTTAGTTTTGTTGAAAACGTTACCTAGTATTACTTTAACTATTGGAACTAGAAACAGTGGTTAACTTTTTTTATACAGTAAACTGGAGGCAGGTGCAAGATGATCTCACGACCAAAACACGGATCCTTGACTTTACTCTCTCCCAGGGGTGGAAAAAGTACTCAAATATTTTACTTAAGTAAAAGTATCAATACTCCAATGTAGAAATACTCTGTTTACATGTAAAAGTCCAGAATTCTAAATTTACTTGAGTAAAAGTACAAAAGTATTGGTATAAAAATGCACTTACAGTACCAAAAGTAGAAAGTACTCATTATGCAGAAGGTCCCATTTCACAAGTTTTCAAATGTATACAAATATTTTGAAAATAGCAGATCTACAAGCTCACAATGCGTCGCGTCACAATGCATTGTGAGCTTGTAGATCGGCTATTTTCAAATGGCCGAAATGTATATAGGGCTGATGTGGTTAATGTATGTTTTGTCATAATAATCGAAATCTACAAAGTAACTAGTAACTAAAGTTTTCAAATAATTGTAGTGGAGTAAAAGTACAATATTTGCCTCTGAGATGTAATGGAGTAGAAGTAAAAGTACTGGAAACTGGAAATACTCCAGTAAAGTGAAAATTCCTCAAAAGTGTACTTAAGGACAGTACATAAGTAAATGTACTTAGTTACTTTACACCACTGCTCTCTCCATCCATCTACTTCTTCCCATCCTCAGCATCAGAGCCTACCATCGTTCCAGAGCTGACCTGCTTCATTTGCGAGGGAGTAAACTATCGGGGGACGGTTGCCAAGACCATCTCTGGCAAAACCTGCCAGAGATGGTCAGCCCAGACACCTCACCCACACGAACGCACACCCGAAAACCATCCACGGAAGTAGGAATGCCCACACAATATCTAGCCATCTATCTGTCTGTCTTTATATCTATCTACGCACTACCTATGTAACTACCTTCGTATGTTTTGTCAGTGGCCTGGAGAACAACTACTGCCGTAATCCAGACAATGAGAGGATGCCATGGTGCTACACCACTGACCCACAGACACGCTGGGAGTACTGCCAGGTCCCCAGATGTGATGTTGATCCCGGGCCAGGTAGCTTTGACCACTTAAGTTCACGACAATGATTTTATTTATCATTTTTTGGACATTTCTCCTGAGGACGAATAGCAAACCCTCATCTCTCCGTGACTCACTGGACTGTTTGCAGAGAAACTGAATATGTTGATGTCGATGTTCCCACACTTACAGTTTACTGTTACGTTACCTAGCACCAGTAGCACCAGTGGCGCCATTGGCACTGGGGCATTAGGGTTGCCATAGCTGAATGGTCAGTGAGCCTCCGGAGGTCCCGTAGGGCTCGGTACGATTCCAGCTCTCAGCAATGTGTCAAAGTGTCCCTGAGCAAGACACCTAACCCCTAACTGCTCCCCCCTCCGCGCTCCTCTCTGGGTATATATGGCAGCATAAAGTGATTCAGCACATTCAAATAATATGGAAACTACTTTTCCTGGGGAACTGACTAATAGGCCAACTCAAAATATTATTATAGGGCCCGAGCACTGCACCAATGCGAAGCCCTATTGAAATTGCAATGTTTATTTTTATTTGTAGGCACAAATGAATTGCGTTTTTGAGGGTGTTAAACGTACTCAAAAGTCAACTTTAAGCACACATAACACCAGAAGAAAAAATACGTATTTTAATGGTCTAAAGAGAGGGGTGTGGCTTAATGGCTCAATAGCGCCCCCTACATAATTTCAACGTTGAAGCCCCACAATACCGTTTCACCTACATGTATGAAAATTGGTACACACCTGTATCATGTCCCGACTTACAAAAAAGTCTCTTGGCACCATGACCTAAACCAAACAGGAAGTCAGCCATTTTGAATTTGTTTTTTACTCTGCCTGAACACGGGGAGGCTCTGGCACGTGGAGGAACTAGGCTCTGTGGGTGGCCTCCTGGCCGGGCTCCTCCTTCGTCTCACCAGGTCCATGACCTGAGCGCTGAGCCAGATCCGCTGCACCAGATCGGCTGCACCAGATCCGCTGCACCGCCCCGATCCAAACATTTCCTTCTGGCGTGATGGCCCCTTGCACGTGCACGTGACTGCGCATGCATGTACGCTCCCCCGCTTCTAAAAGTAGCACTACAACACCGAATAATACACCCATCTCACATTGGATATGTTATCCAATTAATTCTTGTTTAACAGTTTTTCCAACAGAGTTACGAGTCGCATCACTTGATTCGGTTAAGAGTCCTTGTCCGTCATTGGTGTTACTTAGCTCCGGACCCTCTGATTGGTCGATATTTGATAGTCTCTTTTGCTATAACTTTTGAACAGTTTGTCGTACAGAGTCATGAGTCGCCTCACTGCACTCGGTTGAAAATGTAGTTACTTAGCTCTGCTCCCTGTTCTGATTGGTCGATGTTTGCCCCTAACGTGGACAGAGGTGCGAGGGCCCGATCATCGCTGCTTGCAGTTTTAATTATTATTATTATTTTTTCCTGTGATGTGCATGGTTCAATCCTTAGTAGGATTATTGTCTTTAATTGGGGTCCTAATTAATCGTCTTCAGTGTATTTCTTATCATTGTTACACTGATGATACACAGCTGCACTTCTGTCTCCTGTCTCTTTTACATTAAATGACCTCAGTCAGCTCTTAGTCTAACAAAGACAAAGCAACATTGCAAAAATCCAATACTAACTGTACAAGATTTTTTGTCTTGATTACGGCAATGTACCTCCTCTGTCTCGGCTCCTAACCAATACATGACGTACAGGTACAGTATGTCAAAAATAATACCTGTGCTGGCCACTATACACTGGTTACCTTTTGAATGTTGAATTGATTTTAAAATAATTTTAATCACCTAAAAAGAACTGCACAGGCTGGCCACATAGTCCAAATGATTGCATTCCCTTCCCTTGAGCTCTCTCTGGCCTTCTGACCAGTGGTAGCTCCCGCTTTCTGGAACTTGGTTAGCCTTGTTTATGAAAAAAAAAAGAGTCAGTGGACGTGTTGAAGAAGCTGGCAAAAACTCACTTCTTCCATAAGAAACTTGCTGTATGTTTGTTTGGCCCGCTGTATAGTTTTTATGTCATTTTGTGTTTGACTTTGACTATTCATGTCATGGTTTAGTTCATTGCACAGCACTTTCTAACTCTTGTTTTGAGAGTTATTTAATCAAATGTATTCATTTAAAGGACAACTTCAGCCATTTTCAACCTATCGTCATACTCTATAATGGTCCTCACTAATGCTCATTATTATGGTATGGTACCATGTTTGTCTACTGGGCCTGTATCTCAGAGGAGGGCTGTGGACAGTTCAGAAACCCGCCTACCAGTGACTTCATCGATGGGGAATTGAAGCTAATAGAAACTGCAGGCTTTCTATTCCTGGAAAGTTAGCATGCTATAATAGAAGCCATTGTTCTCGCATTAATAAAATAATAAAATAAAAAAAACACGAAATCTTGTTGATTTGAAATGACCAACCCTGTCTACCGATGATGTCACTGATGGGTGAGACACAGAGTGAGTAGATTCTTTTTTTTTTTTACCATATTATCATGAGCATTATAGAGGAGCTATTATATGAAGATAGGTTGAAAATAACTGAAGTCGTCCTTTAACACACACACAACCTTCTTTCCAAGGCCCTCATGCATTGCCTACAGTACTCCCAGTCCAGTTCTCAGAGTGCGGCAGACCATACCTTAGCTTAGGGTTAAGGATCAGTGGAGGCCGGCTGTCTAAACTTGGAGATCATCCATGGCAGGCGTCCCTGCAGCGCAGAACCACTGGCTCATCCGAGCCCTTCGCACACGCCTGTGGAGGCGCCCTCATTGCATCCTGTTGGGTTCTCACTGCTGCTCACTGCATGTAAGCTGCACTAAAGGCTATTTTATGGGTTCATGCAATGGGTATGCTCTCTCCCACAAATGTAATCAGTAACAGTGCCCTGTTTAGCTGCATGCATCATATTTCTAAAGTCTCAATTCTAAAGTATATTCATATAATATGTTCACTCCAGAGATCCTATTACAGTTCTTATCTCATGGATATGACTGACTGGTTGTTTCTCCAGAGAAGATTACATGGACATGCAGGTGGTCTTGGGGACAGTGGACATTACGAGACATGGAGAGCATGTCCAGGTCATCTCCGTGGAGAGAGCCATCGTTCACAAGGATTACAGGACAACAATCTCCAACACTGCTCATAATGACGTTGGTGAGGCCATGCGTTTACATAACTGTCAAGCCAGTTAACATTTTGAACAAACGTACCTCTTGGAGGCGTTATAAAGAGTCATGGAATGTGATAAGTGATCAAGACAGGAAAGAGCAAATAAACATAGCATAAAAAAGTTTCATATATTGTATTAAAAAAAACCTATATTTTGCCATAACTTTTGACCTGCTTGTTGTTGCCACTTGTGAGTCGCATCACTTGATTTGGTTGAGAGTCCTTGTCCTTCATTGGAGTTATTTAACCCCGCCCCCTATTCTGATTGGTCGATGTTATATAGTTCCTATCCTTTGCCATAACTTTTGAACAGTTTCTCGTACAGAGTCATGAGTCACCCCACTGGACTCGGTTGAAAACCCTTGTCCTTCATTAGAGTGACTTAGCTCTGCTCCCTGTTCTGATTCGATATTTGTGGACAGAGGTGCGAGGGCCCAGTCATCGCTGCTTTCAGCTTTAATTAGGGTCTGAGCAGTGCAACAGTGCAAAGCCTTATTATTTTATCAAAAATGAATCGCATTTTGAAGGGCCTAAACTTGCTCAAAAAGTAGCTTTTTTTCTATGTACCTTTTGATCTGATACATACAGACTTGAGGGTGGTGTCATTGGAATCAGATCAGAGTCCTTGTCTGTGTAACTTGGCTCGACCCCCTTTTCTGATTGGTCGATATTTGTAAATTCCAAAATTCCACTTGTGAGTGGAATCCTTGGACTCGGTTTAGAGTCCTTGTTCTTCATTAGTGTTACTTAGCCCCGCCCCATTTTCTGATTGATCGATAGTTCCTATCTTTTGCCATAGCATTTGACGTGATGTGCTCAGTAGTAAGTCGGAATAATTTCGGTGGTTGGCCTCCGCCAGGGCTGCGCCTTGTCACCTATCGTGATCGTGATATTCATGGACAGGATCTCAAGTCGAAGTCGTGGTGGAGAGGGTATGTGGTTCGGTGAGCTAAGGGTTGCTTCACTGTTTTTTGCGGATGATATGGTCCTGAGGGCACCATCGGTTCGAGAGCTTCAACTCTCTCTCAAGGAATTGTGATGAAAAACTATAGCCTAATTAGAATACTAGGATCGGTCCATGATGTTTAGATGAAGGTACATCTTTTTCTTGTTGACAGCATTTTTAACAAGAGTTTGAAATCTGCCATTATAAGAAGAAACATGCATTTTAATATCTACAATCCCTAAAAACTCTGCTCAGCTGTTTCCAATGCTCATTTGCATGGTCTTCTTTCTCTCAAGTGCAATATATTGCATATAGCATTTCTTGGCCCCAATATTGCTGCTTGCGGCTATTTTTCTTATTATTATTTTATTTATTATAATTTTCATTTTATAAATAATGACATGTACTGTATGTAAGTCAGAGATGCTGATGTACCATTCCATTCACTGTGTCCCAGCATTACTCCAGCTGAAAGTCACCGACAGCCCCTTCTGTGCCAAGGAAACCCACTATGTTAAAACTGCCTGTCTGCCAAACCAGCTCTTCCCAGTTGGAATGGTGTGTAAGACCTCTGGATGGGGCCTCACTGAACATTCATGTACGTATCCAACTACTCATTACACTACCACCAATCACACCTTAAATACAAGCTACAAATATAACTTTCTATCTAATAATATAGCAGGTAGAGTATGTCTTAGGAGCTCATACATTTATTCTACTGTAACATTCAATGTTCAATATTCAACAGGCTTTCTTCTTCTTCTTCTTCTTCTTCTTCTTCTTCTTCTTCTTCTTCTTCTTCTTCTTCTTCTTCTTCTTCTTCTTCTTCTTGCACTTGTCAGTGCCATCGTTTCCAAGCCGTACAGTATGGCTGGTATCACTATGTACACATGTAGAAACTCAGGCAATATGATGTGTCTCATGAAGAAACAAAACATTCAAAACTATTTGATGGTAATCTATTTCTTCCTTAATGAAAGCCTTAGGTTTAACATGCATGTATTTTGTGAGTAACGTCTCGCAACATTGTGTCCAGTCTTTCTCTCATTGCCTCTCTGTGTTCTTGGCCCTCAGTGCACCAGCCAGCCAAGCTGTCATATGCCCGCATTCCCTTGATGTCTAAGGAGCAATGTGTGGAGACGTTTGTAGGCCGACAACTGGACAGAGGCCTACTGGACGACACCATGATCTGTGCGGGAGATGTGTTGAAAAGAGTCGACACCTGCCAGGTTTGTTTTGTGTGTGTGTGTGTGTGTGTGTGTGTGTGTGTGTGTGTGTGTGTGTGTGTGTGTGTGTGTGTGCGTGTGCGTGTGTGTGGGCACTTCTGCACTCCAGGAATGTGGAAGTGTCGTTCTCAAACCCAAGACGTATATAATAGGGTGACGGCTCCACCAAAAAACTGTTAAAACGACAGAGGCGTAAATCAGATAACTGTGTTCACATGATCACTATAGAGCACCGAAGTCTGACGTCACTGCCACTAGACTGCCACTAGAGGGCCTGTTCCACGGGTTTATGGCTTTATTTTTTGTGTTGAAATCCCCATTTGGGAATCTTAGATCACATCATATAAGAACTGTGTTCCAAACATAAACACACCACCCTGGCGTTTTTGTCAGGGGGGTGGCTCTGCATCGTTTATGATATTCATTCATATTGGATACAGCCTGTTTCCGGCGAAAATGGACTTAATTCTGCCTTAAAAGTCTTAAGAACTACTACTTCCGGGTCTGAAATCACTGTCCCCACAGCAGCCGCGTTCATGAGAAATGTAGTCTTTGGGTTGTTTGACTCGTTTCTAGTGATTATATTGTGTTACTCTTTGGGTAAATGTGTACATTTACACCTTCAGTCGATGCTTCATATCCATATGAGTAAAAACGCCAGGGTGGTGTGTTTATGTTTGGAACACAGTTCAATGTAAATACAAAAAGTAAAGCCATGAACCTGCGGAAAGCACCCTCTACTGGCAGTGACGTCAGGACTTCGGTGCTCTATTACCATGTTGCCTTAATAGGGGTAAGATCAGTGTACTAGGATACATGCAAACACAGTCCATTTGGTTCCATGTGTACACTCTCAGACTCACACACCCGTTAGGGATCATTTGGAAACCCCTCAAAGAACCATGAGGGTCCCTGGACCCAAATTTGTGTTTGACCAGAATGGAACAGAGCCTTAATTAGTGTCATTGGTAACACCTGTGAAGGAAGTAAGGAAGAGGCCCAATGTCTTTCCAATATGGCTGCTGTGCATAGAGCTTATATCCATACTGGTTCTTTGTCCTTACAGGGTGATTCAGGCGGACCCCTGATGTGCACAAAAGACGGAGTTCACTACATCGCAGGCGTGGTGAGCTGGGGGAAGGCGGAATGTGGTGGCGATCGGATCCTTCCTGGTATCTATGCCGATGTCCACAGATATGTGGACTGGATTAATCAAACAATCTCTTAGAAAACCATTGCGTGGGTGTGAACATAAGTATGTTGTAAGGCAAGTTAAAGGTTCACTTCATGCAGCAATGACACAATGTGCAAAGGGTTAATCAATGGGGAGCAGGTCATTACTGAGAAATAAACCCTGAGAGGGTGATCAGACCCCGACGCATAACGGAGGGGTCTTCATCACCCTGAAGGAATAACCAGATTAACACATCGAACAAAAAACAAAATGAAGGCTTATAGTATAAGCAAACATTAATGGAATACTTTTATTACCGTCTATGCCTTATACGGTAATAGAAGTATTTCATTCATTTATGTCAGGTGCTTCCAGGGCAACGCAGTCGCATGGGAAAACAAGGGGAAGTGTTGATATAATTACTGCATTATCTATTTCTGGCTTCAAATGTTTTCAGAAACATTCTTGTAAGCGATGTTTAGCTGTAAATTACTTTGTGTGTTTGTTTACATAGCTGCCGTGTTGGATACGGCACATGAGCCAGGTGTGCTGAGTCTCTGCTTTAGACAGCAGTCTGTTATTGAGTCCAGCTTCGGTCATTATTAAAAAATAACCCATAGCTGAATTCAGTGATTGACCAATCAGAATCAAGCATTTAACCAAGCCGTGTAATAAACATTGTTAGTCCATGACTGCATCACAATGTCTTTGCATAAAATGATGTTGTTGTGTTTACACATTGCATTAGCACATATTATATGACTACACAAGAACTTGTTTTGTGTCAAGGAACCCCCAAATTATGTATTTGGCTGTGGACCCCCATCTCACATCAAAAATGTTTTGTGCCAGGGAACCTAGGAAGCAAAGATTTGAGTTAAAAATGTTTGCTTTAAAAAAGAAAAAAACCCAAGGACCCCTGGGGGTCCCCGGACCCCATTTTGAGAACCAATGCTTTAGGAGTCACCACAGCGAATCCCCTATTTCCATCTGTTTCTGTTCTCAGGATCTTCCATCCTTCCAGTCATGACTGGCAGCTCCATCTTCAGCATCCTTCTCCCAATATATGCTCCTTACCCCTCCTAAATATTCCACAATCTTCTCAAGATTTTTCTTTGAAAATAGCTGCGATGAGTTATGAGCTTGTACACACACACACACACACACACACACACACACACACACACACACACACACACACACACACACACACACACACACACACACACACTACACACAGCTCACGCTTTCTTCTCATTCAGTTTTATAATGACTATATAATATAATTATATATAATATATATAATAACTTAAAACAGGACTGGACGGTAATATTGCGGGCGAGGGTCTGTTTGTTGCTGTTTGGTCAGGTCAGGTCCCCGCCAAATTTCTAAAAGACTCAGCCGCCTCCATTGCTCCAATCATTACCCACATAATAAACCTCTCCATCATACAGGGACGGGTCCCTAACGATTTCAAAAAAGCAAGGGTGACCCCTCTGTACAAAAAAGGAAACAAATTAGACCCTGGCAACTACCGCCCTATTTCTATTCTTAGCTCCATCTCGAAAGTCATGGAAAAAATTGTCTATGAACAGGTTGATAAGTATCTTGCCGAGAAAAATCTAATCTACAAATTCCAATCTGGTTTCAGAACAAACCACTCCACTGACACATGCCTTCTCTATTTGAACGACTCTATCAAACAAGATGTCGACAAGGGCAAATATTGCGGCATGGTCATGCTGGACCTCCAGAAGGCCTTTGACACCTGAAGTATATTTTCATGATCCCAAGAGTGGCTGTATCAGTTTCCTGGGAAAAAGCTTAAGAAGAGAAGATCCGGTCTGATTAGCAGCGCACAGCTTTCACATAGAAACATAATATTTATACTGTATACCTTCTGTCAACAAAAGGAGGAGCTAGGTGGTTTAAGCCCAGCCCCCAATCCCTGTAGGCCTATCACACATCAAATACATGAACATTGAGGAGTCGTGGCTCGAGTCCCCGCCCACAGCCTGGTTTGACATTAACATGTTCTTACAAGGTAATAAACTTATCTTATGTCCAATTATCAAGCTTTACTATTACACAAACTCATATTATGAAATCATTGTCATTATGAAAAGAGATGTTTGTATGGTAACATGACATTTTCCTTAGATTCAAGAAGAAAAGTTACATGGAACTAGCTGGTCTCTTCCCAACCACATTTGTTCATACTTGTGTTACTTACTACGAAATAAGCTTTTACTGTGAAATCAGAATACTACAAGAATTCCATTTGAGTCTGCCTGACTTCACCAGAGTTTTTTTTTGAGAGATTATAGAACAGATGCCTTCACCTTAGCCATCACCTTGCATAAGGACAATAGTATTATAATCAGCCGCTTGGTAACAAAAGGACTTGGCCCAGAGACTTGTTTTGGTTCACACTTACAGCTGGGAGCTTCTGCTCCAGGACAAAGACCAGGATCTTCAGGGTGTGACTGATCAACACATCAATAGCAGATTCAAATTAAGGGGGTTTGCCTGGGTATTTTCCACTAACTGCAAAACCCAGAATCAAGATGGTACTGTGCCACAGGATGGAATATGATTAATTATATGGAACACCGTACTTATGTTTGAAACGATACTTCACACCGTTAATCACCCAATCATGATCAATAAGCTCAAAGCAATAGGTTTTGATGATACGTCAGTGAACTGGATGAGATCCTACCTGGAAGGGAGGGAGCAAGTGGTGAAAGTAAACGGCACCCAGTCCCCCCCCTCCATGTGACTTGTGGTGTTCCTCAAGGAAGTATACTAGGACCTTTACTGTTCCTGATATATGTGAATGATATGTCTTCAGCCTGCGACTGCAAACTGTTCCTGTTCGCAGATGACAGGTAGATAGGTTGAGAAAACTCTCAGCTCTGAACTCAACAAGATCACCTGGGTAAAACCGAATCCATCCTCTTTGGGTCCAGTCCTAACCTTAGCAAGGCAGAGAGTTTCACGATCAAAGTGGGTGATGATGTCACCAAAAGAAAAGATGAAATTACCTACCTGGGCTCCATCTTGGAGGCAAACCTCTCTGGTAACAAAAACGCCGAAAAAGTGATCAAAAATGTCAACCAAACAACACGCTATTTGTGGAGGATTGATCGTCTAGTCAGTAAGAATACTCTGAAGATTCTTGCAGGGGCCCTCCTTCAAGGTCATTATGATTATGCATGCACTTCATGGTATCACAACACCTCCAAGGCCTTAAAACAAGGCTCCAAACATCCCAAAACAAACTTGTAAGGCTACTTCTTGGCCTCAATCACAAAACCCATCTAACCCCTGCTCATTTTGCTAGGATTGGATGGCTTAGGGTTGAGGACAGAGTACAGCAACTTGCTATGGGCCTGGTCTTCAAGATACACCACAACATTGGGATCCCCCTGTATTTGTCAAAATACTTCCACAATGTTAATGAAGTCCATGATCATAACACCAGAGGAAGCTCCACAAATCATGTTCAACCCAGATTTGGCTCAACTAAGGGAATGAACTCGTTCTCATGCTATTCATCAAAAATGTGGAATGCCCTACCAAAAGGAGTAAAGGAGTGCAAAACCCTACTCACTTTCAAAACTGCCCTAAAGATACACCTTCAGGAGGCTGCAATTCGAAAATGGCCCCTATCTAAGTCTTAACCTACCCCCCCTACCCCCCCCCCTCTTTCATTTTCTTCTTTTGTATATATTTTTTTCTCTCTTCATACCAGTAACCTGAAAGCTGATTGTATGACATTCTGTATAGTAGTGTGTATATCTGTCTGTCACTTATATGTCATCATGATTTGTGTGCATGGGGTTCTCATCTTAAACAAGCCAAGTGCTTAATGAGTCTTCCAGTTTAGTAGACCTTGTATTGTGAATTTGTACTTCCATGTATTGTGATTCTCATGTCTTACTAAATAAAAGTACATCAATCAATCAATCAATTGATCCTCTCCTAGCCACGGTGGCTACTGTAATGTGCTCTCATTGGCTGTGGCGCTGATCTGCTCGCAGACTTATCTCAGACCCTTTCACAATGTATGATTTTCAGTCTGGGACACAGCTGAATATCTAACGAGGTAGATATTTGAAAACGGTCGGAAAGCCATCGCAGAGCGGATGATTGCGGCCAGATCGTCTCGCAGAGCCTTTCACACACAGCGAGCATTGTCTCGCCAATAAAAGTCGCGGACAGCATAATCGGACCAAATATCCTGCAGTGTGTACCTGCCTTTTTAGTCTGTAAGCCATAAGATGCAATGGTTATGGTGATATGGTTCTTGCCTCGTCAGACCTAGAAATATGTCATGGTTTTTGTTAAGGCAGTGCCAGCCAGGTTCACTAATGATTTTCCCGTCATACATCTCATCACTTTGAGACTGACAGGACCTGAACATTGCAATAATTTTTACAGTGGCATTTTATACATAGAAAAAACAAGATCACTTTTAAATGTAATGCACTACTATATTGAATTGTAATGTTTACATATTTCTGCTTGTGTGGGCAGGAAATGGCTTATTATACATTCAATTTATTTTCCATTCAGTTCTGTTTAGTGTGTCTTAAAACGTTTTGCTCACTGTCACTGAAAAGGCGTGTATGAAAATGTGTACCCTACAGTGTATACAGTCACCTCTAATATCACTCGTTCTAAATGACCACTGCGTCTGTTGCCATAGTCACATCCACATTAAAGATCCTGTATTATGGACCAAGTGTAGGAGTTGTCAAATGTGTTGCTTCTGATTACTAGATAAAAGTTTATAGCTTATAGTTTAAGTCTCTTTTTTTGTGCCAATGATAGCTGCCTTTCTGGGAAATCAGACAGAATTAGTTCGGAACTAGAAAAAGTGCTCCTCGGAGCACAGGTCTCCGCCAGGTCAGGTATGTTATCGTGGCCTCCTGGTGGCGCAATAATAGGCCAATGTGAAAGGGTTTTGTCATTTCTTCTTAGGCTTTTCACGGCAATCAGACACTGCATTCATGATTTGAGGCTTTTGTTCCAAAAATGTGTTTTGCTAAGATTAGACCTGCTGGTGGCGCTATAACAGGCCAATGTGAAAAGGGTGCCATTTCTTCCTCGGCCTAGTGGGAATGTGCGTGTGAAATTTCACGGAAATTGCAAGCTGCGTTCATGATTTGAGGCATTTTGTTCAAAACGGACCAATATGGAAAATCGGACAGATCCGTGTTGATCACATGACTGTAGAGATAATGTGTACCGATTTGCATGACGTTTGGATAAAATCTGTAGGAGTAAATGGGTTTGGCACAAATCGGCCTCCTGGTGGCGCTATAACAGGGCTATGTGAAAAAATTGGGTCAGAGGTTCTGAATTGGCATCCAGGGAGTGTGTGTGCACAGTTTCGGAGCGAGCGGGCCAACGGTGTCGGAGATTAGCTGTTCACGGACGGACGGACGGACGGACACACACACACACACGGACGGACGGACGGACGGGGGGTAAAACATACTCTCTCGCCATGCCTTCGGCCTGGCGGAGACAATAAAGTCTTAATTCTAAATATTGTATTTTTTACAAGTAGTATCATTTGTCTTATTTATATGAAAAAGTAAAATGTTCCCTTTAATTCTGAACATTTGTGTTGAAAAGAGTTTAAAGGGTAAGACCACTTTGGTAGAGGTTTGGGTTGTGTAGTTACCTTGCCATGATGTAACTCCAAAGGTGGGCAAGAAATAAAAAAATTATTGCTCCATTGATTAGAAATTGATAATTCAAAATATGCTCCCCATTGACTTACATTGTATGGTTAAACAGCTCTCAAAGTCACTATTTTAGCACGTAAACGAACGCAAACAAAGTTGATTCAGACAATATAGTACATCACCAAACCCAGTACTGTTTGTTTTTTTTATAAAAATGTCAACTTCCTGTTGATTTTGCCATTTTTAATAAGTAGAAAACCTGGACTGGATCCGCGGATCCGGATCCAGATCTTCAAATAGTAAAATCAACAGGAAGTTGACATTTTTATTAAAAAAACAAACAGTACTGGGTTTGGTGATGCTTTATATTGTCTGAATCAGCTTTGTTTGTGTTAATTTATGTGCTAAAAGAGTGACTTTGAGAGCTGTTTTACCATACAATGTAAGTCAATGAGGAGCATATTTTTGAATTATCAATTTCTAATCAATGGAGCAATTATTTTTGTTTTCTTGCCCACCTTTGGAGTTACATCATGGCAAGGTAACTACACAACCCAAACCTCTACCAAAGTGGTCTTACCCTTTAACAAGGAGTTCTATTTATTGAGTAAAAGCTTTATTTAAAAGTACAAAAACAGACACAGCAGACCTATGTATAGGAATAATTTACCTCATTTTCAATCATAACAAAACAATACACATTTAATTTGTACATGAGTGTAGTTTGAGAAAATATGTAAGTAAATGCATGTAAATAAAAATAAAAATAATCATATGTAATATATATATATATATATATATATATATATATATATATATATATATATATATATATTATTTTATTTTTTTGGGGGGCCCAAAATTTAAAAAGGGCCCTTTTTAACGCTGATTTAGAGGAATTTAACATTAAGACTGATGTCTTCACCCCCATGCCAGCTGCTCTCCCTGTCGGCCCCCTCATGCTTATATTAGTGTTAATAATTGCATTTATTCATTAATTCTGATGAAAAACACGACTACATTATGCTATTGTTAGTCACATTTATTCAACATTGGGTTTGGACAAAGGTATTATAATATGTTACTCTCTACCTCCCCCTACAGGCTGGTATTATAATATGTGACTCTCTACCTCCCCCTACAGGCTGGTATTATAATATGTTACTCTCTACCTCCCCCTACAGGCTGGTATTATACTATGTTACTCTCTACCTCCCCCTACAGGCTGGTAGACAGGCTGGTATTATAATGTGACTCTCTACCTCCCCCTACAGGCTGGTATTATAATGTTACACTCTACCTCCCCTTACAGGCTGGTATAATAATATGTTACTCTCTACCTCCCCCTACAGGCTGGTATTATAATGTGACTCTTTACCTCCCCCTACAGGCTGGTAGACAGGCTGGTATTATAATGTGACTCTCTACTTCCCCCTACAGGCTGGTATAATAATATGTTACTCTCTACCTCCCCCTACAGGCTGGTATTATAATATGTTACTCTCTACCTCCCCCTACAGGCTGGTATTATAATGTGACTCTTTACCTCCCCCTACAGGCTGGTAGACAGGCTGGTATTATAATGTGACTCTCTACCTCCCCCTACAGGCTGGTATTATAATGTTACACTCTACCTCCCCTTACAGGCTGGTATTATAATGTTACTCTCTACCTCCCCCTACAGGCTGGTATTATAATTTTACTCTCTACCTCCCCTTACAGCAGTGATGTCAAACTGGTGTTTCGCGGGCCGTTTGTGGCCCGCGACGTCGTCAAATCTGGCCCGCGAGGTGATTTGAAAAAACGGCATTTAATACTACCTCTAATGGAAAAAAAACGAGAGAAAAAAAAAAGGCAGAAAAAAACGCCAGCGCCCAGCAGCTCCTTACTGAGGTTGCCTGGGGGTTGAATACTGGACAAACTTGTTATGTGAGAACAATGACCAAGCCGTGAAGCCACAGCCAAGGTCATTAACATACAGAGGACCATCACCATTCAACTCTACCTGAGAAAACGCTTTTTCAACAGCATCACAAATCCGGTAAAACACCATTGTATGGAGAAGTATATGTCAGTTGCGTCTCTCGATCATCTGGAGGAGTAGAGAGTGGCTGCATTCCTCCCCACAGCCCGCTCCCCCCACTTTGTAACCAGTGTTGCTGTTCTAATCTTGAAAGCTAGAATCCATTTGTCAGAGGGTGTGACATTAGTAGGATAACCAGCGAAGAGCCTGCGCAGGGCTAAATAATTAACACCAGCTGTGAACGCTTGTCTGTGTGTGTGTGTGTGTGTGTGTGTGTGTGTGTGTGTGTGTGTGTGTGTGTGTGTGTGTGTGTGTCTCTCTTTCTGAAATGAAACTGAAAGCAATAACCGTTTTTTGATGCGCAACACAGCCCTCGTTTAAGTGAATTGCTTTCACCTGCTGTTGCTGTGCGTTGTGTGCGCAACAGGGCATATCTCCGCCAAGCCAGAGTGACCTACCCAGGCCCATGAAATTCATATGCAGGCATAGTAGCCAATTAGAATGAAATCTGCAAAAACTGACTCATATACTGATACAGAACCATATATTGGCTATATATTATCGTTGGAAATCTTGTATGTTCCTTTTTTTATTATTATTTAAAACAATTTAAAATCGTGAAAATAGCCAAAATTACAACACCAAAGGCCAAGTGGCCTTGCCCCTAAAATGACGAAATTCCAGGCCTGAACTGCAGACATTATATTGCCTTTTGTTAGGCTATTCAATGTTAGTTTTAATTTCTTGAAATCATATTTATTTAATTTGCAATACTTCAACTGTATGGCATGCTAAGGTTTTGAGACATATTGTATTATATTACTACACAATAGTAAATAAATAATTCTAAAAATATGCTTTAAATAACTGATCTATGGATTATAGTTATGATAAGTGTTGCCATAATCATGTAGCTCTACAACAGAGGCATAGCCATGACAGAAATGGTACAAAATAATATTTAAGAAAATGTATATATATTTTTTTTAAATAATCATTTTCAGCCATTCGGCCAAGTGTTTCCTATATTCGGTATTCGGTTTCGGCCAAGAATTTGATATACTGTAGTTATAGCAGTGACTCAGGTGTATAGTGGAGTAGAAGTAAAAGTACTGGAAATACTCTAGTAAAGTAAAAATACCTCAAATATTTACTTAGGTACAGTACTTGAGTAAATGTAATTAGTTACTTTACACCACTGTTGTTCTATTGTTCTATAAATCTAATTATTTAACCACCCACACACATTACCAGGTATTGTTTAACTTCAAATTGAATTATTCTACTTAAAATGGTTTATTATTATTATTATTATTATTATTATTATTATTATTATTATTATTACAAATTGCATTGTTTGTTTTTAATGCCAATAATTAAAGTAGCTATTCTTCTTAATACATTAAAAAAAAAAGGTGATATGCATAGTTAGTAGCAGTGTCTGAGTGCGTGTGAGCGCGCATGTGCGTCCGCAACTGGTTCCGGCCCCCATCAAGTCACCATTTGACCAATCTGGCCCTCACCCCAAAATGAGTTCGACACCCCTGCCTTACAGGCTGGTATTATAATATGTTACTCTCTACCTCCCCCTACAGGCTGGTATTATAATGTGACTCTCTACCTCCCCCTACAGGCTGGTAGGGCCTGTAATAAAGGCCAATCAAAAAGAAGGCCATCAAATAAAACGATGATTTTTAAGTCCACGGAAATAATGAATTTAACTTGAAGGTTAAGGATGATTTAATTTTAATATAGTACAAGAATAGTGTAACTACTGTATCTGTAAAATATAACCCATTTATTTCATAAAATTATGTATTGGGTTATAGCCTATTTGTCTCAATATTTGTCAAATTCAGCCCTGGACTTCACTGACTGTAGGGGTCACATTAATCACATTAGAATCACAGATTAGAGATTTTATGTATTTTCCCCTATTTTCTGTATTTTTCACAATTTAAAATATAGTATTTCTTAATTTTTAATAATTATAGCTCGTAGATTGGCTTTTTTCACCATTTGAAATTGTTTTAAAATAAAAGGTAAACAGTTTTCCCAACCGACAGAGAGTCAGAGACAATATTTTGCCTATATATGGTTCTGTATTAGTGTATGAGTCAGTTTTAGCAGATTTCATTCTAATTGGCTACTGTAGACTGCCTATCAATTTCATGGGCCTGGGTAGGGCCACCTGGCCTGGCGGATATCTTCCCTGTTGCGCAGCAGCACGTCAGCAAGTGAAGGAAATGAATAAATACAAATAAACATAATGTTTTGATGGAAAATGCAAATGATTAAATCATATATATATCTTCGCTGTCAGGCCGAAACCTTGTATTTCCATATTTCAACTTTATGTTTTTTCATAAATGAATGCCTTACTTCAGCGGTTCTCAAACTGGGGTCCGGGGACCCCCAGGGGTCCTTGAGGAGTTACATGACTTTAACTATGAGAGTGTTCCATTTGTACACTCTCAGAGTTAGGATTTCTTAGTATAGATTGGGGTCCCAGAGATAGCAAAGAGGTATCAAATGGGGGTCCGTGGCCTAATGCTTATTAAACTGGGGGTCCATGAAATTAAAAAGTATGAGAACCACTGCCCTACTTCATCATACAAGAGTGTCACACTATAAGAGTAAAAATAGCCGATCTACAAACTCCCAACATGCCGAGATATGATGTGTTGTGAGCTTGTAGATCAGCTATTTTCACAAATTACAATTTCCTATAGTATTGTTTGTTGATTACTTTTCATGCAGTAATGCTATTTTATATTTCATTTCTTCCTTCTTTTTTTGTATTAAAAAGGTCTTTAAAAAAATGGTCACTTTACTGTCATCTGGGGACCCCCCCCAAACAAAAAAATTACATGGGGACCCCCCTGGGCCTTGTGGGTCCCGACACACAGGTTGAGAACCAGTGATTTGACTAACACTGCTAGTCACAGTTTGTTGTTAAACCCACCAGCAACATGTATGCTGCTCACCAGCAGCCTGTGTAACGTTTAAGTCTCATGTAGTCAGACCCACCATTTCATCAAAATAAAATGATTTGTAAAGATAATGTGTTTGTAAAAAGGAGGTGGTTAAGTTATCTACCGTTTGACCCGCTTCAGAATCAGTCACGGCATATTGAGGCGCTGACACAGACGCGTCGGTCGGCGTTTCACGTTGTATACATTTTTAATTTATCCACCAAAGTGTTGTGCTTCCTTAAATCCTTCTCCTTGGCTAGAGAGACGCAATGACCCGCCTTAAGCTGCCTCTGATTGGTTTGTATTAGTGACAGACGAGCGTCATGTGAACCGTGGCTGCAGTCTATCCCATCGCGCAGCGCACCTCCCAAAATCTGGAAAAGTCGTCCTAAAACACCCTCGCCCCCGGTCTAATGCGGCGGCCACGGTCCGCGAAAAAAGGGTGGCAGTGTGTTTTAGGACGAGGCTTCCGTTTTCCACCCGGTTGCTGTTTTTTTTTTTTTTTTGCTGTGAGAGGGGGGGAAAAGCGTGAGAAATGGCAAGTGTGGCGTGAGGCGTGAGAAGAGCTTAAATTGCGTGACTCTCACTCTCAGAGGGTGAGAGTTGGCAGCTCTGGTTTATATGTCATTTAAAAAACACTTGAAAGTGCCAGCTACACCTGGCTTTGCAAATCATCTTTTGTTTGACTTTTGTTAACTGATACTAAGAATGTCTGAGACTGAGGTCTCATTGCCACCTATCAGAAGATGGAAACAATACTTAATTCACCTGGAGTGAGGTATTCTGTATTTACAAAGAATGAATTGAACTATTTACAGTTATTTACAAAATGTGGACAGGTTTTTTAATGATGAGGGTACACATCACCAGCATCCAGGCAGATGTTGTGGAGGACTGCGCATGCTGTTATGACCTGAAATTATATGAATGGGGGGGGGTGAATTATTATTATTATTCATTATATTGAATGTAATACTCAGAATAGGGTCACTAGGCTGTTCAGTGATTACTTACACAAAGGTGTAAGTGCACAAACAAGTACAAGTGGTACAAAGGTGTGGTGCACCTCCAGTGCACCCAGGAAGATCGCCCGGAACCTGGTCTTCATCATTCCAAAGGCACGCTCTATAATGCCACGTGCCCTGGAATGATGGAGATTGAACCGCTGGGCTCCCACACCAGGTATTGGCCTCCTGTAGGGAGGGATGAGGGAGAGGGGGTGTTGGAGGCATGGGTACCCTCCATCTGCCAGGATGAAATGGCCTGGAGGAGGGTAGAGTGACCTCAAGTACAGTGGGCTGTAGCGGAGCACTCTGGAGTCATGCACCGACCCAGGCCAGCCCACGTAGGTGTCGATCAATCGGCCCTGATGATTGCAGACTGCCTGCAGGATGATGGACGAGAACAGTTTCCTGTTCTGGTAGCACTGATGATCAGGGCCGATCGGTGGTGTTATGCGGACATGGCAGCCGTCGATTGCTCCAGCTGCTCTTCCAAAGGCAGCATGTCCAGCCAGCCTTGCAAACCCACGGGTCACTGCCTCCAGGTCTTCGGGGGTATTTGGGAAGTGGATGACCCTGTGGCGGATGGCCACCACGTCCCTTGTGACCTTGTGGACAACGCGGTGGACAGTGGAACGAGGCATATCAAACACACGACAGGACACCACCCTGTATGATGCTCCACTTGCCAGCCAGAAGAGAAACACCAGGATCTCAAATGTGGCACCCCATCCATGTTGCCATTCCAGGTCGAGAAGGTCCAACAGTACTGCCAAAGCCTCCCTGCTCAGCCCAAAATCAGGCCGTGTGTCCGCACCATTAAAAAACCTGACCAGGACAGGGACATGCAGGTTGACCCGGGAGTACGGGGGTCTTGGCTGAGTTAGGCAAAGAATGAGAAGAATTAGGTTGGTCTGTCTCTACTCAAGATGATATGTATTTGGCCGCAGACCCCCATCTATAAATATTTTGTTCCAGTGACCCCCAGAAGCAAAGATTTTGGTGACAAATGTTTGCTTAACAAAATATATATTCAAAGATTTGCACAAATTCAAAAAATAGCAGATCTACAAGCTCAAGCTATGAGCTTGTATATCTGCTATTTTTGAATAGCCAAAGTATAAAATATGGTTAAAGTGGTTAAAAGTATTGTGATGCTATATTAATTAACACATTTTGCTGGGGACCCCCTGGAACCCCCCCAAGGACCCCACTTTGAGAACCAATGGGCTAAAGATGTAAGTGGTCTGTCAATCTCATCACGTTCGTTCCACAGACAACCGTAGGGGCAACGGGACATTTGGAGGCCAAAAACAGGCTGCTTTAAAGGGCTACATGAGTTTCACTGGCCGCCCCAGGACCCGACGTGACGGTTCACTGAATTATTATTTTACCACATATATGAAGTTTAAACAACTTAATGCTATCCTAAAATATCTTAAAAGTAAATTCCGTGCCACAAAAAAGAAGTTTGAGAGCGTTTAGATGTTATTAAATTATCGCGGAGAAAAACAATGGCGGACGCTCAGTTTTTTTCGGTTTCACTCGGGTTCACTCGACCCGGCTCGGAGGGCTGTCCCATTTCACAGGCAGAATGTGTGCCCTATGCGCCCTCCAGGGGGCAGTGCCCTACCCACCCTACCAATGGCTGCACTTTGAAGGTTGCACCCTCTGAATTGAGACATGCCTATTATGTCACGGAGCAAACAAGCTAATGAAATCAGCTCCTGGCCCTAAGGTGGACTGACTTAAGGTAGACCAGTAATTATGAAAAAAACATCCTGCGGAGGGACCGGAAGTAGGAAGTAGCAGCTCAGTGTGTTTACATTTGCCAGCAGAACGTAGCTGTAGCTTTGGAGTCAGAATCGCTATGCGACCTGTGAAGCTACAGCTACGTTCTGCTGGCAAATGTAAACGCACTGAGCCGCTACTTCCTACTTCCGGTCCGTCCGCAGGATGTTTCCCACACCAGATTCTTGCCCCAGTAAATTCCCACGGAAACAGGTGGATACATGATTATCATGTATTGACATTGGTTCTCAGTTAATAAGGTGTTTATAAATGGCAGTGCGGCCACCCTACTCACTGTACCTTGTACATGTATGTTTAAAATAAAAGCATGAATATATTAATCTGTCTATTATTTTAATAGCTTAGTGTTGAATGCACAATAATATGGTATGTTTATACATATTTTATGCAGTGGTGTAAAGTAACTAAATACTTTTAATAGAATGTTGAGGTATTTTTTACTTTACTGGAGTATTTCCAATGTTCAGTACTTTTACTTCTACTCCGCTACATCTCAGAGGCAAATATTGCACTTTATATTTGCACTATATATTTGCACTATTATTACAAAACATACATTAACGCCCTTTATATACATTTCGGCCATTTGAAAATAGCAGATCTACAAGCTCAAGATTGGCTATTTTCAAAAGATTTTTTACACATTTTGAAGACTTGTGAAATTTCTGCATAATGAGTACTTTCTACTTTTGGTACTTTAAGTACAGTTTGATACCAATACTTTTGCACTTTTAATCAAGTAAATGTTGAATATAAAATTATGAAACATTTTGGGGCAGAGGTTCTGACTGGCATCCAGGGAGTGTGTGTGCACAGTTTCGCTGCAATCAAGCCAACAGTGCCGGAGATTAGCTGTCCACAGACGGAGGGGGCGGCGGACACACGGACACACGGACACACGGATGGACGGACAGGGTGCAAAACATAGTCTGGGCCATGCCTTTCGGCCTGGTGGAGACAATAATCCTTTACTATAAATGGATATATAAATATAATAATATAATATAATAATCCTATACTATAAATGGATATATAAATATAATATAATAATCCTATACTATAAATGGATATATAAATATAATATAATAATCCTATACTATAAATGGATATATAAATATAATACTATAATATAACTAGAAAAAGTGCTCCTCGGAGCACAGGTCTCCGCCAGGTCAGGTACGTTATTGTGGCCTCCTGGTGGCGCTATAATAGGCCAATGTGAAAAGGGTGCCATTTGTTCAAGGGCTTTTCACTGCAATCGGACACTGCATTCATGATTTGAGGCATTTTGTTCCAAAAATATGTTTGCAAAATTAGACCTGCTGGTGGCGCTATAACAGGCCAATGTGAAAAGGGTGGCATTTCTTCGTCGGCCTAATAGAAATGTGCGTGTGAAATTTCACGGAAATCGCAAGCTGCGTTCATGATTTGAGGCATTTTGTTCAAAACAGAACAATCCTGCAAACTTTGGAAGCAAATCTTAGGCAATCAGGATGGAATATGGGAAATCGGATAAATCCGTGTTGATCACATGACTATAGAGATACTGTAGTGTGTACCGATTTGTGTGATGTTTGGACAAAATATGTAGGAGTAGTATCAATAAATGTGTTTTGCACATATCGGCCTCCTGGTGGCGCTATAACAGGCCAATCTGAAAATTTTGGGCCAGAGCTTCTGAGTTGGCATCCAGGGAGTGTGCGTGCACAGTTTCGCAGCGGCCGGGCCAACGGTGCCAGAGATTAGCTGCTAACGGACGGAGAGGACGGACACACGGACGGACGGACGTACGGACGGACAGGGGGTAAAACATACTCTCGGAGACAATAATCCTATACTATAAATGGATATGTACATATTTATCCTGTCACAAGAATGGTGATGGAAGGAGAGCAATGTCCAAACAGACTTACCAGCAGCTCCAGAGTGACTCCTACAGGCCATCATATGCACCTGCAGGACAGACTGAGAGCAGCCTGAGGTGATATGGAGTGATGATGATGATGATGATGATGATGATGATGATGATGACGATGAGGATGATGATGATGAGGATGAAGATGATGAGGATGAAGATGATGAGGATGAGGATGGTGACCAGCAATGTTTACATTTTACTTCAAGGAGTACTTCACCCATTTTCAATCTTCATATAATTGGTCGTCACTAATGCTCATCAGATGGCAGCATGTATGTCTACTCTGTGTCTCAGAGGACGGCTGTGGACAGTTCAGAAACCTGCCTGAGTGTAAAACCTCCTTATATATTTGCAGAATGTTCCAATTTGGTCACAATATAGAGCTATTTAACACTTATTTTAACAATAACATATCATTTACACCATCTTTAACACTGACAAAAGTGTGCGGAGACCAAAACAGAGAGAAGATGTATTGAAAGGACATTTAGTCCCATTTAAAACCACATTTCATTGATATAGATGAGTCATCCATTGATCAGTGATCAGTAGATGAATCATTCATTGATCAGTGATCAGTAGATGAGTCATTCATTGATCAGTGATCAGTAGATGAATCATTCATTGATCAGTGATCAGTAGATGAGTCATTCATTGATCAGTGATCAGTAGATGAGTCATCCATTGATCAGTGATCAGTAGATGAGTCATCCATTGATCAGTGATCAGTAGATGAGTCATTCATTGATCATCTTTCATCACATGCTTGTCTTAAATGTTGTCTCCTTCTGCTGAAATATTGAAAACCTGTTGGATGTGTTAGTGTTCATGGTAACCATGACAACGTCCCATACTACACACAACACATTTAGGAGAGGAACACTTCAGCAGATTCAGCTTTATTGACTTTTATTTTCTTAAGGTAACAAAGATTAAACATCAAACATAACATATTGTATGAATGTAAGTATAGAACACTGCTGTCAGATGACAAATCAACAGTGAACTTTACATCATTAAGAAGCATTCAGGTCCTTCTGCTTCTGAAAACACACAATGGATCCTATAGGCTCATCCATAATGGTTTGAATGGTTGGATGGATCCTATAGGCTCATCCATAATGATTTGAATGGTTGGATGGATCCTATAGGCTCATCCATAATGGACCAAGTTCAAAATGAAAAATCAACCCAGATGATATTACATAGAACATACAAGGATAAGTAACAAACTAGAAATAAGAAAATATTAATATACATTGAGGGCCCTATTTTGTGCCCTGCACTATGCCTTGGCACTATGCTACCCGTTAATTACGCACAAGACAGCTGGTGCTGCCTCTAAACGATTAAAGCCAATGACACCTGGCACGCTGATTGGTTTTATTAATGTAACGTCCAAACCACACCTATGCATAATGTAAGGGGTAGCACAGGTGTTTTAGGCATAGATATAGAAACCTAGATACCCCCACCTGCCTCTAATTGGCCTACCGAACGCCCCCTTCTGACACAAGTGGAAGCTTTCCTCCTCTAAAATGGCGCCCGAGATACCAATGCCTCAGAGCCGAAGGAGGCGTCTACCTTTATGTCTATGGTTTTAGGGATAAGGATGGTGGCACAAAATAGCAACTTGGCCACAGGAACACCCCTTAAGTTATCCAATAAAAACATTAAGATGTACTGTTCATAACAAGCCTTGTTTAAAAACACCAATCAAACAGCAATGTTTCCCAATATAAAAAAGGCACAATGCATGATTGTAATTAACAATAAAATGTCACCTGTCAGGTGATAAGAAGCGGCCTGCTCACTCCTCATGCATTGAAGGAAGCATGAGCTCAGTTCGGGGCTCTACTCAGGCTGGCAGAGGGAGAGTAGCGCCCAGGATTACAAGCTTAGGCAATTGGCACTGGGTGAAAAAATGGGTTATAGAAATCGTGGGATACAAATTTAAAGAAACAAAAAAACAATAAAATTACAATTATACCTTATTATTAACAGATCCTCAAAAGCAGTGTTCAAAACGTGTAATACATAAACATCTAAAAGTAAGAAGTTAATTATATAAAGAAATCTATATACATAATTTATTAACACATCTCCACATTCTATTGTGCCAATAGAAGCAAATGTAATGAGATCAACAGTTGTGTAGCTCAGACTCTGATGGTTCACTGAGTGATAATCTATGAGGTGAATGACTAATGAGTAATGACACAAACACCTGGGCTGCATTGACATGTATTGTGTACAGTAAGATCAATTGATGCATTTATTGATAACTAATTACTGATAGTTATAATGACTTGATGAAACACCATGAGGGTGAAGACAGACACGGTCCAATGTGATCTGATCTTCAAACACAGAGCTCTTGTTCCCTGTAGGTGTCATTGTCTTCTGACTCCTCATGAATGTTTTAACTGAAGACTTTATCTTCCTCTTCTAAACCTCACTTGGTCTTTCTGGTACATTTACAGTTCAGTGTAAATGTTCAAACCTTGACTGAGGTGATGGACAGTTATGTGATGGATGTGACATGAACTCCTTAGAGATCCACCTCATACACGTGGTGTCCTGGTTCTCCACTGTGTCCAGCTTCAGACCCTCCTGGTAGATCTATGTCGTCATACTGGTCATATTCTGTCTCTTCACTGGGTCCAGCTTCAGACCCTCCTGGTAGATCTATGTCGTCATACTCGTGGTATTCTGTCTCTTCACTGGGTCCAGCTTCAGACCCTCCTGGTAGATCTATGTCGTCATACTGGTGGTATTCTGGTTCTCCACTGGGTCCAGCTTCAGACCCTCCTGGTAGATCTATGTCGTCATACTGGTCGTATACTGTCTCTTCACTGGGTCCAGCTTCAGACCCTTCTGGTAGATCTATGTCGTCATACTGGTCGTATTCTGTCTCTTCACTGGGTCCAGCTTCAGACCTTCCTTGGAGGTTTATCTCTTCATACTGGTGGTATTCTGTCTCTTCACTGGGTCCAGCTTCAGCATCAGAACCAACAACGTTATAATAAACTATCTCAACGTTCTCCCGTCCGACATTATAATAAACTGCAGTCTCCACTCCTGCTCTCCGCCCTCTGGTGGCCTGGAGAAACACAGCAGCACGCAACTTGATCTTACTGGATCAGATCAGGTTATCTTCAATACAAACAGTGTAACTACTTCATTTACATTCTGGTCTGGTATTCAATATGAATAAAGATTGACTAAAAACGTATACATTACCTTCCAGACACGATAGAGGACATAGCTTATCACCACCAACACCAGCAGCATCATGACTGTAACTTTGAGGATGTTAGATACCAGCGGAGAAGCTGTGAGATAAAATATTTTACAACATCAAACATCAAGTAAAGATCAACTCTCATTAAAAAAGTTTATTTGATAAATTGATTTAAAATTGTTAATTCATGTCATATTCAAGCCTGCTTTATGTAATTTAATTGATTGAGTTACATATTGTGTCTTGAAAAGTCAATGTAATTCTGGTTACCTGTGACAGTGACAGAGAGGAACTGGCTCTTAGAGTAGAAGTCAGTTGAGTAAACATTGATGTGATAAATACAGCTGTAGTTCCCTTGGTGGGTGTGGTCTGCTACAGGAAACAGGAAGTTGGCAGAGTGATTGACAGCTGACTGGGTGGGGTTGTGTGTTGTGTTATAACTGCTGTAGTTCCCATGGTGGGTGTGGTTTGCTGCAGGAAACAGGAAGTTGGCAGAGTGATTGACGGATGCCTGGGTGTAGTTGTGTGTTGTGTTGTAACTGCTGTAGTTCCCTTGGTGGGTGTGGTTTGCTGCAGGAAACAGGAAGTTGGCAGAGTGATTGACAGCTGGCTGGGTGTAGTTGTGTGTTGTGTTGGATCCAGTGAAGGTGAGGTGGAAGGAGCCTCCTGGGTACTGTGGCTGGATAGAGCAGCTGATGGAGAAACTGTAACCCTCCATCACCTGTGGCCCCTGATGCTGGCCCTCAGAAACCCCGTTCATGGAGGAGGAGAAGAAGGTGATGTTTGGATTAAACGGCAGATCTGTAACAAGACAGATGAGGTGATTGACTGAAACAGATTTATAAACAGAGAGAAAAAACGTCAATAAGGTCAAATGAGACAAATAATAATATAATAATAATATAATAATTTAATTATAAACATTATTGTCTCTAAACAGACAGATGACTCATTGTGATTCTAAACTGAGTAAAATCTTAAGCGTAAAGACTCGATTTTGCAGCTCATTTATCAAGAATCATCAGTACACAAACCTAAATCACATTTCAAATCAAAAGTTATTGGTCAAATGTAATGAAAGTAGAACATGTATTTAGGTTTTCATTTATCCTAAAACTGAAGTGAATGTACAAACAACATACATTAGGCAGGCAGGCAGACAGACAGACAGACAGACAGACAGACAGACAGACAGACAGACAGACAGACAGACAGACAGACAGACAGACAGACAGACAGACAGACAGACAGACAGATAGATAGATAGATAGTGAGACGGATAGAAGAATGTAAATATGCCATTGAGGAAGTCACTGTTTTACCTGAACAGATCACCTCCAGTCTGGCACTGGAATTACCAGAAACCTTTGTTCCACACTCTCTGAGTGAAGACTCAGACCCAACACAGGAAGATGAAATCCACCAAACAGGTTCACGTGTAAAACCAGAATTCCACTTTCTTGAAAAAGCAGAGCCACAGTCCAGCTGTCTACACACTACAGATGATGACTTCAGGTTCCAGTCAGACCAACCATCCACTGGTCTCCACTCTCCCTGGTGTTTCATCTCCAGTATACCAATGCAGTTACCGATTCCTTCCACCAACCTGACATCAGCAGACTCTGTACATGGACAAGAGAGCAAACAGTAAAGAGGTAATATTACTTGTATTTAAACTAATGATAATAATACTAATAATAATATTAATAATAATACTATTAATAATACTATTAATAATAATAATAATAATAATAATAATAATAATAATAATAATAATAACGAATAATATAAACCAAAAGCATTGTTTGCATTTTACCTGAGCAGGTGAGTTCAACGGTCTTGTTAGGTGAGCTGGTGTTTCTAGTTGAGTCTGAGGTTCCACAGTCCAGGAGAACAGACTCACTGCCTTTACACTGAAAGTCTTTGGTCCAGAGTGGAGCCTTCAGTTCTCCATAGAGCGCCCCCTGGAGGACTAAAGGAGCCCCACAGCCAAGCTCACTACAGACCACCTCTGCATCCTGCAGGTCAAAGTCACCTTCACACACTGAGACCCATGACTTTTTTAGACTTGTCTTTGATGGAGCTTCGCCCCAAAAAAAATTAAACCACCCCTTTACACTTGTAGACCTTTGATGTGACCAAGTTGATTCTGAGTTCACCTCCACTCTGCCTGAACACAAACTAGTACCATTCACCAACCTCACAGACTCTGTAGAGAGAGAGAGAGAAAGACAGACAGAGAGACATTTGAATGACATAAATCCATTCAGTATTAGGTAGGCATATAGCAATATCTTTGGTATCGCAATAACAAAAGTGTCACAATATTATCGTGGGCGTGCATCTGTTTCATATTAGTTTGACCAGCTGTGGAGGGGGGGGGGGGGGGCTATGAGCGTCTTCACGTGGATCATGTGTGTGTTGAGCTTGTGCATGGGGGAGTGAGACTATGTGCAATGATGATCACTATGAGCACATGAACGTACTGATGTATGGTAAACGTGTTCCCATTTCCTTTGTTTACTGTGGTCTGTGCAGCAGCAGTCTCTAATCCGCTGACAATATTGTTGTGACTAAACATATAAAGCTGCTAATTATTCTATACAAAAAAAAACATAAACATAATTCTACATGGTGCTAGTTCTTTAGGAATAAGCACTAATGAGGAAAATTCCACTAATCACAGACTGGGACAGGCCAAAAAACGGTATTTCTACTCTTTTTAAATATATATATATAAATAGTTATTGTGATAGTATGAGCGAGTTTTTAGTATCATTGTATCCTTAGTATTAGGTGTGATCTCAAGACCAGATACCTCACATGTTACAATGAATTACACATTAAACATAATAGTAGGACACAGCTCTCCATCACAACATATCACGTTATCACTATATAATAAAACATGAACATTAATATTAAACACATTCATATGAATGTGTTCTTCACCTCCTGGGGGTGGGGTCGAGGAGGGTGTGGTGGCACCCCTACTTCCCACAGCTAACTAAGACACTGTACATATTACTGTAGTTGTTGAAGTAGTAGTTTGTTACCTGAACAGATCACCTCCAGTATGTACAAGGAAGTAGCAGACGTCTGTGTTCCACACTCCCTCAGTGAAGACTCTGACCCAACACAGGAAGACGTAATCCTCCACGTAGGTTTATGTGTAAAACCAGAACTCCTTTCTGTTGAAACAGCAGAGCCACAGTCCAGCTGTCTACACACTACAGATGATGACTTCAGGTTCCAGTCAGACCAACCATCCACTGGTCTCCACTCTCCCAGGTGTTTCATCTCTAGTAGACCAGTACAGTCACTGGTTCCTTCCACCAACCTGACATCATCAGACTCTGTAGAGACAGTATATGTATATAAGCATATGTACAACAAATAAACAAATACACAGAACAACAACAATCTATTACGTTCATTATAAAATAATATCCAAACCCGAAGTTTAGTTTGTCTTTTACCTGAGCAGGTGAGTTCAACAGTCTTGTTAGGTGAGCTGGTGTTTCTAATTGAGTCTGAGGTCCCACAGTCCAGGAGAACAAACTCGTTGCCTTCACACTGGAACTCTTTGGACCACAATGGAGTGTTCACTTCCCCATAGAGCGCCCCCTGGAGGACTGAAGGAGCCCCACAGCTAAGCTCCCTACAGACCACCTCTGCATCCTGCTGGTCAAAGTCACCTTCATACACTGAGACCCACGACTGATTAGACTTCACCTCCACTCTGCCTGAACACACACTAGTCCCATTCACCAACCTCACTGACTCTGTGGGGAGAGATAGAGATAGAGATAGAAAGAGAGAAACAAGAGAAAAAGAAAGAGATTTTAAAACATTATTTCATTAATTCACTACAGAAAATATATGGATCCATTACGCATGCAAGTATTTTTTTACTGAACCCATAAACACGGCGAGAGAGTGACGACAATATTCACATTAATAATTTAGCAAGTAAAGAGGAACAAAAAATTATCATCATCATCATCATCAGATCTTCCCCAATATCTTATAGGAGACTAAAAGCCCCACGAGTCCCTACACACAAATGCACACACTGATAGAGTGACGGATGGATAGGATTACACACTATACACAAACAGAAAGATGGAGAGGGCAATATGTGAATCTGAAAAACATGCTTACAGACCTACAGACAGACAGATGAAGTAAGATAATGCAAAGATTAATGCTATTGTTCAAGTCATTGTGTTTCGTTACCTGAACAGATCACTGTGGGTCTGCCTGTAATTAAACCTTTCCGTTTGATACCAAAAGTCTCCATTATGACACAGTCGCTCAGTGAAGACTCAGGACCAGCACAGTAAGGTGTAATCCTCCATACAGGTTGATGTGTAAAACCAGAACTCATTTCTGTTGAAACAGCAGAGCCACAGTCCAGCTGTCTACACACTACAGATGATGACTTCAGGTTCCAGTGAAACCCACCATCCACTGGTCTCCATTCTCCCTGGTGTTTCATCTCCAGTTTACCATTACAGTTACTGATTCCTCCCACCAACCTGACATTAGCAATCACTGTAAAGAGTCAATAGCGTAAACATTAATGCAATACATTTACTTGTATTTTTAGAATATTCATCCAAAGCAAGAAAATAGCTTGTCTTTTACCCGAACAGTAGAGTTCAACAGTCTTGTTAGGTGAGCTGGTGTTACTAGTTGAGTTAGAGGTTCCACAGTCCAGGAGAACAGACTCGTTGCCTTCACACTGGAACTCTTTGGTCCACATTGGAGTGTCAACTTCTTCATAGAGCGCCCCCTGGAGGACTGAAGGAGCCCCACAGCCAAGCTCCCTACAGACCACCTCTGCATCCTGCTGGTCAAAGTCACCTTCATACACTGAGACCCACGACTGATTAGACTTCACCTCCACTCTGCCTGAACACACACTAGTCCCATTCACCAACCTCACTGACTCTGAAAAGAAAGAGAGAGAGAGAGAGTTATTTTGAATCAATGAGAAACTATAGCATCCCATCTCGCTCAAAAAATCGCAAGAGATAAATAATCTATTATATATAAAAGATTAAATGATTTAACCACAACAGAGAATACATGATTACTACATGAATGCATTGTAAACACATCAGATACAAGTTGTTTAACTCTACCTCTATACACACAGAGAGAAAGACAAACAAATGTTAAACGATCTCTAAAATAATTAAATACATATAGAAATAAATGACTAAAGTCCATAAACAAACTAAGCTCATATTTACTTAATTATAGAAAATAAAACATAACAAAACAATGCTAGTCATCGTCATCATCATTGTCATCATCATCATCATCATCATCATCGTCGTCGTCGTCATCATCAGTCTTCTTCAAGAGCTCATGGAAGTCTAAGCTCCATACTCTCTCTGTTAGAAAGAATCCAAGCATAATATTAAGCTGACTATTATTTGACTAGTATGTACCTCAGTCAGTGTATGTGCATGCCTAGTATATTGCATACTATATTATATTATATTATATTATATATATATTAGATATGATATAGGTGGGGGCGCTGCGCTGCTGGCGACTCGCGACGGTCAGAGCGTGTGTTTGTTAGTTAGTGTACTGTTTATTGTTTTTTATGTCCAGTTTATTGTTGCTAGCTGTAGGTTAGTTTAAGTGCTTCGATCCTCAAAGAGGTGTATTGGATTAGAAAATGAATGGACTAAGTTTTCTCACGGGGGCTGAATGCCCGAATGAGGAAATGAGTGAACAGCAAAGCATCTCCTACACCAGAGAGCAACTCCTCGAGATTAAACAACACAGGATACATTACCATCGGTTATCAGAAAGCAAGGACGGCTTGGACACCAACCTCAACGGCGAGAAGAAATGTCCCGCGGGTGGAAAGAGCTGCTTCGCGGGCGGACCCGGCGGAGAGAGTCACGCCGCGGGTGGAAAGAACCGCTCCGCGGGTGGACAGAGCCGCTCCGAGGCCACATAGAGCCGTTCCGCGGACGCAAGGACACGCCTCGCGGACGGAGAAGAAAGAGCGGGGCGGATTACGGAGGAAACTCCAGAGACGCAAAACAAAGCTACCGCTCCCGACGATTATCCTCGCCAATGTTAGATCATTATGCAGCAAGATGGATGCTCTAAACATCAACATCCGATACTTTAAAGAATACAGGGATGCATGCATTCTTTGTTTTACAGAGAGCTGGTTAACTGAGGAGTCAAACACTCTCCAGCTACACGGCTTTATGGGCCCAATACGGGCGGACAGAGACCTGAACAGCTCAGTGAAAGAATCAGGAGGGGGAGTATGTTTCTATATAAATGAACGCTGGTGCTCTTCGTTGCATGTTAAAGACAAAATATGCACAAATGAGCTTGAACTGTTGTCAATTTCCCTACGCCCATTTTATCTACCCAGAGAATATGGACAAGTGATTGTAACAGGCGTTTATATTCCACCATATGCTAATGCCACAAGGGCTGCTCAAACAGTCTACCAATGTATTGAGAAGCTAGAAACGGCCTCCCCTGGTACAACAAAGATTATCTTGGGGGATTTTAACTCTTGTAGACTGGACAATGTGCTGCCTACATATGAGCAGCATGTCTCATGTAACACAAGGAAAGAAAGGAAGCTGGACTTGTGTTACAGTAATGTCACAGGGGCCTATAGATCCATACAGAAATCATCTGTGGGCACCTCAGATCACTTTGCTATTCAGCTGCTGCCCACATACAAACAAAAGCTAAAGCAGGACAAGGTGAAACAGAAAACAGTGCAGGTGTGGTCCAGTGAGGCCGTACAGAGCCTGCAGGGTTGCTTCACCTGCACAGACTGGCAGGTTCTCACTCAGGACCACTCCCTCCAACAGTCTGTCACAGCAGTAACCTCATATATAACATTATGTGAGAGTATGCTTATTCCACAAAGACTGTTAAAGTAATACTAGGTAATGTTTTCAACAAAACTAAAGTTAAATTGTATATCTTTTGTGAGTGGCAAAAGTTTCACAACACCCACTCCATGAATTTCACCCCCGGAAGCCTTTTATTTATATTTTTTCTATTGAACGTGGACGGGGGGGACTTTCCCGGGGAAATGACGTTCCTGGCCAACGTCATGACGTCGTGGCCGACGTCGCCAGGAACTACCGCAACGGTTTCCTGTTTGGCCAGGAACTACCGCGCTAATAACAAAAAGGAACCTCACGCTGATTTTAAGAGAATGTAGGATTGGAAGATCGAAAAAGAACAGAAAAAGAAAGCACAGCTCATGGTAACTAATGCTCCACTGGCTAAGAGAAACGATCCGTAGATAGTATAAAACAATTAAAAGATCGCTTTTTGAAACGCTTCCGGCTTCCGGTGAAAACGAATGGAATTCTGGGTAATCGAGGACTACGGAAATTGTATGCAGTGACGGTAGTGACCAGCAGAGGTTGCTAAAAATCGTTATTTGTGATTCTGCATTGTACAACTTTAAGCATTACCCAAACAACAAGCCGTGGATCACAGCTGAACTGAAAAAGGCAGTGGAGGCTAAGAACAGAGCCTTTGCTGCTGGGAACAGAGTTAAGGGGAGAGCTGCACAAGCAGCAATAAAAAAGGAGTTAGTCCAGGCCAAAGGACGCCATAAGGATCGAGTGGAGGCCATGTTCCACACTGGCAACCTGAGGCAGGCCTGGCAAGGACTCAATGTCCTCACAGGGAAAACCACAGCTAAGACCACCACGGAAAGGAGGGAAGGAGAGGAGGCAGTATTTGTCACTGAACAAACTGAACTCCTTTTACTGTCGGTTTGACACCCACGACTTCGGTGCAGTATCAGAAAGGCTGAGGAACTAACTCCTGCATGAGATCAAGGAGGGGCGGAGTCAGCCAGTCGTCATCACAGAGGAGGAGGTGAGGAAGGTCCTGAGGAGTATTAATCCATCCAAGGCCCCAGGGCCTGACCTCATTAAAGGAAGGGTGGTGAAGGAGTGCACAGAGGAGCTGTCCAGTGTTCTCTGTCAACTATATAACCGCTCTCTCCAGGAGAACACCATCCCTACACTGTGGAAACGTTCAGAGATACGACCTATTCCCAAGACTAACCATCCTGTGGAGCTGAACGACTACCGACCTGTGGCCCTGACATCAGTCCTGGTAAAGTGCTTGGAGAGGCTAGTGCTACCACGCATTCTCACACAAGTAAGCTCCACTCTCGATCCATTGCAGTTTGCCTATAGGCCAAATCGATCAGTGGAGGATGCAGTGATAACTGTACTAAATACCACCTACAGTCAACTGGAGACACCACATGCATATGCCAGGATCCTTTTTGTGGACTTTTCCTCGGCTTTCAACTGCATGCAGCCCCACATTCTCTGCACCAAGCTGAAAGATCTCCAGGTGGACCCTCATGTGATCCTCTGGATAATGGACTTCCTCCTCAAGAGGGAGCAGTTTGTTAAGGTCAACAACTCCTCATCTTGACCACATCTACCGGTGCTCCCCAGGGGACAGTGATTTCCCCACTCCTTTTCTCACTGTATACCAACAACCTGAGGGGCTCGGACAGTGCGAGCATGGCCGTGAAGTTTGCAGACGACACTGCTCTGGTCAACACCTCAAACAGCCCTGCTCACTTTGAGGAGTTAGCACAGAAGCTGCACCAGTGGTGTGAGGAGCACTACCTCGAGTTGAACGTGAGGAAGACAAAGGAGCTCCTCATAAGCCCCCGGAGGAAGGATGACCTCGACCCGATTCCACAGCTGACACTTGGTGGTGAGGTAGTGGAGCGGGTTAGTAGTTACAAATACCTCGGGACCATTATTGACAATGGGTTGACCTTTAATGACAACACACAGGCCATCTTTGCAAAGTGTCAACAGCGGACCTACCTCCTACAGAGGCTGACACGCATGGATGTGGCCCCTCCCATCCTCCGCAGCTTCTACATCTGCCATATAGAAAGCCTCCTTACCTTCTCATTCCTGGCTTGGTATGGGGGGCTCTCACAGACCAACAAGCTAAGCTGTGGAGGGTGACCACATTGGGGTCTAAGCTCTGTGGGGTACAGTGCTCTACCCTTCAGCATCTCTACGACCAGAGAACAGTGAAGAAAGCAGGAAAGATCGCGAGAGACCCAACTCATAATCTCAGCACCTGCTTTCAGGTCCTGCCCTCGGGTAGGAGATATGGTGCCTCTCTATTTAGGAAGGCAAAGGGTAGTGCCTGTTTTATCCCCTCAGCCATTAGGCTTCTAAACAAACACAAACCCCCTAATACCTGATCCAGGCACCTGGATGAGCTGGACTCTGTGCTAATCACTCCATGGACTTACATACATGCACACGCACGCGCACACACACACACACACACACACACACACACACACACACACACACACACACACACACACACACACACACACACACACACACACACACACACACACACACACACACACATGAAACAAACACAGGCTGGGCGCTCCACAAGTTGAGTGGTTAGTGAGCCTGCCTAGGGAGCCAGAGGCCCTGGTTGCCCCAGGTACGATTCCAGGCCACGCCAGCATATGTGTTGATGAAATGAAATTTGTCCCTGAGCAAGACTCTTAACCCCTAATTGCTCACAGGCCCTCATTGGAAACAAGCCCGCAAGGACTTTCATGAACGTCCTGTTGAAAGGAATTATCCTTATTATCCTGGAGAGGACATTGCTTTCTTTTAAAGTCTCTTTTACATTTTTAGAACTTTTTATCTTTTTATAGAATTGTGGTGTTTATTTATGTATTGTCTTGTTGAATGTATGCATTGACCTGAGCAAAACAATGTTCCCTTGTGGATAATAAAGACATCTAATCTACTCTAATCTAATCTAATCTAATCTAATCTACAGTTACTGAGTCCTCCCACCAACCTGACATTAGCAATCATTGTAAAGAGTCAATAGAGTAAACATTAATGCAATACAATTACTTGTATTTTAGAATATTAATCCAAAGCAAGAAAATAGCTTGTCTTTTACCCGAACAGGTGAGTTCAACAGTCTTGTTAGGTGAGCTGGTGTTACTAGTTGAGTCTGAGGTTCTACAGTCCAGGAGAACAGACTCGTTGCCTTCACACTGGAACTCTTCGGTCCACATTGGAGTGTCAACTTCTTCATAGAGCGCCCCCTGGAGGACTGAAGGAGCCCCACAGCCAAGCTCCCTACAGACCACCTCTGCATCCTGCTGGTCAAAGTCACCTTCACACACTGAGACCCACGACTGATTAGACTTCACCTCCACTCTGCCTGAACACACACTAGTCCCATTCACCAACCTTACAGACTCTGAAAAGAAAGAGAGAGAGAGAGTTATTTTGAATCAATGAGAAACTATAGCATCCCATCTCGCTCAAAAAATCGCAAGATCTTTTATATATATATAAAAGATGAAATGATTTAACCACAACAGAGAATACATGATTACTACATGAATGCATTGTAAACACATCAGATACAAGTTGTTTAACTCTACCTCTATACACACACACACAGAGAAAGACAAACAAATGTTAAACGATCTCTAAAATAATTAAATACACATAGAACTAAATGACTAAAGTCCATAAACAAACTAAGCTAATAATTACTTTTATATATTATAGAAAAGAAAACATAACAAAACAACATCATCATCATCATCGTCGTTGTCGTCATCATCAGTCTTCTTCAAGAGCTCATGGAAGTCTAACCTCCATACTCTCTCTGTTAGAAAGGCTCCAAGCATAATATTATTTGACTAGTATGTACCTCAGTCAGTGTATGTGCATGCCTAGTATATTGCATACTATATTATATTATTGCAGTAATGTGATATATTGTGATGTTCAATGGTATTTGTACTTACACAAGTTATTGTTCCTTTCTGTATTTACTGCAGAACCACACATACTACTATTGACCCAATGTCATACTGCTCTCAGTGCCTGTACCCATCCATTCCAATCTACAACCCATGCCTGTATAAGCCTGTACCACCCTGTGCCTTGAACCTAAGTAAAGTTACCAAACCCTCTTCACTCTCCTGTCCAATTGTGTCCTGACCGACGCCCTGGGGGCGAATGAAGCATAACCCCATAGAACCAGTCCCCCTTATACAGTCCTTTACAAAACCTCATCAACACTCTCTATTTGACATGTGACATTGTCTCTCAATCAAGGCAGGCTATTTGTTCAGATGCAATTTCAGCGTGGCTATTAAATAGGCAAAAAAATACTTCCGGTAAGATGGCGGAGAGAGGTGCAGCTTAAGTAGTTAGCTCTCTACAGTTGGTTATAATAACTCGACAAAAACAGAGACAGTAGGGCATTAACGAATAGTGATTTATGGTATTCGAATTATTCGACCTAAAAGTATTCGAATAGTCAATTATTCGGTTTGATTATAAAAAATAAAAAAAGTTTTTTTTTTTTTTTTTTTTTTTCAAGGAATGCGAGTTGACGTCACACCAGAGCTCACAGCCTCTGGCCCCCTAGGCAGGCTCACTAACCACTCAGCTATGGCCGACCCTGTATAATGAGAGGAAGACTAGATAATGAACCTAGGCTCCCCCAAAAATAAAATAATAATAATTCAAGCCCTCGTGTGATATTACAGCCATGACTGAATTGAAATGTTGTGTTTTCTTGTTTTTTTTTTTTTTTTTTTTTACTTGTGACAAGGTCTGAGAGAGAGATTACAATTAATATAATATACTATATATACTTTACTCGTAACAGAGTAGGCTACTTCTACTTTGCATATTGATACTTTTACTTAAGTAAACTGCAAACCAAGAAACTCTTCAACTGCTGTGCTGCCTGTCCAGTCTCTTCATGCTAAACCGGTTATGTTAATTATATAGCCACTGTAGCCTATACTACAGTAGCCTATTACCTCCCCCCCTGCCAAGAGCTGGGCAGCCCTTCCCCCCAAAAAAGCCGAGGATGAGCTTCATCAAAGCAGTGGTGGAAAAAGTAGGCTACTCAAATGACTTAAGTAAAAGTATCAATACTGCAAAGTAGAAATACTGGATTACAAGTAAATGCCCGGACTTCAGTGCATGGTCGTACCAAACATAGCAGAGCTACAAGCTCTATAAATGTATTTATTTATTTTCTCAGCCATTTGAAAATAGCCGATCTACAAGCTCACAATGCGTTGCCACGAAATAATTGTTGAAGCTGAACATGGTAAATTTTTTACATTAATAATGCCTGGCTTAGACCCCGTGGAGATGTGTCATATTGTTACAGTTTGGGGGTAATGGGATAATTTGCGTCCTTTGCGTCACTATGTCAACTCGAATGCTGAGCTCTGTTGTGGTGGTCTCCGCGAACTTTCGCGGTTTTACCCCTTTTTATTTCCGTTTTTTATTACTTTAATTCGGTTAATTCAGTACAAAAACATTTACTCCATAAAGTGTAGATGTGTGGAAAAAAGGAAACGCAGCAGCCGATGGGCACACAGAACACATGGATGCATATTTATAGCAGAAAGAGTTCAGATTCAAATTTAAAATTCTCTATTAGCTGTGAAGGGTCTTCTTTCATGTGTATCAGTCATGATTGTTTTGCCATCAAACAATATCAAGCAAAAAGGAAAAATCGGCGGGTCCTTCTTCTCTCCAGTCCATCCCATCGCGCAGCGCACCTCTCCAAATGGAACGTCCTAATGACCTCTCCAAATGGAATGGAATGGTCGCCGTGCGCTCAGCTAGGTTTCGAATGTGTATATACTTCGTTTGGCGGGCGGTATCGCGCACCAAAAATAGCCGATCTACAAGTTTTGTACAGAGAGAGAGAGAGCGCACCTGGGTAAAGTGAGCTTGTCTTTGTTTATTGTAGATAACGAAAAAATATGAAAGTTAAAAAAATATGAACATTTTATTGATTAAGGACAAGACATTTTTAATTCAGTTCAAACAACAGTAGGCTACGTAGTATACGTTTAAAATCACTGATCACGGTTCGAGTTTCGAGCTGTCAAAAATAGCATATCTGCGTGCTCATAGCGTGGGATTCGAACGCGGGCCGTAAAATCACTGGACATCAGCTTTAACCACTACTGTAACACTTATAATCGGCTGATTGTTTAGAACCGGGCTCAAGAGCCACTGAGAGGCCTAGCTGGTTTGTACGGCCAGCCAGTTGTCCTGGTACTCTGTGTAGGGCAATATGTTCCTCGAGCGTCGCTGATTACACTGGATTGCCTGATGAGCTATTCCTGATTGGGTCGATGTTGTTCACTCTGGAAGGGTTAAGACTGGGTCTAATGCCGATGATGAGATTAGATCAACCCTGACATACGGCTTGTTTTATAACACTGAGGGTGGCTCCTGACATCACGGCGGTGATGTCAGGTGGTGTCAGGCATTCCCACATATGGAGCTGGCTATGTCTGTCATGCCCAAACCGGGGACTATGATGTCAGTCCTGGATGGTTCCGGTTATCTCCGTATATGGGGTTTCTAGAAGGAGTGTTCTGATGTCAGAGCTAGGTAGGTTTTAGGAATCTCCTTTCCTAGCTATTCTATACTGTCAGACTTTGTCTCCATTTATGGGGATAGGTGAGTATGCCCCGAATGTTCGTAAGAGCCGCCCCACGGGTTTCCCGTGGAAACATGTAAAATATTTTCAAGAACATTCCTGGCATACGCCGCCCCACGGATTTCCAGTGGAAATACGTAAACATTCCAGGATGTTCCCTAGCATCCGCTTCCTTCTCTTATTCCCCCCCCCCTTTTTTTTCCTTTCTCCCTTTTCCCACACCTCCTTTCCTCCTTTCGGTCTGCCATCTCGATCTGCCATCTCGATCTGCCATTTCTGCCGGACTTGGAGGTTTTATAGGTAACACCTCAAGAAATGTTTCCAGAACTGGTCGGCGAGGGTTTGGCTGTGTCTCCATCTTCTTCTGCTCATCATTTCTGACTCATCATACAGTACTTGCGGTAGAGATGCGTCCCGCCGCCCCATGAGGAGGATATTTTGCCGCCCCGTACAGGAACCCATCGGTGGTATGCATGATTTTGGTGACAGGTTGTGATCCGTCGTTGGTCGTTGGTTGATTGTCACGGCTCTCGACCTGCGGTTGTCTCTCGACCTGCGGTTGTCTCTAGACCTGCGGGTGCTCATCCTCTCCAGGCCCCTGTCCTTCCTTCGTCCATTCTCGAGATTGTACGTCATGGAGAATGTCCAAATGGGTTTGGTTGCATTGTGAGCATTTCTTGAGTAGGTCGCAATCCCTGGCCTGGTGAGGTCTTCCACATTTCCAGCACCTCCCTGCTTCGATGATCCAGCGCTGTTTCTGATCCTTTGTTAACTGCTTGAACCCAGCACAGTAGTTCAGCGTGTGCTTCTCCTGTGTACAGTATGGACAATATGCTCTGTTATTCCTGCTTTCGTTCCACCTCTGAGCCTGTGCAGGTTTTGGGTTTGTAGTATTCATCATTATGTTTACAGGTCTCTTATACGGCTGGGTAGCTCTCTGTGGACTTCGGATCCTATGTGTCCGAGCAGTGTTGCGTGGACTGCGTACCTCCGGTTGCCGAACGGCCCGTCGGGGGCTAGGGACGCGTGGCGTCCTGTGCCGGTTGCGCTGTGGGCTCTGCTCCTGGTGACCACCTATCTGTGCTCCTTTACATCTCATCCTCATTTCAAACAAGAGCCATTCTGCCAGGTCCGGCAGGAAGGGGGTCCGAATCCGGTTCTTGTGTGCGGACTTCTGGAATATTACCCTTAGATCATACGGCAGCCGATCTAACAGTTGCATGACATAGGTTGCACATCTCAGCTCCTCTCTTCCTTCTCTCCCGGATCTTGATAACAGAGCCACCAGGCCTCGGACTTTCATAGTAAATGTTCGGAATGCCTCTATGTCTCCATTCCGAATGGTGTGTCCCTGTATGAGCTCAGCGATGCCCTGCATTGCCACTTGCTGAGGCTGCCCGAACTGTTCCGCGAGGGCTGCCATAGTCTTTGAGTAGGGGTGTAATGAGTCTGCGTGAGACTCCGCCACTAAGTAGGCGTCTTCAAGCTTCAGATGGTCGCATAGAATGCGGAACTTGAATCGTTCTGCTGTGTTGGGAGGGAAGGCATCCTTCAAGGCCCCTTTTAACCTTGCGAACTCTCTAGGGTTCGGTGAGGCAAACACCGGTATGATGGGTACCGGTCCCCGATAGAGCGTCTCCCCTGGAGGGCCATGTCGCCGCTCAACTGGGGTTCTCGACCGGTGCCTCCTTGCCGAACCCCGATTGGTCGAAGAAGAACTTTGCCTGGAACGGGTCGCCCTACGGAGCTGCCGTTCAGGCCTCGAGTGTCGTCTCTTGCGTGCCGAACTCTGATCGGTCGCTGATGAGCTCGGCCTTGAACGGGTCGCCCTATGGGACCGTCGTTCAGGCCTCGAGCGGCGTCTCCGGCGTGCCGAACCCTGATCGGTCGCGGAGGAACTGGAACTCTGCCTTGAACGGGTCACCCGATGGGACCGCCGTTCAGGCCTCGATGGTCTTACCCTGCGTGCCGAACCCTGATCGGTCGCTGATGAGCTCTGCCTTGAACGGGTCGCCCTATGGGACTGTCGTTCAGGCCTCGAGCGGCGTCTCCGGCGTGCCAAACCCTGATCGGTTGCGGAGGAACTGGAACTCTGCCTTGAACGGGTCACCCGATGGGACCGCCGTTCAGGCCTCGATGGTCTTACCCTGCGTGCCGAACCCTGATCGGTCGCTGATGAGCTCTGCCTTGAACGGGTCGCCCTATGGGACTGTCGTTCAGGCCTCGAGCGGCGTCTCCGGCGTGCCGAACCCTGATCGGTTGCGGAGGAACTGGAACTCTGCCTTGAACGGGTCACCCGATGGGACCGCCGTTCAGGCCTCGATGGTCTTACCCTGCGTGCCGAACCCTGATCGGTCGCTGATGAGCTCTGCCTTGAACGGGTCGCCCTATGAGACTGTCGTTCAGGCCTCGAGCGGCGTCTCCGGCGTGCCGAACCCTGATCGGTTGCGGAGGAACTGGAACTCTGCCTTGAACGGGTCACCCGAGGGGACGGCCGCTCAAGCCAGGTGATGTGCTTCGTGATCTGAGCTGGGGGTCCCTGCGTGCTGGGACCGGCCTGCGGCTCCGGTGGGGGGTTGATGGGTCCCTGTGTGTCGGGACCAGTCCGGAGTCCCTGTGAGGAACCATTAGTTGGCACTGGACTGCTTGTGTCTGTCCCATTCCTCATTCCTCCTGACAGTTCTTGGCTCGCTCGGGACTGCTGTTGAATCCGCTGCTGGAGCGCTCTCTGTGTTCCTTCACGTCGGAGGCCCACCACCAGCTCCTCCACGTAGGCATCTACTGCCGTGGTGGGTGCCAGTACCCCCTCCATCGGGTCGCATGCTGCCTGATCTCTCATTGAGGTCCGAACGGCAGGATCGGAGTCCTCTCGCCGCCCCTGGTGTCTCCTTTTCCTTGTGACTTTTGGCATGTTGCCCCTACAGTCCCCTACAGTAAGTCTTGAATCCGGCTCTCCGGTGGAAGGACCATTGTAACACTTATAATCGGCTGATTGTTTAGAACCGGGCTCAAGAGCCACTGAGAGGCCTAGCTGGTTTGTACGGCCAGCCAGTTGTCCTGGTACTCTGTGTAGGGCAATATGTTCCTCGAGCGTCGCTGATTACACTGGATTGCCTGATGAGCTATTCCTGATTGGGTCGATGTTGTTCACTCTGGAAGGGTTAAGACTGGGTCTAATGCCGATGATGAGATTAGATCAACCCTGACATACGGCTCGTTTTATAACACTGAGGGTGGCTCCTGACATCACGGCGGTGATGTCAGGTGGTGTCAGGCATTCCCACATATGGAGCTGGCTATGTCTGTCATGCCCAAACCGGGGACTATGATGTCAGTCCTGGATGGTTCCGGTTATCTCCGTATATGGGGTTTCTAGAAGGAGTGTTCTGATGTCAGAGCTAGGTAGGTTTTAGGAATCTCCTTTCCTAGCTATTCTATACTGTCAGACTTTGTCTCCATTTATGGGGATAGGCGAGTATGCCCCGAATGTTCGTAACAACTACACTAACTGGGCTGTTTCATTTATAGAGGAAAGAAGTAAAATACCTACTACACAGCAGTTGATGCGGGAAAAATTATAATATATAAGACATCTGTCTGTCTGTCTGTCTGTCTGTTTGAAACCAAAAAAAAGGCATGGGTTTAGTGACTCCAAAGCGCCACCTCGTGGTAGTATTTGGAACTAAATTTACTGCGTGAGGTGGGTTAGCTTCATGGAGCAAGTGAGACACGTGAGAAACGACAAACTGTACCAACCGTAGGTCTAAATCAACACCAAATGGTTCCTAGACTTAATGAAGCAACATTTCTAATATATGGTTTGTAATGTTCACAAAATATACGCATCTTGGGGTCTAATATAGGACAGTGGATTGCAGGACAGTTGAATCACAACCACAATTACAATCACTTAATTCACAGGTACCGGTGTCCAAGTTTATCCGCGTTGTGAAGCCACCTACCGAGGCGCATAGACCATATTCACACGGCGGCCATTTTGGAATTTAACATTGAAAGTGCCACCCCGTTGCCGTGGCAACCGGGGTGGCACTTCATTGACTTTATAGCAACATGGCCACCGTGTGAATATGGTCTATTCTAACCGATCTTATGTACAACCAAACCTTTGCTATTTGCGGATAAGACGAGGTCCAAGCGCCGTCTTATCCGCAATGTGTCTGTGGGGAAAATAGCTTTCCGTTCTGGTTGCACAATACCACACCTTATTTTAAGACAACCACACCGCCAGTCGCAAAGTTGGTGCTAGGCGCTGTGAATCTGACGCGTGAAACATTTGTAAGTGGTTAGGATATCATTTTGACGGTGCAACCCGCTAAGATTAGTCTTTGCTGACTGTGTGTTTTGTGTAAAATAAGGCCCATAACTGCTCTACTCTCCAGTCTTGTGACTCAACATGCATTTACAGTATCCAGTAAAAATGATCACAAGACTTCTTAATTAACAAATGGAGCTGTTTATAGGTGTCTGTTCACCATTTTAAATCGACTTAAAGAATTGTGGATGACCGACAGACAGACAGACAGACAGACAGACAGACAGACAGACAGACAGTAGAGTAAGCAGTATAACGTATTACTTTCATTACAATACCTTCAAGACTGTAATCTATGATCAAGTTTTTATTCTTTCATCTTTGTTTACCTGTTGAGTTGTGTGTTGGTTTAACCTGGAGAGCTGAGGAGAAAAATCATCAAATAAATGAGTTTCACTGTAACAGAGAACATGGATCCTCTCTACCAATACAGCAGCTTGTTGATGTGTTGACATACAGGACATGAATCAGATGTAATTTGTTTCTCCCGTTCGATTATATGTATTGATGGAAATAAGTTGTATTCAGGAATATAAATTAACTATTTGTTTGTTGATAGCATTCTGTCACCCTCTGTGATTCTAATTACTGCATCATGACAAGAGATAATCCATTAGACTGAATTGAATTTGGCTATAGAGATTTATTCACCATCCTAATGTTATTACAAATGTATGCAGCACTTTTAGATTCATATCACATAATAGTTCAGATTTTAAAAAGTAATGATCCAAGCAAAAGGTATAGTTCATCTTTTACCTGAGCAGGCAAGTCCAACAGTCTTGTCAGGTGAGCTGGTGTTTCTAGTTGAGTTTGAGGTTCTACAGTCCAGGAGAACAGACTCGTTGCCTTCACACAGGAACTCTTTGGTCCACATTGGACCCTCGACTTCGCCATAGAGCGCCCCCTGGAGGACTGAAGGAGCCCCACAGCCAAGCTCTCTACAGACCACCTCTGCATCCTGCTGGTCAAAGTCACCTTCATACACTGAGACCCACGACTGATTAGACTTCACCTCCACTCTGCCTGAACACACACTAGTCCCATTCACCAACCTCACTGACTCTGTAGAGAGAGAGAGAGAGAGAGAGAGAGAGAGAGAGAGAGAGAGAGAGAGACACACAGGCTGACACGGGCGCCTACAAATTCACGCCCACTTTTGAGACAGCGCCGCTACTCGAGGTACGTTAGAACGATGAACTGCAGCTCTCAATGCAATCTCTATGAGAGGCATTGTAAAATACCGTAATTTCACTGGTTAATTACTGAGGCTGTAGTGATTTTTTCGTGTTCTAATAAACTGTCCCATTTGTTTAATTTATCCTTTTTAATGTCCCATATCTGTCATCTCGATATACCACCCACAATATACTATAATATACTCCATCAGTGTGTAAAAAGTTCTAGCATCTGAAATCTAAAGTTTAAGTGGTCGCATGGTATATACGTCACGGACGCATCCCTTGAGGTTTTCAATACCCAGAAAACCGTCGAAAGTGCCGTTTTCAATATGTTTTGGTCATTATCTCTGGAACAGAAGGTCCAATCTGCTCAGTTCAAAGCTTGTTGGATGCGTGACATTTTCGGGTTGTTTGGGGTTTCTAGGGGAGGCGAGATCTTAGTTGGGTAGACGACCGCCTGTCCTGCCTCTACAGTGGGTACGTCACTGGTCGGCGCGCGGCGCTCGTAAAGACAGTGATGTCACTGAAATGCGTCAACTTGTCTGTCTGCCGTCTCGCCTCTGCTGTGTTAACATTATGGGTAACTCGTTAAAGTGGCAAATTAAATGTGAAACACATCAACTATTAAGAAAACAAGAAGATATGTTGAAAAAGACATTAATTTGGAAACATATTTTTATTTAAATCAATATCGTCTCCAGTTAATGTAATAATTTCAAAAGTAGGCTAACTCTCATATCCTCTCATAGGGAATGCATTGGCAGCTGCAGTACATCGTTCTAATGGACCTCGAGTGGAGGCGCTGTCTCAAAAGTGGGCGTGAAATTTGTAGTTCCGTGTGTGTCCATAGTATGGAGAGAGAGTAAGCATTATAATTTAAAAGATTCATGTATTAAACCAAAACAATGGATACATGAATCTGTAAAGAATGCATCTGGAACTCTAAACACTTCATTAAGTCTAAACATAGATCTTCTCTACCATCAAGTTATGTGACTCAATATGCATTTATCTAGTAAAAAACCTTCACAAGACAACTTAAATAACAAATGGAGTTCTTTACACGTGTCAAATCACTATTTTAAATGGACTGAATAAATTGTGAACTCAAGATGAACAGAAATGGCACATTCTAAATGCATTTTGATAATGACATAACTTTTAAAAGCCACACAGACATGCATACATAGAGGGACAGATGTATGCACAGTAGAGACAAGCTATAGAGTGTGTGAGAGAGAGAGCAATGATATAAGAGAGTGTAAAGATTAGTGTCATTGTTGAAGTCATTGTTTTACCTGAACAGTTCACCTTCAGTGTGACAGTGGAATCATAAGACTTTACTGGTCCACACTCCATCAGTGAAGACTCAGAGCCAACACAGGAAGATGGAATCACCCATCCAGCTTGACGTGTAGACATAGAAGTAAATTCTGTTGAGACAGCAAAGCCACAGTCCAGCTGTCTACACACTACAGATGATGACATCCTGTTCCAGTCAAACCAAGCCAACAATGGTCTCCACTCTCCCTGGTGTTTCATCTCCAGTATTCCACTACAGTTACTGGTTCCTCCCACCAGCCTGACATCATCAGACTCTGTACAGAGAATAAGTAGTATTCATTTAATCAAAGGCTGTCAAGACTGTAATCTATTATCAATTGTTTTCTTCTTTCATCGTTGTTTACCTGTTGAGTTGTGTGTTGGTTTAACCTGGGGAACTGAGGAGAAGAATCATCAAATAAATCAGTTTCACTTTAACATAGTACATGGATCCTCTCTACCAATACAGCAGCTTGTTGATGTGTTGAAATACAGGACAAGATGTCTTTGTTTCTCCTGTTTGATGATTATGTATTTGCTATTCTCAGGATGGGAATGAGTGAATTATGAATTATATCAAAACATTACATACATACATACAACATGTTTACAGGAATGACAATTAACAATATGCTGATAACAAATAACATTCATTGAATTGAAAGCTATAGATATCTTAACTGTCATCATGTTAATAAACCATATGCATCATTTTTATATTCATACCACATATAATAGTTCATATTTTGGTAAGTAATCCAAACCAAAGTATAGTTTGTCTTTTACCTGAGCAGGTGAGTCCAACAGTCTTATTAGGTGAGCTGATGTTAGTTGAGTCTGAGGTTCTACAGTCCAGGAGAACAGATTCGTTGCCTTCACACTGGAACTCTTTGGTCCACATTGGACCCTCGACTTCGCCATAGAGCGCCCCCTGGAGGACTGAAGGGACCCCACAGCCAAGCTCCCTACAGACCACCTCTGCATCCTGATGGTCAAAGTCACCTTCATACACTGAGACCCACGACTGATTAGACTTCACCTCCACTCTGCCTGAACACACACTAGTCCCATTCACCAACCTCACTGACTCTGGAGAGAGAGATAGAGATAGAGATAGAGAGAGAGAAAGAAAAAATATTCAGAGGAAATAAGAAAACGATAGCGTCCTATCTTGCACATGAGACAGTAATATATTTGTTTACCTGTTGAGTTGTGTGTTGGTTTAACCTGGAGAGCTGAGGAGAAAAAGCATCAACTAAATGAGTTTCACTGTAACAGAGAACATGGATCCTCTCTGCCAATACAGCAGCTTGTTGATGTGTTGAAATACAGGACAAGATGTCTTTTGATTCTTCTGTTTGATGAAATCTATTTGATATTCATTGGCTGGGAAGGATTAATGATGAAAAGTATGATTCATATTTAAAAACTGCAGGAAATAAAATGTATACAGCAGGGGTCTTCAACGTTTTTCAGGCCAAGGACCCCTTGGCCGAGAGAGAGATAAAGCATGGACCCCCATTATATATATATTTTATTTTCATAGATTTCATTGGCAGCTTCATAGACTTGTTTGACAGCACTATCATGTTGGATTCATGACATTTAACCACTTAAACCGTCAACACTTAGTAAACCTGACCTTTCACTCTGTACTTGGTCTGCTCTTTTCCCCCCCTACAACAAACCTCAGATCTGCTATTTTTGGCTAAAGTTCTCCTCAGAGTAGGGATGCTTGGTTGAAGTGGTTTATGTAAAAGTCACACAAAGATTTGGCGGACCCTGAGGACCCCCTAGGGGTCCCGGACCCCCTGTTGAAGTCCTCTGGTATACAGGAATGACAATTTATGGTGTGTTTGTTGATAGAAAATAGTATGAATTGTGTCTAATTACAACATCATGCCAAGAATCCATTGAATTGAATTGAGAGATAGAGATATGTTCACTGTTCTAATGTTATTAAAAACTAACTGTGTGGTGTAACTTCATCTTATGTCATGTGACATCATCAAGGTGTTGAAGTTTGTCATAAATATCAAGCACTGTGTAGGTTGTTGACTGAAGCTACAAGTGACCACAGTCTTCCTGTAGCTTCATCAGCTCTCTAGAGTTACACAATTGCGTACGTGCGTGTGTGTGTGCATGCGCGTGTGCATGTGTGTGTGTGTGTGTGTGTGTGTGTGTGTGTGTGTGTGTGTGTGTGTGTGTGTGTGTGCGCGTGTGTGTGTGTGCGTGCGAGTTTATGCATTTGATTTCAACTCACAGCAGTTCTCACAGTCATCTACTGTGTCACATTTCCAAGACAATGGAATGCACTTTTCCTTCTTACAAACAAACTGATGGGGGAGACAGAGGATTATGTTTAGAATCAGTAATGTATCAAAAGCAGACATGAGACATAAAGTCATACAGCGTAACACAAGTGAAGGCGAGGTGAATCACCTGGCTGGCAGTGCAGTTGGACATGCACTGCTTGCCATCAGCTGCCAAGTAGAAGTGGGCGGGACAGGAACACTTGTAGCCTCCTCCAGGTGAGAGCAGACACAGGTTACTGCAGCCTCCATTGTTGGTCTGACACGGGTGACCGGCCACTGCAGGGTGGAGAAAACATGCACACATGGAACAAACATGAGAATACACACCTATATGTTAGAATAAAGCAATAAGCCACACCAGGCTGTGGTTTAATGTGAGTTTAGAGCAGCTATGAGGTGTTGTTAGGAACGATGCAGAGCAGAGTGACTACAACCCTCTAGCTGTTCTACAATCACTGTAAACCACCACCTCACATGGTTTATTGCTTTGATAAAACACCAAATATGGCAACATGACAATCATAGACAACCCAATTAAAACTGTATTTAATATCAATTTCAAAATAATTTCTACAAGAAAGTAGTCCCTGTCTGCCTGTAAACGACTAGGAGGTTGCAGTGTAAATGCTCCTCTAACCTTGCTATAGGAAAAACTAAATCACAAACAGTAATTCATCCATTGAAAGTTATGATGAATATTGTAAACAAGATGTTGATGTTGAAGCAGTGATACACATACATGTGATCCATATGGTTACAACAGAACAACATTTACCCATCCTATAACTACTAGGAGCAGTGAGCAGTCATTCTACGGCGCTCTGAGAGCTATTAGGGGTTCAGAGTCTTGCTCAGGGACACACATGGACACATTGCTGGAATGGAACCTGCTACAACTACTGTAGAGCAGGGGTCTTCAACCTTTTCAGGCCAAGGACCCCCTAGCTGAGAGAGAGATGAAGCAGGGACCCCTTCTATATTGTATTGAATTTAGTTTCAGATTACATTTTTTTTGTTTACTTGGTACTGCTCTTTTTTCCCTCTACACCTAAACCTCTTTGCCAAAAATAGCCGATTTACAAGCTCACAACGCCTCGTAGCGCGTGTGAGCTTGTAGATTAGCTATTTTTGGCTAAAGTTACCCTCAGAAAAGGGATGCTAGGGTTCAAGTGGTTAATGTAAAAAAAAAAATCATATCACACAAAGATTTGGCGGACCCCCTGTAGTAACTCTGAGGACCCCCTGTTGAAGACCCCTGCTGTAGAGCCTCTGGCTGCCCAGCCGGGCTCTCTAACCACTCAGCTATGGCCCCCAGTGAGAGTGAATAGTGAGAGTGTTGTATACAGTAGGTGGTACAGACCCTCAGGTTGTCTATAGGGGTGATACATGTGGAGGTCAGGTGGTCTGTCCAGGTATCTGATGAGTCTGGTCTTATTGGTTCCCTGAGTCTTGTTGGCTCTGTAGATGGAGCCGATCCACCTGTCTGTCCAGTAGATGTGATCCTCAAACAGAGTAATAGCCCCGATGTACTGGATGTCCTGACTCACAACTACAGACACACAAAACCAAAAGTCTAAATATTATAAAATACATGAAAAAAGTATTATAAAGAATATTATAACAAGAGTTAAAATGCATCAATAAAGTTTACAAAAGTAAATAATGTTCTCACTGTTTTCCTTGTTTTTTTCTTCATGTAAAAATGAACATAATCCATTCTTATACACAGTAACACTCTGGAGTGTTAATTTAACCACATGAACCCTAGTGATCCTATTCTGGGCCAGACATACACCGGAAATAGCAGATCTACAAGCTCACAACGTGTCACTCTGCAACATGTTATGAGCTTGTAGATCGGCTATTTTCTGCAAAGATATTTAATGTAATCCTTTTATCCAATAAAGAAGATTAAAGGAGGGGCCTAGAATAGACCCCTGGGGAACTCCAGTAAGTAAATAATCTAGTACTTCTTCCAGTACATGTGTGTGTGTGTGTGTGTGTGTGTGTGTGTGTGTGTGTGTGTGTGTGTGTGTGTGTGTGTGTGTGTGTGTGTGTGTGTGTGTGTGTGTGTGTGTGTGTTACCTGTGTGTCTGTTGGTTCCATCCAGGTTGGCAAACTCAATGTGTTCCTCCTTCCAGTCGCTCCAGTAGATGTGATTGTTGATGTAGTCTAACGTCAGGCCGTAGGGCTTGTAGATCTTATCCTTCACGATGATGCTCCTGTTGGTGCCGTCCATCCCCATCCTCTCTATGTGGGGGTTGTTCTTACCTACGTCTGACCAGTACAAGTACCTGTCAGGGAGACACTGAGTCAGGGTCACTGTTTGACATCTTTACTGACAATGTAACATATTGTTGTTGTCGGGTAGAAACCTTGTATCTCCATATTTAAAAACTTTTGTTTTATTTTGTAAAGTAATGCCTACATTGTCCACAATACCACAGTGTCACCAAAGTAGCACAAATAGCCGATGTACAAGCTCACAATGCGTCACGATGTCACACACTGTGAGCCTGTAGATCTTTTTATATAATTGCTGTTTTTTATTGAAAGTGAAAGTGGTTTTGTGTGTCTTTGGGTTTTATATATATTTAACCGATGAAAAGTATTAACAAAGAGCTTGAGACTAAATAATAACTACATTGGAACACACATTATTTTTCCAGTTTTGGACATATGTCCAGAGTTTTCCACCCGACATCAACGATATGTAAAAATACATATTGTTCCACCACTATCAATGTGTGTGTGTGTGTGTGTGTGTGTGTGTGTGTGTGGCGGGGGGATGTGTCTTCCACGTGGGGGAGGGGAGGGATACATAAGGAATAAGTAACAATAACAACATTCAACACATTATTCACAATAATTCAGACATACTGTACTTTCTGTGATTTTGTTTTAGAATACCTAGGCGTCATGTGTTCGTATTTTGCCTCATAGGAGCTCCAGAAAGCAGAGCCAATCACAAGGAAGTATTACACATTATATTTAGTGCACTTTTCAGTGAGTGAACACTTACATGATACTATTTAATTAATTTAATTGTCCTCATGTGGTAAACTCTACCCTTCTTATTCTACTACAAAAACATCTATTAAGTTACTTTTTAACACTTTACAAGATGTACAGAATATGATGAGGTTCATGATGTCACCACAGTGTGAGGTTCATGATGTCACCACAGTGTGAGGTTCATGATGTCACCACAGTGTGAGGTTCATGATGTCATCACAGTGTGAGGTTCATGATGTCACCACAGTGTGAGGTTCATGATGTCACCACAGTGTGAGGTTCATGATGTCACCACAGTGTGAGGTTCATGATGTCACCACAGTGCTCTTACCCGTAGCGTACATCCACAGCCATGGCCGATGGCACCTCCAGGCCGGTGTTGACCAGGACTGTTCTGTACGACCCATTTAGTTTGGACACCTCTATGGTGTCCCTGTCACTGTCACACCAGTACAGGTTTCCTGCCACCCAATCAACAGCCAGACTGGATGTATAGCTGATCAATGTGTTGTGAAGGACCTGTCAATCAACCATACATGTACTCTGAATATACTCACCATTTTATTGTTTTATCATTTTTATGCAGTTACTACAATACTTTTTTGATAGGGTAGTGTAGAGCAGTGTTCACAAATGTATTTTGTTTCAAAAATGTTCTATTTTGAATGTTTCTTTTTGAAAATATGATCTACAAGCTCACAACACCATTTTTTAGAATTTTTCAAGAGTCTGTGTCTATTTCAGGGTCCTTGTCATGTAACAGTTTGTGAAGCCCTGGTGTAGAGAGACAGGAAACCAAGGACAGAAAGAGGAGAAACATGTGAGACAAGACCAGGAGTCAGATTCAAACTCACATCCTCACGGCTCACAAGGAGCGCATGGTCTGTACACTAACTGACTGAAACACCAGACACCCTGTTTTCTGCTTTTATGTTTAACCCATTAAGACCGGGAACGCATCTGTATCATTTTAGATTCCTTTGGCTATTCAAAAATAGCAGATATGCAACCTCATAGCGCGACACTCGGTGCCGCGCTATGAGGTTGCATATCTGCTATTTTTGAAATATTGTGAAAACGTGTGCAAATATTTGAATATATATATTATTAAAGCGAACATCTTTAACTCAAATCTTTGCTTCTGAGGGATTCTACAAATGTCTTCTAAATCCTAACAGTTTTCTGAAAAACCTTTTAATGTCAAGAACCCCAACAAATATTTTGTTCCAGGGACCCCCCCGAATAAAATATTTGAGTTAAAAAATATACAACAAAAGATTTCTACACATTTTCACGATTTTTCAAAAATAGAAGATCTACAAGCTCATAGCGCGGCACTCGGTGCCGCGCTATGAGCTTGTATATCTGCTATTTTTGAATAGCCAAAGTATAAAATAATGGTTTAAGTGGTAACACAGATGCGTTCCCGGTTTTAATGGGTTAACACTTGATGTCACAAAGTATTTTAAATACAAGTATAAGTACTCTGAATTACATGTGAGTAGTAGTAAAGGGCACTTCGGTAGCTAAATGCTAAGCTAACAACATGCTAACATGCTAATTGTGTTAGCATCCGCCATTTTGTTTTTAGTGACGTCATCATTAGGGGGCGTGCCCAAGCATGCCCGGACATGTCTGACCCCCCTGCTGTGTGGAGGGGGGGGGGAGTGGAGGGGTGGGTTTGGCGCCCCCTGCTGGGAAGGGGAGGAAGTAGGAGGGGGTTAATTCAATTACTGTGTCTGAGTGGGGGGTGTGTCCCAGACAGGATAACGTGTATTGAAAGGTGAAGGGAGTGGGGGTGTAGGGGGATGTGGCTGGGTAACCTAGACAGTGATAATTGAATACACTCAAAAAGGCTAGTGGGGTTTTTGTTTTGTTTTATTCTTAAAGAATAAGAATTGTTATTCTTTGATCAAATGTTTGCGTATAATTGACTGCTGCAATGTCACTTGAGATTAACAGGCTTCAAGTGGTTGTTTCTTTGATTGACCTAGGTCACATGATTGTCTTATTTCAGAAAAATAACTCTTTTATAAATTATTCTTAAAGGGTATAATAACTTTAATACCTATAATGACTTTAGAACATATGCCGTTGCAGGGTTTTATTTTCTAACAGTATTCCTTACTCCCTTGTAGTTAAACTGGGGAACATGCAAAGGAATCAAGGTGCATTAAGAGTGTAACAGGCTGGCAAGTGCTTATTTAGTCTAGTCTTTTCACACACGGTTTGATTAAAATAAAAATATATTTTTTAAAGCAATGGTAGCTAAACCTTAATGTGAGATAAGACAACCCTAACAACATCACCATGTTAAACATTTATAACTTTTTTACTGCACACAGCTTTAGAAAAACAAGTATTTAAAAATACCCCCAGTGCATGCTGGGTAATTATTTTAGCCAATGGGAGTGGCCCCCCCCTAGTGACATAGCTGATTGAAAATGTCCCACTCACAGGGTGTTATACAGTGTGAATAAGTAGAATGCACCATTGACACAACCTATGTATTGTGTTTAAAGCTGCATTTACTCGCTACTCTTTTAATTCCCTAAAGTAATATTACACAGTCCTAACAAAAAGGTTTGAACACTTTGAATGTGATTCTAAAAGATGTTAACACATCAGGATACATTGAAAGTCTAACAGGTTTGGTACCACTGTATAGTTTCTAGTCCTTTCACAGCTGGTTTAAAATATATATATATATAAATTATATTTTAAAAGGCTATGGTAGCTAAACTTTAATGTGACACAAGACAACCCTAACAACATCACCATGTTAAACAACATTTTATAATTTTTTTTTTTACAAGTGGAGTTCAACTCATAGGGTAATGACAGGACTCAGGTTACACTACAGAAGGGAGACAGGCTGGCAAGTGGCTCTAGTCTCTAACCTTTACACCACTGGTTTAAAAATAAAAACACTTTTTTTTTAAAGTTTAGGTTAGCTAAAGCTTTTAAGATGTTACACAAGACAACCTTAAACAACATCACCATGTAAAAACATGTTCTAACTGGTTTACTGGATAAATAGTCATAGAAAAGCAAAAGAAAAGCAAAAGTATTCAAAAATTACTGCAGTGCATGCTGGGTAATTATTTTTAGCCAATGAGAGGGGGGCCCTAGTGACATAGATGACGGGGGGAAGGAAGGTAGTCACTCACTACTATGTTAACTTTATGAAGCTAATTGATGATAGCTGTTGATTGTTGGAAGGAAATAGATTACAGATTGACTTGTATTATGCATTGTTTTTGGATAGAATAGAAGTAGAATCAGCTATTTTAGAAACATTTTATAACACAATGTGCCACCCATGTCTATATCAGGTTACTCGCATTGTAACTCTCAAAATGTCATCTTTAAAAACATTTCCCCACTTTCACACAATTACCACATTTGCGGAATTATCACCATGTTAAACATTTATAACCTATTTACTACATACATGCTTTAGTAAGCCAGGATGTCAGGGCATCCTGCAATGCATGCTGGGTAATTATTTTTTAACCAATGGCTGAGCCTTGATGTGGGTGAACCATCTTTGAGATCATTCGCAGTAACGGTTTCACTTTCATTGTTTTAAGACACTTTATATGTCTTACTTCTAAACAAAAGAGTAGATTAACTTACTGACCCCAGCCAATATATATTTTCTAACTAACTTACTGCATCTTTTAAGATGTGACACAAGACAAAGCCCTAACCACCTTACCATATAAGACATTTATAACTTTTTTATTGCAATAGCTTGTAGTAAGCAAGTATTCAAAAATTACCTCAGTGCATGCTGGGTAATTATTTCAACCAATGGGAGTGGCCCCCCTAGTGACATAGAATGCACCATTGACACAACCTATGTATTGTGTTTAAAGCTGCATTTACTCACTACTCTTTTAATTCCCTAAAGTAATATTACACAGTCCTAACAACAAGGTTTGAACACTTTGAATGTGATTCTAAAAGATGTTAACACATCAGGATACATTGAAAGTCTAACAGGTTTGGTACCACTGTCTAGTTTCTAGTCCTTTCACAGCTGGTTTAAAATATATATATATATAAATTATATTTTAAAAGGCTATGGTAGCTAAACTTTAATGTGACACAAGACAACCCTAACAACATCACCATGTTAAACAACATTTTATAACTTTTTTTTTACAAGTGGAGTTCAACTCATAGGGTAATGACAGGACTCAGGTTACACTACAGAAGGGAGACAGGCTGGCAAGTGGCTCTAGTCTCTAACCTTTACACCACTGGTTTAAAAATAAAAACACTTTTTTTTTTGTGTAAAACACTGAGTGCATTGGATCGTAGTTTCTCACCAGCCTGCCAGTGCCAGGTAACAAAGCCAGGAATCTGGTTACGATGGCTCCCCCTGCCAGGTAAGTATGACTTCCTCACGCTATTCGTGGAGGGAAGGGCCCCACACACGTACTAGTCACACTTACGGTTCATACAACACACGCTCAATCACACACTACTATGTTAACGTACACACATTTTATGAACTAGTTGATCAGCTATTTTAGAAACATTTTGAAAATAATGTGTCGCCCACTTCTTTTCCAGGACAAAAGTGTGGTTATTTACGCACTTTTAAAAGCTTCATGTTTTGTCTGTCTTATGGCTTGTTTAGTGTTTTTATGTGTTTTTGAATACTTTTATTAATAGTATGCAGAGACAAGCATAGGGGTGTACCGTATTGTGTTCATTCTATTGAACATGTAATATATGTAAAATTGCATTATGTACATGTTCCCAAATAACATTTCTTGAAACTAAGATCTGTATTACTTATTGTAAGTCACTGATTTTGTTAAATACTATTAGTTTACCCTAGATTGTTTTAAACTAAGTATATTGATATTATATAATGTGTGATAAATTGATGATTTAAACTGGAAATGAGTTCTTGAGCTTTTTAATTTGTTTTTTTAACATATTAATCTCAGGGGAAGGTTAGCCAGGATTAAAATTAACCTGTAAACAGATGACAGGCTGCTCATTATTCAGCCATGTACTCTTTTTAATCCACGGTTTTCAAAAATCTAAATTATAATTTTGAAGTCTAGGTTAGATAAAGCTGAATGTTACACCAAACATCTCCTAATAAATATATATTTTCAAACTAACTTATTTACTGTATACATAGCCTTAGAAAAAACTATTATTTAGTGTCACCCCAATGCATGATGGGTAATTACACCCCTCACATACCAATGAGAGAAGGCGGGGTTTTGAATGTATATTAATTTGGGCCCCAATAGTGGATATCTGAGTACTCATTCCTATTTACTAGTTGTTAAGAAGACATTTTATCAAGCTGACTAAGCATTATAACTGGGGTGTATAAAACTACAATACATTTTCCTCAACAGTGAAAGAAAACTCTGAGAAAATGAATGATTGGGGAATATACCACAAAGCGATTATAGTGGGCATAATATCATTGCTGTACGTGTATTAATGAAACAGCTAAATTTGGTCACATGTCGATTTTTATCATCCGCAACGTAATAGATCTTCTGTAAAGCTCCTTTTCATCATGACACAGTGAACATCGATGAATAGATTATACGGCATACATAGTTTTTATTTACATGATTATTATTATTAAAAACATATACCATTGTCAATTATATTCATATACAACAAACATGAGGTTTCATCTAAATCAATCATTCTCTGTATAACATACACAACATTACGCATAGACCAATCATGTATACCTTGGTGATACTTTAAGACGCACATATCAATGATATATGTACACAGGACCATCACATGACATACTCCTTTTGAGTCTCCTTGTTTTTCATCATAAAAACTATCAACTACGGCCCTCACGTTTCTATCATTAATGACACGCCGCTTATGACCATGGTACCTTGATATTAGCTCTTTATATGTAGTATTCCTAGTTTTTACATAATGAATATGACTTCTAAAAATATCATATCCCTCTGGTGGGTATACAATCTCACCAGGCTTCGTATATTGATCAATTACAGTATTCACAAGGGTTATAAGTCTATTGTAAATAGAACCCTCAATACTAGATGTCACCCCCATTGTAATGAATATCAGTATGGTGATCTAGGTGGCCTCTTTATTCTCTGTATTCGGCAATGCCTCGCTGTCCTCCAGAGTGTACAGGAATGACAAATACTGTTGTGCATGGATCTGTCTGTATTCCTTTATCCACGTGATGACTGTATCGTCCTCTAAATAAGATTCAGTATAATCCACTGCATTGTCTGTGGATCACACAACTCAGGAGTGCATCGTCCTAGGTATGAAATGAAAAGTCAGTATAGAAATAAAACCTATGGCTTGTTTACATCCTTTGTATTCAACTCATAGAATAAAGACTGACCCCGACGGGATTTGAACCCGCAACTTTCTGATCTGGAGTCAGACGCGCTACCGTTACGCCACAGAGTCCTTATAAATTAAGTTTTACTCATCGATATTTATTGGCTATGTCATATCATGCTTTAATAGAAAAGTGAATACCGCTTCACCCAACATGGATAGTATTAGTAATGAATCAATAATAATATCACAAAAATGTAAAATTCGTAATGTCTGTTGGAGATCAGCCGTTCTCCTTAGTTTGGAGCGTAAAGATAGTTTTTCCTTCATTGAGCGGGCATGTATGGACATGTCTGAGTCTTGTATCAAACCTGAGCCAACCAGAGGTCTGCAGGGCGGATTGGAGGTGTGTCAGGGGAGTCACTTTAACCTATTGTGACCATTCAGGCCTATGCATTGGTAAAAGGGCCCCCACGTCACTGAGGGAGTGGTCCTACAGAACGTATATAGGCAGCTCTTGGCGAGAGCTGCTAGGAAGAGAAAACTTCTCTAACTAGAGCTGAAAGTTAACCCGAAAAACACCCCCGCCTGGACATCCTAAGAAAAATATCTTTAAAGTCAATTTCTAACATTGGACTACACTTCATGTTCGCTGTTGAGTGGATACGCCGTGCTGCGGGGACGACAAACAGGGACCTTTTTACAGCTATTCTGGTGGACTGATTTTTGGACCTAGCAGTATCACGCAACGTTGTGTTACCTGTCCTAATCTGTCTAGAGTTATTTTTTTTCATTTCCTACATATTCGCTATGGCCTCTGTATTGGGTAAGTGTTTAATTTCTTATTTCTATGTCTATTACATGTGTGTAATCAGATCATCTATCAGATCACTTTCAATGTAAATGAATGTGGCAAAGAGTTGATCAAATTAATTATTAAATATAGTAAAATACTACATAATCATAGTATTTGTGTGTATATATCGCGCATGAGATATTCCATCCAATTTGATCTAATAGTTGTTGTTTTGTTTTTTGCTTATTTTCTCCCCACACGATAGATCCTCTCTCTGTGCACTCCCTCAAGATCTCTAAGGATCATTTTGTGACACCACCGAATGAAGATGCAATACGCTCCGCTGCCTTCTACACATCAGGGAGCGTTAACGATGACACAAACATTCTGCAGAATCATGACTATGCCATGAATCTACGGGGCCAGAACCGTACAATTGTGACCAAGTCGCCACCGTCACCCTCCTCAGAGGAGATGCCTGACGAAGAGGAGACCGGTTTGAGCGACGTTGAACCTTTAGATTTATCTTCGTCTCAGCGCTCATCATCATCCACCCCTCTCCCCCCATCTCATCCCTCCCCATCAAGTTCTGAGGAGCTTGGCACCCTCGCTCGTGAACAATTTATCATCCCCAAAGGTCTGGAGCATATGCTATGTTATAGAAGAGAACCTGAACATAGAGTTTCTGTAAAAGATATCAAAAATGCAGCGAGGGAGTGGGACCGTATAGCAGAAGAGCACGAGCAGGGGAGAAAGGAGATGTTACGTAGAGGGAGTGAGATGCGGGCTATCCAAATGATGGGTCACGAGTCAGAGGAGGAAGAGGAGGAAGCACGGTTGAAGGAGGAGGAAGAGGAGATGAGGATAGCTGATAGGGCACGAGAGGTGGCTAGAGAGAGGAAAGTGACCATGTCTGATTATGAGATGGAGCGTGGTGGATCCCTTACAGGTCATCAAATGCTAAAGCTTGGCATGAAAAGACAGATGGACGTACTTTACGTTCCCTTATCTGATAACGGTTGTATGCTGATACAGGATGTTAGTTATGCCGTCAATGTATTCAACCGTAGACGGATGAAGAAGATGAAGGAGATGATGGATTAGTGAGTATGCAGAATTAACTCAAACATTGTTTGACATTGTAAATAGGACAGGACAAGTTACAAATGACATTGAGACTTGGACCCATGAGGTTACTAATTCGTTAGCCTCAAATTCGTCCATTGACTGTATTGGTCCATGAGGCTGTTGCCTATATTCTTTTACATCCAAAGACACCTCATCTGACTGACAAAGTAGAAGTCGAAGTCGAAGACTATTATCTGAATTTGCCACGTCACTTTAAAAAGATGTAATGTGTTAAATTCTGCTACTTTCCTACCAACTGAGCTGGATACATGATACATGCATGTCATGCCAAAGGGTTGTATAGTAGCTAGACTAGTGCTCATTGTTTTATTTTAGACTTTTTATTTATTTATTCAGTAAATAACTCTACATGTCTAATGTATTTAAAACCTATTTTGCTTTAGGTGATAGATTATTTAGTCTTATATATATATATATATATACACACACACTTTTCCAAATCATGAACAGGAATAGTGATAGTAACTACTACTGACTTGATGTATTGAAAATAAAAAAACATTCATTACAACATGTGTCTGTTATTATTTCTTTAAGGGTACACAATCTAGCTAAAAAGCTACCTTATGAAGAACACCATCAATTGTACTCTTCTCGTTGTCTGACTAAAGTATCAATTAAATTGTGCTTTGTAAGTTTTCTGTCTTACAAAGATGTTACAAATAACCAACAAAATAAAAGATGACTATTTCATGGAAAAAGCATATACTTTTTTTAAAAAATTATTATTATTGTGATTACATGTTCAAGAATATACGTTCAATAATATCTGCTAAACTACACAAATAATGATGATCATGTGATGGGTGGATACAAAGCAAAACGCAATATGCTGAACGATCTCGCTACATTTTGGAGAAACTCATCAGCAGCAGAACCAGGTTCTGACACAGGTAATTAATTGAGAAAATAACTAATCCTAGATAGTTTGATACAAATATATCGGTAGTTTTACAATGTGTGATATATTTGTGTTTAAAGTTGTCTTTTCTCTTCTCCTTCACCTCCTCGCCAGTGTTTTTGATACCTTCTCCAGTGGATTCAACCCTGACTATGGATCAACCGGATGGATTGTGCGGAGTGGTCTTTCTGGATATTATAAAAACATGCATTGATAAGCTGTTAACTGTCGTACTAAGTAATCAGACGGATCTTAAAGTCAGTTACTGTTTTACCCCAGGGGTAACCTATGGACATGCCCTATACCCGGTGCCACGTTACTATGTCTTCAATCATTTTAAAGAATTTATTGAAATGCTATGGACTGAACCATTTCTTTCAGGAATCATGCATGTGTTGGAAACTCGGGGCATTGTTACTACAGAATCCAGAGTGCAAGGAGTGTGTGAAGTTATTTTAAATGAGCTGAGGCTAGATATCACAGCTGATACTCTGGGATATGATCAGCGTCATAATATAATGAACAAACTCATTCCGTTCTGGAGAAACTCACCACCTAGAGTACCATGGTCAGCGCTATAGAATTATTAGATTTTCATAGATCAGCATTATTTGTGTAGTTTAGCAGATATTATTGAACGTATATTCTTGAACATGTAATCACAATAATAATAAATTTTTAAAAAAAGTATATGCTTTTTCCATGAAATAGTCATCTTTTATTTTGTTGGTTATTTGTAACATCTTTGTAAGACAGAAAACTTACAAAGCACAATTTAATTGATACTTTAGTCAGACAACGAGAAGAGTACAATTGATGGTGTTCTTCATAAGGTAGCTTTTTAGCTAGATTGTGTACCCTTAAAGAAATAATAACAGACACATGTTGTAATGAATGTTTTTTTATTTTCAATACATCAAGTCAGTAGTAGTTACTATCACTATTCCTGTTCATGATTTGGAAAAGTGTGTGTGTATATATATATATATATATAAGACTAAATAATCTATCACCTAAAGCAAAATAGGTTTTAAATACATTAGACATGTAGAGTTATTTACTGAATAAATAAATAAAAAGTCTAAAATAAAACAATGAGCACTAGTCTAGCTACTATACAACCCTTTGGCATGACATGCATGTATCATGTATCCAGCTCAGTTGGTAGGAAAGTAGCAGAATTTAACACATTACATCTTTTTAAAGTGACGTGGCAAATTCAGATAATAGTCTTCGACTTCGACTTCTACTTTGTCAGTCAGATGAGGTGTCTTTGGATGTAAAAGAATATAGGCAACAGCCTCATGGACCAATACAGTCAATGGACGAATTTGAGGCTAACGAATTAGTAACCTCATGGGTCCAAGTCTCAATGTCATTTGTAACTTGTCCTGTCCTATTTACAATGTCAAACAATGTTTGAGTTAATTCTGCATACTCACTAATCCATCATCTCCTTCATCTTCTTCATCCGTCTACGGTTGAATACATTGACGGCATAACTAACATCCTGTATCAGCATACAACCGTTATCAGATAAGGGAACGTAAAGTACGTCCATCTGTCTTTTCATGCCAAGCTTTAGCATTTGATGACCTGTAAGGGATCCACCACGCTCCATCTCATAATCAGACATGGTCACTTTCCTCTCTCTAGCCACCTCTCGTGCCCTATCAGCTATCCTCATCTCCTCTTCCTCCTCCTTCAACCGTGCTTCCTCCTCTTCCTCCTCTGACTCGTGACCCATCATTTGGATAGCCCGCATCTCACTCCCTCTACGTAACATCTCCTTTCTCCCCTGCTCGTGCTCTTCTGCTATACGGTCCCACTCCCTCGCTGCATTTTTGATATCTTTTACAGAAACTCTATGTTCAGGTTCTCTTCTATAACATAGCATATGCTCCAGACCTTTGGGGATGATAAATTGTTCACGAGCGAGGGTGCCAAGCTCCTCAGAACTTGATGGGGAGGGATGAGATGGGGGGAGAGGGGTGGATGATGATGAGCGCTGAGACGAAGATAAATCTAAAGGTTCAACGTCGCTCAAACCGGTCTCCTCTTCGTCAGGCATCTCCTCTGAGGAGGGTGACGGTGGCGACTTGGTCACAATTGTACGGTTCTGGCCCCGTAGATTCATGGCATAGTCATGATTCTGCAGAATGTTTGTGTCATCGTTAACGCTCCCTGATGTGTAGAAGGCAGCGGAGCGTATTGCATCTTCATTCGGTGGTGTCACAAAATGATCCTTAGAGATCTTGAGGGAGTGCACAGAGAGAGGATCTATCGTGTGGGGAGAAAATAAGCAAAAAACAAAACAACAACTATTAGATCAAATTGGATGGAATATCTCATGCGCGATATATACACACAAATACTATGATTATGTAGTATTTTACTATATTTAATAATTAATTTGATCAACTCTTTGCCACATTCATTTACATTGAAAGTGATCTGATAGATGATCTGATTACACACATGTAATAGACATAGAAATAAGAAATTAAACACTTACCCAATACAGAGGCCATAGCGAATATGTAGGAAATGAAAAAAAATAACTCTAGACAGATTAGGACAGGTAACACAACGTTGCGTGATACTGCTAGGTCCAAAAATCAGTCCACCAGAATAGCTGTAAAAAGGTCCCTGTTTGTCGTCCCCGCAGCACGGCGTATCCACTCAACAGCGAACATGAAGTGTAGTCCAATGTTAGAAATTGACTTTAAAGATATTTTTCTTAGGATGTCCAGGCGGGGGTGTTTTTCGGGTTAACTTTCAGCTCTAGTTAGAGAAGTTTTCTCTTCCTAGCAGCTCTCGCCAAGAGCTGCCTATATACGTTCTGTAGGACCACTCCCTCAGTGACGTGGGGGCCCTTTTACCAATGCATAGGCCTGAATGGTCACAATAGGTTAAAGTGACTCCCCTGACACACCTCCAATCCGCCCTGCAGACCTCTGGTTGGCTCAGGTTTGATACAAGACTCAGACATGTCCATACATGCCCGCTCAATGAAGGAAAAACTATCTTTACGCTCCAAACTAAGGAGAACGGCTGATCTCCAACAGACATTACGAATTTTACATTTTTGTGATATTATTATTGATTCATTACTAATACTATCCATGTTGGGTGAAGCGGTATTCACTTTTCTATTAAAGCATGATATGACATAGCCAATAAATATCGATGAGTAAAACTTAATTTATAAGGACTCTGTGGCGTAACGGTAGCGCGTCTGACTCCAGATCAGAAAGTTGCGGGTTCAAATCCCGTCGGGGTCAGTCTTTATTCTATGAGTTGAATACAAAGGATGTAAACAAGCCATAGGTTTTATTTCTATACTGACTTTTCATTTCATACCTAGGACGATGCACTCCTGAGTTGTGTGATCCACAGACAATGCAGTGGATTATACTGAATCTTATTTAGAGGACGATACAGTCATCACGTGGATAAAGGAATACAGACAGATCCATGCACAACAGTATTTGTCATTCCTGTACACTCTGGAGGACAGCGAGGCATTGCCGAATACAGAGAATAAAGAGGCCACCTAGATCACCATACTGATATTCATTACAATGGGGGTGACATCTAGTATTGAGGGTTCTATTTACAATAGACTTATAACCCTTGTGAAATACTGTAATTGATCAATATACGAAGCCTGGTGAGATTGTATACCCACCAGAGGGATATGATATTTTTAGAAGTCATATTCATTATGTAAAAACTAGGAATACTACATATAAAGAGCTAATATCAAGGTACCATGGTCATAAGCGGCGTGTCATTAATGATAGAAACGTGAGGGCCGTAGTTGATAGTTTTTATGATGAAAAACAAGGAGACTCAAAAGGAGTATGTCATGTGATGGTCCTGTGTACATATATCATTGATATGTGCGTCTTAAAGTATCACCAAGGTATACATGATTGGTCTATGCGTAATGTTGTGTATGTTATACAGAGAATGATTGATTTAGATGAAACCTCATGTTTGTTGTATATGAATATAATTGACAATGGTATATGTTTTTAATAATAATAATCATGTAAATAAAAACTATGTATGCCGTATAATCTATTCATCGATGTTCACTGTGTCATGATGAAAAGGAGCTTTACAGAAGATCTATTACGTTGCGGATGATAAAAATCGACATGTGACCAAATTTAGCTGTTTCATTAATACACGTACAGCAATGATATTATGCCCACTATAATCGCTTTGTGGTATATTCCCCAATCATTCATTTTCTCAGAGTTTTCTTTCACTGTTGAGGAAAATGTATTGTAGTTTTATACACCCCAGTTATAATGCTTAGTCAGCTTGATAAAATGTCTTCTTAACAACTAGTAAATAGGAATGAGTACTCAGATATCCACTATTGGGGCCCAAATTAATATACATTCAAAACCCCGCCTTCTCTCATTGGTATGTGAGGGGTGTAATTACCCATCATGCATTGGGGTGACACTAAATAATAGTTTTTTCTAAGGCTATGTATACAGTAAATAAGTTAGTTTGAAAATATATATTTATTAGGAGATGTTTGGTGTAACATTCAGCTTTATCTAACCTAGACTTCAAAATTATAATTTAGATTTTTGAAAACCGTGGATTAAAAAGAGTACATGGCTGAATAATGAGCAGCCTGTCATCTGTTTACAGGTTAATTTTAATCCTGGCTAACCTTCCCCTGAGATTAATATGTTAAAAAAACAAATTAAAAAGCTCAAGAACTCATTTCCAGTTTAAATCATCAATTTATCACACATTATATAATATCAATATACTTAGTTTAAAACAATCTAGGGTAAACTAATAGTATTTAACAAAATCAGTGACTTACAATAAGTAATACAGATCTTAGTTTCAAGAAATGTTATTTGGGAACATGTACATAATGCAATTTTACATATATTACATGTTCAATAGAATGAACACAATACGGTACACCCCTATGCTTGTCTCTGCATACTATTAATAAAAGTATTCAAAAACACATAAAAACACTAAACAAGCCATAAGACAGACAAAACATGAAGCTTTTAAAAGTGCGTAAATAACCACACTTTTGTCCTGGAAAAGAAGTGGGCGACACATTATTTTCAAAATGTTTCTAAAATAGCTGATCAACTAGTTCATAAAATGTGTGTACGTTAACATAGTAGTGTGTGATTGAGCGTGTGTTGTATGAACCGTAAGTGTGACTAGTACGTGTGTGGGGCCCTTCCCTCCACGAATAGCGTGAGGAAGTCATACTTACCTGGCAGGGGGAGCCATCGTAACCAGATTCCTGGCTTTGTTACCTGGCACTGGCAGGCTGGTGAGAAACTACGATCCAATGCACTCAGTGTTTTACACAAAAAAAAAAGTGTTTTTATTTTTAAACCAGTGGTGTAAAGGTTAGAGACTAGAGCCACTTGCCAGCCTGTCTCCCTTCTGTAGTGTAACCTGAGTCCTGTCATTACCCTATGAGTTGAACTCCACTTGTAAAAAAAAAGTTATAAAATGTTGTTTAACATGGTGATGTTGTTAGGGTTGTCTTGTGTCACATTAAAGTTTAGCTACCATAGCCTTTTAAAATATAATTTATATATATATATATTTTAAACCAGCTGTGAAAGGACTAGAAACTAGACAGTGGTACCAAACCTGTTAGACTTTCAATGTATCCTGATGTGTTAACATCTTTTAGAATCACATTCAAAGTGTTCAAACCTTGTTGTTAGGACTGTGTAATATTACTTTAGGGAATTAAAAGAGTAGTGAGTAAATGCAGCTTTAAACACAATACATAGGTTGTGTCAATGGTGCATTCTATGTCACTAGGGGGGCCACTCCCATTGGTTGAAATAATTACCCAGCATGCACTGAGGTAATTTTTGAATACTTGCTTACTACAAGCTATTGCAATAAAAAAGTTATAAATGTCTTATATGGTAAGGTGGTTAGGGCTTTGTCTTGTGTCACATCTTAAAAGATGCAGTAAGTTAGTTAGAAAATATATATTGGCTGGGGTCAGTAAGTTAATCTACTCTTTTGTTTAGAAGTAAGACATATAAAGTGTCTTAAAACAATGAAAGTGAAACCGTTACTGCGAATGATCTCAAAGATGGTTCACCCACATCAAGGCTCAGCCATTGGTTAAAAAATAATTACCCAGCATGCATTGCAGGATGCCCTGACATCCTGGCTTACTAAAGCATGTATGTAGTAAATAGGTTATAAATGTTTAACATGGTGATAATTCCGCAAATGTGGTAATTGTGTGAAAGTGGGGAAATGTTTTTAAAGATGACATTTTGAGAGTTACAATGCGAGTAACCTGATATAGACATGGGTGGCACATTGTGTTATAAAATGTTTCTAAAATAGCTGATTCTACTTCTATTCTATCCAAAAACAATGCATAATACAAGTCAATCTGTAATCTATTTCCTTCCAACAATCAACAGCTATCATCAATTAGCTTCATAAAGTTAACATAGTAGTGAGTGACTACCTTCCTTCCCCCCGTCATCTATGTCACTAGGGCCCCCCTCTCATTGGCTAAAAATAATTACCCAGCATGCACTGCAGTAATTTTTGAATACTTTTGCTTTTCTTTTGCTTTTCTATGACTATTTATCCAGTAAACCAGTTAGAACATGTTTTTACATGGTGATGTTGTTTAAGGTTGTCTTGTGTAACATCTTAAAAGCTTTAGCTAACCTAAACTTTAAAAAAAAAGTGTTTTTATTTTTAAACCAGTGGTGTAAAGGTTAGAGACTAGAGCCACTTGCCAGCCTGTCTCCCTTCTGTAGTGTAACCTGAGTCCTGTCATTACCCTATGAGTTGAACTCCACTTGTAAAAAAAAAAATTATAAAATGTTGTTTAACATGGTGATGTTGTTAGGGTTGTCTTGTGTCACATTAAAGTTTAGCTACCATAGCCTTTTAAAATATAATTTATATATATATATATTTTAAACCAGCTGTGAAAGGACTAGAAACTATACAGTGGTACCAAACCTGTTAGACTTTCAATGTATCCTGATGTGTTAACATCTTTTAGAATCACATTCAAAGTGTTCAAACCTTTTTGTTAGGACTGTGTAATATTACTTTAGGGAATTAAAAGAGTAGCGAGTAAATGCAGCTTTAAACACAATACATAGGTTGTGTCAATGGTGCATTCTACTTATTCACACTGTATAACACCCTGTGAGTGGGACATTTTCAATCAGCTATGTCACTAGGGGGGGCCACTCCCATTGGCTAAAATAATTACCCAGCATGCACTGGGGGTATTTTTAAATACTTGTTTTTCTAAAGCTGTGTGCAGTAAAAAAGTTATAAATGTTTAACATGGTGATGTTGTTAGGGTTGTCTTATCTCACATTAAGGTTTAGCTACCATTGCTTTAAAAAATATATTTTTATTTTAATCAAACCGTGTGTGAAAAGACTAGACTAAATAAGCACTTGCCAGCCTGTTACACTCTTAATGCACCTTGATTCCTTTGCATGTTCCCCAGTTTAACTACAAGGGAGTAAGGAATACTGTTAGAAAATAAAACCCTGCAACGGCATATGTTCTAAAGTCATTATAGGTATTAAAGTTATTATACCCTTTAAGAATAATTTATAAAAGAGTTATTTTTCTGAAATAAGACAATCATGTGACCTAGGTCAATCAAAGAAACAACCACTTGAAGCCTGTTAATCTCAAGTGACATTGCAGCAGTCAATTATACGCAAACATTTGATCAAAGAATAACAATTCTTATTCTTTAAGAATAAAACAAAACAAAAACCCCACTAGCCTTTTTGAGTGTATTCAATTATCACTGTCTAGGTTACCCAGCCACATCCCCCTACACCCCCACTCCCTTCACCTTTCAATACACGTTATCCTGTCTGGGACACACCCCCCACTCAGACACAGTAATTGAATTAACCCCCTCCTACTTCCTCCCCTTCCCAGCAGGGGGCGCCAAACCCACCCCTCCACTCCCCCCCCCCCTCCACACAGCAGGGGGGTCAGACATGTCCGGGCATGCTTGGGCACGCCCCCTAATGATGACGTCACTAAAAACAAAATGGCGGATGCTAACACAATTAGCATGTTAGCATGTTGTTAGCTTAGCATTTAGCTACCGAAGTGCCCTTTACTACTACTCATGTGTACTGTAAGTAGTTTGAATTCAGTTTCTCTTCCCTGTCATTCATCCTCATCGTTGTCATTGTCACACTGACCTGGACGTCACTGCCATTGATGTGCATGCGACTGATCATGGGGGGCTGGTTACTATAGGGGCTCCCTTCTATCCAGTAGATCATCTGCTGCTGATAGTCAAAGTCCAGAGCCATCGCCTTCTCCAAGTCCTGTCATACCACATCAGTTGTGTTAGTCTCAGACAGGAATACATTCCAGCATGTCAAAAGCAGTGTGTGTAGAATATTGTATAGGATTACATAGGATGTGTTGTTATGTCTAATGGTTTTCACCTGTTTGAGCTTTGTGGAGCTGGAGCCGTCCAAGCTGATCTTCATCAGGTTGTGATCATTGGCTACGATGAGGAAGGGCTCCACCTCTGGAGAAAGTGAGACATTACATTTGAGTTGGTTTACCTTTAAAAATATAGAAAAACATTTTACATTTTAGCGTTGGCTATTCTAGAATATCAGATCTACAAGCTCACAGCGTGTCACTTCGTGCCGCGCTGAGAGCTTGTAGATCTGCTATTTTTGAAAAATCTTTAAAGTGTTAAACTTAAAAAAGTATAATTCAGATTTATTTTAACACAAATCTTCTCTTCTGGGGGTCCCTGACACAACACATTTTCAGATGGGGGTCCACGTCCAAATACATATCATTTTGGGGGTCCCTGGCATGCAGAAGTTTGGAAACTACTGATTTGGAAGGCATTTGTAGAATGGGCCTCAGGTCTTAAAGGGTTAATACGCTCATAAATGTAACATATTGATCCATAAATAACCTCATAAATGTAAACTTATTGATCACCATGTTTAAAAAGGTTGGGATGTGTTTCCTCTCTTTGTCAAACACATCACTGACACAGCAATCTGGGAACCCATCGCCAACTGAAAATGAAAAACAGCGCCCTCTGCTGTTTGTTCTATGTCTGTTGGCTCTGGGCGGACGAAAACGTAACACCAGAGCGCAAGGAAACCGGTGTTTGTGTATGCCTTCAGCGCATCACTTCCGGTTGGTGCGACTATGTTTTCATTCCCACTAACAATATTTCTACACGGAACACTAACACCACTTCTCCCAGAGAACATGGATCGTTTTGGTTATAAGCCCACTTGTTTCTATGATGAAAGAGTAAGTTAAAATGTGAATATCTTTCCGTGGTTTTGTCTGCTCCGCGGACGCTATTGTTAAATTAGTTTCGGTTTGTTTCGAGGGGGGAAGGATCGACGGACACGTGAATCCCGGCCACTACATTTGATTGGGTAAAGCGCGGCCTGCTTCCTGATCTGAAGGCACGCCCACTTGTAGCCAATGCGCACACGTTATGACGAGCCTTCACGACAGATTCCAACGCAGAGCAGAATCTGTTCTTGAGAGATTACTGACACAGTGAAGCTACTGACTCACCTTTTATTCACTTTAAATACAAATATCTACACATTTCACTGGTTACAATATGAGAGTTTTAGATTAATGTTTTTAAGGGGCTGAGATTTAATTAAACACAGACAGACAGACAGACAGACAGACAGACAGACAGACAGTCTTACCTGTTGTGTTGTGTGTTGGTTCATTCTGAAGAGCTGAGGAGAAACATAAAAAACTAAATGAGCTTCAGTGTAACAGCTGGTTGGTTGTTGTGGTTTATCTGTTGAAATACAGGGCAAGATGTCCTTTGTTTCTCCTGTTTGCCGCTATTTATTTGACATTCACAGGGTGGGAATGAGGAACTATCATTTATATCAGAACTAACAAAAAAAAAGTCAATGACAATCAATAGTTTGTTGTAAACTAACAGGTTGGTTGTCATTTAGTGATTTGGTCACACAGACCTTCATCACTAACAAACTAATATAATTATCCTTCTAACTCAGTTGGCTGTGGAACACGCCTGACAAGTTGTCCAATAACATGAGAGAAGTTTTCAGGAGGTCAAGTGGCCTCAAGAAAAGGACATTAAGTGCTACAGAGCTCCCTGTGAGAGCTAAGAGTGACTACAATGTCAACCTAGAGTTCATCACTCACTGATGAAGACAATGAGCAAGATAATTATAACATACATTCATAGTATACATGCATGGATGTGTTCAAAGTTTCACAGCAATCGGACACTGCGTTCATGATTTGTGACATTTTTTGCAATCTTCTGTGTGCCACTCCTGCACACTTTGGAAGCCAATGGTAGCCGATCCATCATTTGTACAGATTTACGTGAGGTTTGGACAAAATTTGTAGAAGTAATATCAGAGAATGTGCTTTACAAAAGTCAGCCTCCTGGTGGCGCTATAACAGGTCTCCAGGGAGAGTGAGTGAAAAGTTTCACGCTGATCGGTCCAACGGTGCCGTAGATTAGCTGCTCACAGACACACAGATGAACAGGGGTGAAATCATAGTCTCCGGCCTTCAGAAGTCCTCACTGGTGGAGATAATGTATGGAACCTCACTGCTTTCTCATAAAGCATGTCTCATTCACCTCCTAAACCCCCTCACAGCACCATAATACACATTCACCCCCACACACACACAAAAAACCAAAACAACAATAAATCAATAAAAAGGCTGCAGGTGTAATGAAGGTAATCAGTGTGTTGCCAGATTTTGCAAGGAAAACAAGCGGCTAGGTCTATGAAAAAAAGCCCCAAAGAAGCAACTAATTCTACTAAATAGTATCAAGGGGTAAACAGGACCCCCCCCCCCCCATACCTGGCCAAACCCACGGTGGGCGTGGTCAGGGATAAGGTGAATACTCTCATAAATGGAACCAAATGGACCGTTAGGGGTCCATTTGGTTCCATGTATGTATACACTCTCTGAGTTACAGACCTTTTAAGGGTCCTTTTGGTTTCTTTGAGAACTACTGGCCTATACTAGAACATAAATAAACAAACAGAACATCTTAACATCTTATTAACCACATGACTGGTATCCTGTATTTTTAACCTTCTGATCGTTATTTATAAGCAATGGCCAACATCATAATGTACAGTGTGTATAATAGTGTGTATACTGCATGATGTGACCAATGTGAGCTTGTATATTGGCTATTTTCAAAACATTTAGGAATAGTTTTGGATCATTTTAACAACACAAATCTTGTCCCTGCCACAAAATATGTTAAGTATAAATTATGTTGGGGTCGTTGACATGAAACCACTGTTATATTAGACTCCATACTAAGCTCTGTATAAATATATCTGACCCTTGACCCCTCTGTGTACCAGGGTGACCAAACCAGCTAGTTCCACCCAGTAATCAACCACAACCAATCACCACTCACACACCAGCTGGTAACCAATCAGCACCACTGAATCCCTCATACCAATGTGGGGGAGGAGACATTCACAGGACATTCACAGGACAAAACAACACACAGGTAAATACACATATGACCATATAGGGTCATAACAACACTAACAATAATAAAAAAGCCTCAAGCCATATCTCCGCCCCAGGGAGCAGGGGGGGGGGACACTTCAACTTGAGGTCGCACTGGGGCACCACATAGTGCTAATCCGGCCCTGTCAACAAGTCAAAAGTTAAACATACAGCTTCCATGGCGTCCATGATGATGAAAATATGCTCTACATCAGGGCTACTCAACTTAAGATGGCTCAGGGGCCACTCAGCAAAATACCAAAAGTCCAAGGGGCCGCAAGCTAAAAATGACGGTCCTATTTTGGATTCTTCGATTTTGTAACACACACTTTTGTGTTATTGTTATAAGAAATGTTTTGACATCATATTCTTTTCACTGTACCTGTTTATTTTGTGTGTATGTCCAGTGGCATCAGTTCAGCAAAAGCTAAGGTATGGCAAGGTTAGGGTTGCCAACTCCCAAAGATTGAAATAAGGGACACCTACCCTGGCCGCGCGGCAAAGCCGCGCGGCCGGAAAAAAATGGGGGTCAAACCTCCCAAAAAAAACGAAATGCATAGAAAACTATGCATTATACCTGTAACAATTGATGTTTGTTTAAAAAAGAAACTGCATCAACCCATATATTTGAACGGAAATGTATATTTTTATCCTGTACTTAAAAAACAAAAAAAACAAAAATTGGTTTGACCATGAGGGGCCGCCAAGACGCTGCGTTGGGGCCGCATGCGGCTGAGTAGCGCTGCTCTACATACATATCTGTAACAGTGAGAATAATCACCACCTGTCCCCATGTACAGACCACCTTCACAACACATAGACCACCTGTCCTCTGTACAGACCACCTTCACAACACACACACACACACACACACACACACACACACACACACACACACACACACACACACACACACACACACACACACACACACACACACACACACACACACACACACACACACACACACACACACACACACACCAGAGTGTGTACTATGGTATGTTAGGACCCAGCCTAGGGGTCACCTAGGGGTCACCAGGTGTAACACAAACATATCCAGTCAACACCACTTTAAAATACACAACACACTGATTTATTATAGGAACTAGACCGCTGCCTGTTAGGTACCACTCTACTGAACCATGTAAATAGGGAGTACATGACCCACCATGTTATGAAATACACTTTATACCTGTTGTCAGAGTGTCTGTCTGTCTGTCTGTCTGTCTGTCTGTCTGTTTGTCTGTCTGTCTGTCTGTCTGTCTGTCTGTCTGTCTGTCTGTCTGTCTGTCTGTCTGTCTGTCTGTCTGTCTGTTTGTCTGTCTGTCTGTCTGTCTGTCTGTCTGTCTGTCTGTCTGTTTGTCTGTCTGTCTGTGTAACAACAACATGGTCACTGGACGGACCCTCAGTCCTATCTTTTTTTTTTTTTTTTAATTTTTATCCCGCGATTTTTGTAACCCATTTTTTTCACCCGGTGCCAATTTCCTAAGTGATCCTGGGCACTACACCAGCCCTACACCAGTATTACACCTGTCACCCCACAGTAGGGAGGCCAGGGCCGAGCTCATGCTTCCTTCAGGCATGAGAGCCAACTGACCTTCTTGTCACCTGACAGGGGGGAGTTTCCCTGGTTGGACGTAGCGCGTGGAAGGAACACGTTATTCCAACCAGTTCCCTTCCCCTCCATCAGGCGCCCCGGCTGTCATGGGGGAGGCGGTATAGTGACCAGGATTACTACATGTTTTTGTGAGGGTATTAACTACCCTAGGAGACACGGGGAGAACATGCAAACTCCACACAGAGTAGGCCCTTTCGCCAACCCCACCTAGGGTATGGGCGCTGATGACGCGGAGGAGAAGACACGCCCCCAGTGCCCACAGCGTCCCCGGCGGGAATCGAACCCAGGACCTTCTAGCTGTGAGGCCTATCTTAATAACAACATGGTGACTGGACCCTCAGTCCTATCTTAACACATCGGGTACCAAACACGGTCTGAACCGTGTTTTCACAGAGTAAGCGCTTCGGTGCAGAACACGGTCTGAACCGTGTTTTCAGCCTCTTTTGTTTTTTTTCCACACAGGAGGGGATGGAGCAGCTCTGGAATCACCCACGGTGATTCTGAGTATTTATAGATCACTGTGCCAAAAAACATGGCTTCCCATCCCCTTCTGTTCTATCTCCTTCTCTAAAACCCCTATAACTCCGTCCTATCTTAACAACAACATGGTGACTGGACCCTCAGTCCTATCTTAACAACAACATGGTGACTGGATCAAGTCCCACAGCTGTAGTGAGCAGAGGGGAGGTCACAGACAGGTCTAGTGTGAGAGTAGATGATCATAATAAACCTTTAATCCTCTGAAGTTGTCGGCTATTTTCACGTGAAGTAACAGGTATCATGGCCATTTAAATGTCAGTAATTGTAACAATATGATCAAACTGGAAAAAACACATTAGTCTCAACACTGATAATAAAGCATGAATAATGAGGTCATATTTCTGTCTCAACTCACAGCAGTCTGCAGGTTCGTCTGACCGGTCCCCACAGTCGTCTACTGTGTCACATTTCCACGACAACGGAATGCACTTGTAGTTCTTACAAACAAACTGATGGGGGAGACAGAGGATTATGTTTAGAATCAGTAATGTATCAAAAGCAGACATGAGACATAAAGTCATACAGCGTAACACAAGTGAAGGCGAGGTGAATCACCTGGCTGGCAGTGCAGTTGGACATGCACTGCTTGCCATCAGCTGCCAAGTAGGTGTGGGTGGGACAGGAACACTTGTAGCCTCCTCCAGGTGAGAGCAGACACAGGTTACTGCAGCCTCCATTGTTGGTCTGACACGGGTGAGCGGCCACTGCAGGGTGGAGAAAACATGCACACATGGAACAAACAAGAGAACACACACCTATATGTTAGAATAAAGCAATAAGCCACACCAGGCTGTGGTTTAATGTGAGTTTAGAGCAGCTATGAGGTGTTGTTAGGAACCATGCAGAGCAGAGTGACTACAACCCTCTAACTGTTCTACAATCACTGTTTGCTTTGATAAAACACCAAATATGGCAACATGACAATCATAGACAACCCAATTAAAACTGTATTTAATATCAATTTCAAAATATTTTCTACAAGAAAGTAGTCCCTGTCTGCCTGTAAACGACTAGGAGGTTGCAGTGTAAATGCTCCTCTAACCTTGTTATAGGATAAACTAAATCACAAACAGTAATTCATCCATGGAAAGTTATGATGAATATCAAGATGTTGGAGCAGTGATACACATACATGTGATCCATATGTGTGGTTATTCAGTATTTTACAACAGGATTCAGCTAATCAGAATCAAGCAACAGAACTATCAATTTCAAATTACTATACTACTACTACTACTACTACTACTACTACTACTACTACTACTACTAATAATAATAATAATAATAATGATAACTAGATGTCAGGGCCGCTTTACGGCTTAACAAATGCAGGTCAAGAGACCCAAAACGCCAAAGGCTGGCTATAAACTTATACACAACCAAGGGGCTTCTGGAAACACATGTCCAGCAGTTGTGTGAGGAGATGCTTCGCGGTGTTTCTCGAAGGAAACACTTGCGCTTGGCGTCTCGGGTCCGACGGCCCTGAGATAGTTTTCTTTTCCGTGGCATGGCTCTGTAAGAAATATTTATGAACCATGACGGCGACCTGGCCTAATTATAGCTCTGCACACACGTCATGCGAAGTCCGGCCTCTCTGGCCTCTCCTCTCCTCTCGGCTCCTCTCCTCCCCTCTCCTCCCTCACCGCTTCCCAACCTCGGTCATGTGATAAAGAGGTCAGACTTCCTGTATCTGGTTGCTATGGCAACCTGCCAGATCAGGCTGAGGGTCTGATAGGCGAATCAGAGAATAAATCAAACCGAGAGTCCGATCACTGATGGAGGTGGGGTAAGATGCCTAAAACATAGCCATAGCTCTGATCAACAGTCTGTGACGGGTCTTGGAGGCATGTGGAGTGATCCTGTGCTTGCGAATCCGGACGAACTTCGGAGCTTTTGTCAATTATATAGTAGTAAGGTAAGATAAGATAAGATAAGATAAGATAAGATAAGATAAGATAAGATAAGATAAGATAAGATAATAATATTATAATAATATATAATAATGATAATAATGTGTTTTCATGTAACCCTTTTCAAAACAGATCAAATAATACAATAACACAATAAAAAAAGTCATAAAACAGCATGTAGAGTAATAGTGAGAGTGTTGTATACAGTAGGTGGTACAGACCCTCAGGTTGTCTATAGGGGTGATACATGTGGAGGTCAGATGGTCTGATCAGGTTGCTGATGAGACTGATCTGATTGGTTCCCTGAGTCTTGTTGGCTCTGTAGATGGAGCCGGTCCCTCTGATCCTCCAGTGTATCCAGTCTATCCAGTAGATGTGATCCTCAAACAGAGTAATAGACATGATGTCATGGATGTCCTGACTCACAACTACAGAAACACAAAACCAAAAGAGTCACAATATTATAAAATACATGAACAAAGTTTTATAAAGAATATTATAACAAGCATTAAAATGCATCAATAAAGTTTACAAAAGTAAACAATATTCTCACTGTTTTCCTTGTTTTTTTCTTCATGTAGAAATGAACATAATCCATTCTTATACACAGTAACACTCTGGAGTGTTCATTTAACCACATGAACCCTAGTGATCCTATTCTGGGCCAAACATTCACCTGAAAAAGCAGATCTACAACCTCACAACGTGTCACACTGCAACAGTGGTTGTAGATCTGCTCTTTTCTGAAAGGATATAAATGTAAAGAGGATAAAAGGAGGGTCCTAGAATAGACCCCTGGGGGACTCCAGTCAACCAAGTATAATAGGGATTACTTTTACTTGAGTACTTCTTCCTCCCCTGTCTGTCTGTCTGTCTGTCTGTCTGTCTGTCTGTCTGTCTGTCTGTCTGTCTGTCTGTCTGTCTGTCTGTCTGTCTGTCTGTCTGTCTGTCTGTCTGTCTGTCTGTCTGTCTGTCTGTGTGTGTGTGTGTGTGTGTGTGTGTGTGTGTGTGTGTGTGTGTGTGTGTGTGTGTGTGTGTGTGTGTGTGTGTGTGTGTGTGTGTGTTACCTGTGTGTCTGTTGGTTCCATCCAGGTTGGTAAACTCAATGTGTTTTTCCTTGTAGTCGCTCCAGTAGATGTGATCGTTGATGTAGTCTAACGTCAGGCCGTAGGGCTTGGAGATCTTATCCTTCACGATGATGCTCCTGTTGGTGCCGTCCATCCCCATCCTCTCTATGTGGGGGTTGTTGTCACCTACGTCTGACCAGTACAAGTACCTGTCAGGGAGACACTGAGTCAGGGTCACTGTTTGACATCTTTACTGACAATGTAACATATTGTTGTTGTCGGGCAGAAACCTTGTATCTCCATATTTAAAAACTTTTGTTTTGTTTTGTAAATTAATGCCTACATTGTCCACAATACCACAGTGTCACCAAAGTAGCAGAAAAAGCCGATGTACAAGCTCACAATGCGTCACGATGTCACACACTTTGAGCTTGTAGATCTTTTTACATAATTGCTGTTTTTTATTGAAAGTGAAAGTGGTTTTGTGTGTCTTTGGGTTTTATATATATTTAACCAATGAAAAGTATTAACAAAGAGCTTGAGACTAAATAATAACTACATTGGAACACAGATTATTTTTCCCATTTCCTGAAAAGTAACAGTTTTGGACAGTTTTCCACCCGACATCAACGATATGTAAAAATACATATTGTTCCACCACTATCAATATGATAAAACACAATGAAGCCAACAGTTTATCTAAATTGTGTGAACATGTAATTCACACTTACATGTAAGTAGTGTGTGTGTGTGTGTGTGTGTGTGTGTGTGTGTGTGTGTGTGTGTGTGTGTGTGTGTGTGTGTGTGTGTGTGTATGTGTGTGTGTGTGTGTGTGTGTGTGTGTGTGTGGAGGGGGCGGGGGGATGTGTCTTCCACGTGGGGGAGGGGAGGGATTCATAAGGAATAAATAACAATAACAACATTCAACACATTATTCACAATAATTCAGTCATAGCCTACTGTACTTTGTATGATTTTGTTTTAGAATACTTGGGCGTCATGTGTTCGTATTTTGCCTCATAGGAGCTCCAGAAAGCAGAGCCAATCACAAGGAAGTATTATACATTATATCTAGTGCACTTTTCAGTGAGTGACAACTTATATGATACTATTTAAATGTTCCTCATGAGGTAAACTCTACCCTTCTTATTCTACTACAAAAACATCTATTAAGTGACTTTTTAACACTTTACAAGATGTACAGAATATGATGCAATGTCATCAGTTTAATGTTTAGATGTAATTCAGTCTTCTTGTATCCGTGGTGTTTCACAGAATGGTTGATACATTCAGTCAGTGTGAGGTTCATTATGTCACCACAGTGTGAGGTTCATGATGTCACCACAGTGTGAGGTTCATGATGTCACCACAGTGTGAGGTTCATGATGTCACCACAGTGTGAGGTTCATGATGTCACCACAGTGTGAGGTTCATGATGTCACCACAGTGTGAGGTTCATGATGTCACCACAGTGTGAGGTTCATGATGTCACCACAGTGTGAGGTTCATGATGTCACCACAGTGTGAGGTTCATGATGTCACCACAGTGCTCTTACCCGTAGCGTACATCCACAGCCATGGCCTTTGGCTCCTCCAGGCCGGTGTTGACCAGGACTGTTCTGTACGACCCGTTTAGTTTGGACACCTCTATGGTGTCCCTGTGACTGTCACACCAGTACAGGTTTCCTGCCACCCAATCAACAGCCAGACTGGATGGAGAGCTGATCAACGTGTTGTGAAGGACCTGTCAATCAACCATACATGTACTCTGAATATACTCACCATTTTATTGTTTTATCATTTTTATGCAGTTACTACAATACTTTTTAGATAGGGTAGTGGTAGTGAGTATTTTTCACAAATGTATTTGGTTTCAAAAATGTTCTATTTTGAATGTTTCTTTTTGAAAATATCTGATTTACAAGCTCACAACATTTTTTTTTAGAGATTTTCAAGAGTCTGTGTCTATTTCAGGGTCCTTGTCATGTAACAGTTTGTGAAGCCCTGCTGTAGAGAGACAGGAAACCAAGGACAGAAAGATGAGAAACATGTGAGACAAGACCAGGAGTCAGATTCAAACTCTCATCCTCACGGCTCACAAGGAGCACATGGTCTGTACACTAAATGACTGAAACACCAGACACCCTGTTTTCTGCTTTTATATTTAACCCATTAAGACTTGGAACGCATCTGTGTCCTTTCATATTTCTTTGGTTTTTCAAAAATAGCAGATATACAACCTCAGAGCGCACTCGGTGCCGCGCTACGAGCTTGTATATCTACTATTTTTGAAAAATTGTGAAAATCTTTGAATATATATATTTTTAAAGCGAACATCTTTAACTCAAATCTTTGCTTCTGGGGGATTCTACAAATGTCTTCTAAATCCTAACAGTTTTCTGAAAAACGTATGCAAACTAACCCTAACCCTAATATATCAGTGGTAATCAAACCTTTTCATGTCAAGAACCCCCAAACAAATATGTTGTTCCAGGGACCCCCCAGAAACAAATATTTGAGTTAAAAATGTTCGCTTTAAAAAATATACAACAAAATATTTGCACACATTTTCACGATTTTTCTAAAATAGAAGATCTACGAGCTTGTATATCTGCTATTTTTGAATAGCCAAAGTATAAAATAATGGTTTAAGTGGTAATACAGATGCGTTCCCGGTTTTAATGGGTTAACACTGATGTCACAAAGTATTTTAAATACAAGTATAAGTACTCTGAATTACATGTGTACTGTAAGTAGTTTGAATTCAGTTTCTCTTCCCTGTCATTCATCGTTGTCATTGTCACACTGACCTGCACGTCACTGCCATTGATGTGCATACGACTGATCATGGAGGGGTACCAGTCTATCCAGTAGATCATCTGCTGCTGATAGTCAAAGTCCAGAGCCCTCACACCCTTCAAGCCCTGTCACACCACATCAGTTGTGTTAGTCTCAGACAGGAATACATTCCAGCATGTCAAAAGCAGTGTGTGTAGAATATTGTATAGGATTACATAGGATGTGTTGTTATGTCTAATGGTTTTCACCTGTTTGAGCTTTGTGGAGCTGGAGCCGTCCAAGTTGATCTTCATCAGGTTGTCCTCAGTGGATACGATGAGGAAGGGCTCCACCTCTGGAGAAAGTGAGACATTACATTTGAGTTGGTTTACCTTTAAAAATATAGAAACACTTGGAAAACATCCGTTTCATTTTACATTTTAGCGTTGGATATTCTAAAATATCAGATATACTGTACAAGCTCACAGCGTGTCACTTCGTGCCGCGCTGCGAGCTTGTAGATCTGCTATTTCAAACCAAGTGTTTGAAAAAAAAAAGTATAATTCAGATTTATTTGAACACAAATCATCTCTTCTGGGGGTCCCTAGCCTCGGAAACCCATGCTTTTTTTTGTTACAAAAGAAAAAAAGCCTGGGAGAGCCATGCAGGAACGATGGTCTTAGGACCTTGTTATCTCCTAACCAATCAGAGTGCAGAGGGGCGTCGCTCTAAATGTGGTGCCGTCAGCGTGCTCCGTGCACAGGCCGGGGGGGGGGGAAGGGGGGGGGTGTACACAGTGAAGCTGCTGTATTTACTGACTCACCTTTTATTCACTTTAAATACAAATATCTACACATTTCACTGGTTACAATATGAGAGTTTTAGATTAATGTTTTTAAGGGGGTGAGATTTAATTAAACACAGACAGACAGACAGACAGACAGACAGACAGACAGACAGACCGACAGTCTTACCTGTTGTGTTGTGTGTTGGTTCATTCTGAAGAGCTGAGGAGAAACATAATAAACTAAATGAGCTTTCAGTGTAACAGCTGGTTGGTTGTTGTGGTTTATCTGTTGAAATACAGGACAAGATGTAGTTGTTTCTCCTGTTTAATGCTATTTATTTGACATTCACAGGGTGGGAATGAGGAACTATCATTTATATCAGAACTAACAAAATAAAAGTCAATGCCAATCAATAGTTTGTTGTAAACTAACAGGTTGGTTGTCATTTAGTGATTTGGTCACACAGACCTTCATCACTAACAAACTAATATAATTATCCTTCTAACTGTTGGCTGTGGAACACGCCTGACAAGTTGTCCAATAACATGAGAGAAGTTTTCAGGATGTCAAGAGGCCTCAAGAAAAGGACATTTGTGCTGCAGAGCTCCCTGTGAGAGCTAAGAGTGACTAAGTTAACATGTTCTTTGATGTCATCCTAGAGTTCAACACTCACTGATGAAGACAATGAGCAAGATAATTATAACATAGTTAAATGTTTCATCATAAAGTTTCATGCAGATCGGTCCAACGGTGCCGTAGATTAGCTGCTCACAGACACACGGATGGACAGGGGTGAAATCATAGTCTCCGGCCTTCAGCCGTCCGTCCTGGCGGAGATAATTTATGGAACCTCACTGCTTTCTCACAACATCAGCAGCACCACTGCTGCTGTGATTCACTGTTAGTGTCTCATTCACCTCCTAAACCCCCTCACAGCACCAGTATACACATTCACCCCCCCACACACCCAAAAAAACAAAACAACAATAAATCAATAAAAAGGCTGCAGGTGTAATGCAGGTAATCAGTGTGTTGCCAGATTTTGCAAGGAAAACAAGCGGCTAGGTCTATGAAAACAAGCCCCAAAGAAGCAACTCATTCTACTAAATAGTATCAAGGGGTAAACAGGATGACCCTTGACCCCTCTGTGTACCAGGATGACCAAACCAGCTAGTTCCACCCAGTAATCAACCACAACCAATCACCACTCACACACCAGCTGGTAACCAATCAGCACCACTGAATCCCTCATACCAATGTGGGGGAGGAGACATTCACAGGACATTCACAGGACAAAACAACACACAGGTAAATACACATATGACCATATAGGGTCATAACAACACTAGCAATAATAAAACATAAATGTTTAAAAAAATTAATCTTTTTTTTTTTTTGCGATTTTTGTAACCCATTTTTTTCACCCGGTGCCAATTTCCTAAGTGATCCTGGGCGCTACACCAGCCCTACACCAGCGCTACACCAGTCCCTCACAGCCTAGGGAGGCCAGGGCCGAGCTCATGCTTCCTTCAATGCTTGAGAGCCAACTAACCTTCTTGTCACCTGACAGGGGGGAGTTTCCCTAGTAGGACGTAGCGCGTCGAAGGAACACGTTATTCAAACCAGTTCCCTTCCCCTCCATCAGGCGCCCCGGCTGTCATGGGGAGGCAGTATAGTGACCAGGATTACTACATGTTTTTGTGAGGGTATTAACTACCCTAGAGCCAAATTCCATTCCCCAAAGCTCGGTCACTCGCTCACTCTCCTCGCTTCCTCCACTCGCGCCTAAGCCCCGCCCCTGCGAGGAGCCGAGGATTATTTGCGATGACGGAGTGGTCGAGCGGTTGCCGTCAAAGGATCGGAATGCACTTAGCGTCATTTCAAAGCGACGGCAAATCCCGCGATCACTTATGACGTCTCAAACGTCTCAAATCCTTCAAATGTCCGGGGTTTTGAGAGTTTGGGTGATATACCCCCCACTTCTGGGACGAAGAAAAAAGAAAAAAACTCAGACGATTTTGTGATTTTGCTTGATATTGTTAGCGAAATAAATCACTGACTGATAGACATGAAAGAAGACCCTTCACAGCTAATAGAGAATTTTTAATTTTAAGAATCGGTTCAGAATTGAATGAGTATGGCTATAGTTAAAGCGTAAAGTGTCCTCTCCTATATTCAATCTATATATAAATACATTATACAATACATTATTTTAAACATAATCTTGGTCACAGTACTTATAGTAGTCCATGCACTGCATTGCATGACGCAAGGAGAGAAATGAACTATCAGCTTTAGACAGAATAAGTGTGCACAATATATTACAATGTATATAATTGTATTATGCTTTATATCATACAACGCAATAAAGCCAGTGGCTTGTTGCGTCTTTTCTATTAATTTACACTGTGTGTGTGTGTGTGTGTGTGTGTGTGTGTGTGTGTGTGTGTGTGTGTGTGTGTGTGTGTGTGTGTGTGTGTGTGTGTGTGTGTGCGTGTGTGTGTGTGTGTGTGTGAGATGCGCAACGAGTGATCGGCGGGGGCGAGGGGGGGGCAGCCGGTGTTTTCGGGGCATGGTTTCGGGTTTCAAGCATTGTTTGTGTGGCCACATGTGGAGGAGGACCATGTATACGTCACGGGAGAAGGGAAAAAAAAAAAAAAACGTGTACACGTGATGCGGAAGTCTGCCGCGGAGGAGCTGTGGAGAGCGGTCGAGCCTACACTTGATGTACACTCGCTAAATGCGGAAGTGGAGAGCCTCCTCGGCTCCTCCACTCGACTCCACTCGCCTCCTCCAAGAAGCAACTGAATAATTGGACCCTGACTACTTCCGGTTTGAAGTCGGAGTGACCGAGTGGGAGTGAGCTGTCAGGCAGAAATAAGAACTAAATAACATAACCCTAACCTAACCCTAACCCTAACACCGAAATAAAGTAACCAAAAACCGAAAAGAAACAAACAAAATCCGCCAAAAAAAAGAGCCTCCCCCCAGCCTCAAGCCATGTCTCCGCCCCAGGGAGCAGGGGGTGGGGGGGCACTTCAACTTGAGGTCGCCCTGGGGCACCTCATAGTGCTAATCCGGCCCTGTCAACAAGTCAAAAGTTAAACATACAGCTTCCATGGCGTCCATGATGATGAAAATATGCTCTACATACATATCTGTAACAGTGAGAATAATCACCACCTGTCCCCATGTACAGACCACCTTCACAACACATAGACCACCTGTCCTCTGTACAGACCACCTTCACAACACAGAGACCACCTGTCCTCTGTACAGACCACCTTCACAACACATAGACCACCTGTCCTCTGTACAGACCACCTTCACAACACATAGACCACCTGTCCTCTGTACAGACCACCTTCACAACACATAGACCACCTGTCCTCTGTACAGACCACCTTCACAACACATAGACCACCTGTCCTCTGCACAGACCACCTTCACAACATACACACACACACACACACACACACACACACACACACACACACACACACACACACACACACACACACACACACACACACACACACACACACACACACACACACACACACACACACACACACACACCAGAGTGTGTACTATGGTATGTTAGGACCCAGCCTAGGGGTCACCTAGGGGTCACCAGGTGTAACACAAACATATCCAGTCAACACCACTTTAAAATACACAACACACTGATTTATTATAGGAACTAGACCGCTGCCTGTTAGGTACCACTCTACTGAACCATGTAAATAGGGAGTACATGACCCACCATGTTATGAAATACACTTTATACCTGTTGTCAGAGTGTCTGTCTGTCTGTCTGTCTGTCTGTCTGTCTGTCTGTCTGTCTGTCTGTCTGTCTGTCTGTCTGTCTGTCTGTCTGTGTAACAACATCATGGTCACTGGACGGACCCTCAGTCCTATCTTAACAACAACATGGTGACATATCTTAACACATCGGGTACCAAACACGGTCTGAACCGTGTTTTCACAGAGTAAGCGCTTCGGTGCCGAACACGGTCTGAACCGTGTTTTCAGTCTCTTTTGTTTTTTTCCACACAGGAGGGGCTGGAGCAGCTCTGGAATCACCCATGTGATTCTGAGTATTTATAGATCACCGTGCCAAAAAACATGGCTTCCCATCCGCTTCTGTTCTATCTCCTTCTCTAAAACCCCTATAACTCCGTCCTATCTTAACAACAACATGGTGACTGGACCCTCAGTCCTATCTTAACAACAACATGGTGACTGGATCAAGTCCCACAGCTGTAGTGAGCAGAGGGGAGGTCACAGACAGGTCTAGTGTGAGAGTAGATGATCATAATAAACCTTTAATCCTCTGAAGTTGTCGGCTATTTTCGCGTGAAGTAACGGGTATCGTGGCCATTTGAATGTCAGTAATTGTAACAATATGATCAAACTGGAAAAAAAACACATTAGTCTCAACACTGATAATAAAGCATGAATAATGAGGTCATATTTCTGTCTCAACTCACAGCAGTCTGCAGGTTCGTCTGACCGGTCCCCACAGTCATCTACTGTGTCACATTTCCACGACAACGGAATGCACTTGTAGGTCTTACAAGCAAACTGATGGGGGAGACAGAGGATTATGTTTAGAATCAGTAATGTATCAAAAGCAGACATGAGACATAAAGTCATACAGCGTAACACAAGTGAAGCTGAGGTGAATCACCTGGCTGGCAGTGCAGATGGACATGTACTGTTCACACTTGTAGCCTCCTCCAGGTGAGAGCAGACACAGGTTACTGCAGCCTCCATTGTTGGTCTGACACGGGTGACCGGCCACTGCAGGGTGGAGAAAACATGCACACATGGAACAAACATGAGAACACACACCTATATGTTAGAATAAAGCAATAAGCCACACCAGGCTGTGGTTTAATGTGAGTTTAGAGCAGCTATGAGGTGTTGTTAGGAACGATGCAGAGCAGAGTGACTACAACCCTCTAACTGTTCTACAATCACTGTAAACCACCACCTCGCATGGTTTTTGCATTGATAAAACACCAAATATGGCAACATGACAATCATAGACAACCCAATTAAAACTGTATTTAATATCAATTTCAAAATATTTTCTACAAGAAAGTAGTCCCTGTCTGCCTGTAAACGACTAGGAGGTTGCAGTGTAAATGCTCCTCTAACCTTGTTATAGGATAAACTAAATCACAAACAGTAATTCATCCATGGAAAGTTATGATTAATATTGTAAACAAGATGTTGGAGCAGTGATACACATACATGTGATCCATATGCGTGGTTATTCAGTATTTTACAACAGGATTCAGCTAATCAGAATCAAGCAACAGAACTATCAATTTCAAATTACTATACTACTACTACTACCACTACTACTACTACTACTACTACTACTAATAATAATAATAATAATAACTAGATGTCAGGGCCGCTTTACGGCTTAACAAATGCAGGTCAAGAGACCCAAAACGCCAAAGCCTGGCTATAAACTTATACACAACCAAGGGGCTTCTGGAAACACATGTCCAGCAGTTGTGTGAGGAGATGCTTCGCGGTGTTTCTCGAAGGAAACACTTGCGCTTGGCGTCTCGGGTCCGACGGCCCTGAGATAGTTTTCTTTTCCGTGGCATGGCTCTGTAAGAAATATTTATGAACCATGACGGCGACCTGGCCTAATTATAGATCTGCACACACGTCATGCGAAGTCCGGCCTCTCTGGCCTCTCCTCTCCTCTCGGCTCCTCTCCTCTCCTCTCCTCCCTCCCCGCTTCCCAACCTTGGTCATGTGATAAAGAGGTCAGACTTCCTGTATCTGGTTGCTATGGCAACCTGCCAGATCAGGCTGAGGGTCTGATAGGCGAATCAGAGAATCAATCAAACCGAGAGTCCGATCACTGATGGAGGTGGGGTAAGATGCCTAAAACATAGCCATAGCTCTGATCAACAGTCTGTGACGGGTCTTGGAGGCATGTGGAGTGATCCTGTGCTTGCGAATCCGGACAAACTTCGGAGCTTTTGTCAATTATATAGTAGTAAGATAAGATAAGATAAGATAAGATAAGATAAGATAAGATAAGATAAGATAATAATATTATAATAATATATAATAATGTGTTTTCATGTAACCCTTTTCAAAACAGATCAAATGATACAATAACACAATAAATAAAAGTCATAAAACAGCATGAAGAGTAATAGTGAGAGTGTTGTATACAGTAGGTGGTACAGACCCTCAGGTTGTCTATAGGGGTGATACATGTGGAGATCATGTGGTCTGTTCAGGTTGCTGATGAGACTGATCTGATTGGTTCCCTGAGTCTTGTTGGCTCTGTAGATGGAGCCGGTCTCACTGATCTCCCAGTCTATCCAGTAGATGTGATCCTCAAACAGAGTAATAGACCTGATGTAGTGGATGTCCTGACTCACAACTACAGACACACAAAACCAAAAGAGTCACAATATTATAAAATACATGAACAAAGTATTATAAAGATATTATAACAAGATTTAAAATGCATCAATAAAGTTTACAAAAGTAAATAGTGTCCTCACTGTTTTCCTTGTTTTTGTCTTCATGTAGAAAAGAACATAATCCATTCTTATACACAGTAACACTCTGGAGTGTTCATTTAACCACATGAACCCTAGTTAGACCCTCCAGAAAAATGCGTTTATGTGATCGCAGAATTTACCGCATAATCAGCAAAATGGCGCATATTATGCGGGGGTAACGTTTTTTCAAAAAGGCTGCATCGCATCGCATAATTTGCGCATCGCATAATATGCGATTCGCATCGCATATTTCCGCATATTTCGCAACTTTTAACACATTGGGTGCCAAAACCGTATATATACTGTTTTTGAAAAAAAATATTATTATTATTTATTTTTTTCCCTTCACAGCACCAGGATATATCATTTTTCGAAGATTTAGACTCCAATCCACTTCCTGGTTAACTTCAAAAGCCTGTATCTCAGCTCCTGTGTACTTTTTTTTTTTACAATGTATTTTTAACTATTTTCAACTGGCTGCAACTATGGAACGGATTACCAAATGTTTTTTTTCCCCCGATTGTACGAGACCTCTATGTGTGTAATGAGGGGATAACCGTGAGGACGGTGATCACTGAAAATATTTTGTGACTACTTGAAAAAGGTTCACATTTTTTTTTAAATCCTGGCACTCATATATATACATAATATTTTAATAAACCTCTGGCACACAACATATTTCGCATATTGCCGCATATTTCGCAACTTCCCGCAATTTCACCGCATAAAATTGCCAAAAAAACGCATATTTCGTCGCAAAATCAAGGATTTTAGCCCGCATAATCAAGAGTTTTAGCCCACATAATCAAGAGTTTTAGCCCGCATAATCAATAGTTTTAGCCTGCATAATCAAGAGTTTTAGCCCACATAATCAAGAGTTTTAGCCCGCATAATCAAGAGTTTTAGCCTGCATAATCAAGAGTTTTAGCCCGCATAATCAAGAGTTTTAGCCCGCATAATCAAGAGTTTTAGCCTGCATAATCAAGAGTTTTAGCCCACATAATCAAGAGTTTTAGCCCACATAATCAAGAGTTTTAGCCTGCATAATCAAGAGTTTTAGCCCACGTAATCAAGAGTTTTAGCCCACATAATCAAGAGTTTTAGCCCGCATTATCAAGAGTTTTAGCCCACATAATCAAGAGTTTTAGCCCACATAATCAAGAGTTTAGCCTGCATAATCAAGAGTTTTAGCCCACGTAATCAAGAGTTTTAGCCCACATAATCAAGAGTTTTAGCCCGCATAATCAAGAGTTTTAGCCCGCATAATCAAGAGTTTTAGCCCACATAATCAAGAGTTTTAGCCCGCATAATCAAGAGTTTTAGCCTGCATAATCAAGAGTTTTAGCCCACGTAATCAAGAGTTTTAGCCTGCATAATCAAGAGTTTTAGCCCACATAATCAAGAGTTTTAGCCCACATAATCAAGAGTTTTAGCCCACATAATCAAGAGTTTTAGCCCACATAATCAAGAGTTTTAGCCCGCATAATCAAGGAGTTTTAGCCCGCATAATCAAGAGTTTTAGCCCACATAATCAAGAGTTTTAGCCCACATAATCAAGAGTTTTAGCCCACATAATCAAGAGTTTTAGCCCACGTAATCAAGAGTTTTAGCCCACATAATCAAGAGTTTTAGCCCACATAATCAAGAGTTTTAGCCCACATAATCAAGAGTTTTAGCCCACATAATCAAGAGTTTTAGCCCACATAATCAAGAGTTTTAGCCCGCATAATCAAGGAGTTTTAGCCCGCATAATCAAGAGTTTTAGCCCACATAATCAAGAGTTTTAGCCCACATAATCAAGAGTTTTAGCCCACATAATCAAGAGTTTTAGCCCACGTAATCAAGAGTTTTAGCCCACATAATCAAGAGTTTTAGCCCACATAATCAAGAGTTTTAGCCCACATAATCAAGAGTTTTAGCCCACATAATCAAGAGTTTTAGCCCACATAATCAAGAGTTTTAGCCCACATAATCAAGAGTTTTAGCCCAAATAATCAAGAGTTTTAGCCCGCATAATCAATAGTTTTAGCCCGCATAATCAAGAGTTTTAGCCCACATAATCAAGAGTTTTAGCCCGCATAATCAAGAGTTTTAGCCTGCATAATCAATAGTTTTAGCCCGCATAATCAAGAGTTTTAGCCTGCATAATCAAGAGTTTTAGCCTGCATAATCAAGAGTTTTAGCCCGCATAATCAAGAGTTTTAGCCCGCATAATCAAGAGTTTTAGCCTGCATAATCAAGAGTTTTAGCCCACATAATCAAGAGTTTTAGCCCGCATAATCAAGGGTTTTAGACTGCATAATCAAGAGTTTTAGCCCACATAATCAAGAGTTTTAGCCCACATAATCAAGAGTTTTAGCCTGCATAATCAAGAGTTTTAGCCCACATAATCAAGAGTTTTAGCCCGCATAATCAAGGATTTTTGCCCGCGTTTTTCTGGAGGGTCTACCTAGTGATCCTATTCTGGGCCAAACACTCACCTGAAAAAGCAGATCTACAAGCTCACAACGTGTCACACTGCAACATGGTTGTAGATCTGCTATTTTTTGAAAGGATATCTAATGTAAAGAGGATAAAAGGAGGGTCCTAGAATAGACCCCTGGGGGACTCCAGTCAACCAAGTATAATAGGGATTACTTTTACTTGAGTACTTCTTCCTCCCCTGTGTGTGTGTGTGTGTGTGTGTGTGTGTGTGTGTGTGTGTGTGTGTGTGTGTGTGTGTGTGTGTGTGTGTGTGTGTGTGTGTGTGTGTGTGTGTGTGTGTGTGTGTTACCTGTGTGTCTGTTGGTTCCATCCAGGTTGGCAAACTCAATGTGTTTCTCCTTGTTGTCGCTCCAGTAGATGTGATTGTTGATGTAGTCTAACGTCAGGCCGTAGGGCTTGTAGATCTTATCCTTCACGATGATGCTCCTGTTGGTGCCGTCCATCCCCATCCTCTCTATGTGGGGGTTGTTACGTACGTCTGACCAGTACAAGTACCTGTCAGGGAGACACTGAGTCAGGGTCACTGTTTGACATCTTTACTGACAATGTAACATATTGTTGTTGTCGGGCAGAAACCTTGTATCTCCATATTTAAAAACGTTTGTTTTATTTTGTAAATTAATGCCTACATTGTCCACAATACCACAGTGTCACTAAAGTAGCAGAAAAAGCCGATGTACAAGCTCACAATGCGTCACGATGTCACACACTGTGAGCCTGTAGATCTTTTTATATAATTGCTGTTTTTTATTGAAAGTGAAAGTGGTTTTGTGTGTCTTTGGGTTTTATATATATTTAACCGATGAAAAGTATTAACAAAGAGCTTGAGACTAAATAATAACTACATTGGAACACAGATTATTTTTCCCATTTCCTGAAAAGTAACAGTTTTGGACATATGAGTTTTCCACCCGACATCAACGATATGTAAAAATACATATTGTTCCACCACTATCAATATGATAAAACACAATGAAGCCAACAGTTTATCTACATTGTGTGAACATGTAATTCACACTTACATGTAATAGTGTGTGTGTGCATGTGCGTGTGCGTGTGCGTGTGCGCGTGCATGTGTGTGTGTGCACGTGCGTGTGCGTGTGCGTGTGCGCGTGCGTGTGTGTGTGTGCACGTGCACGTGCACGTGCGTGCGTGCGTGTGTGTGCATGTGTGTGTGTGTGTGTGTGTGTGTGTGTGTGTGTGTGTGTGTGTGTGTGTGTGTGTGTGTGTGTGTGTGTGTGTGTGTGTGGGGCGGGGGGATGTGTCTTCCACGTGGGGGAGGGGAGGGATACATAAGGAATAAATAACAATAACAACATTCAACACATTATTCACAATAATTCAGACATACTGTACTTTGTATGATTTTGTTTTAGAATACCTAGGCGTCATGTGTTCATATTTTTTCTCATAGGAGCTCCAGAAAGCAGAGCCAATCACAAGGAAGTATTATACATTATATTTAGTGCACTTTTCAGTGAGTGACAACTTACATGATACTATTTAAATGTTCCTCATGAGGTAAACTCTACCCTTGTTATTCTACTACAAAAACATCTATTAAGTGACTTTTTAACACTTTACAAGATGTACAGAATATGATGAGGTTCATGATGTCACTGTCACCAAAGTGTGAGGTTCATGATGTCACCACAGTGTGAGGTTCATGATGTCACCACAGTGTGAGGTTCATGATGTCACCACAGTGTGAGGTTCATGATGTCACCACAGTGTGAGGTTCATGATGTCACCACAGTGTGAGGTTCATGATGTCACCACAGTGTGAGGTTCATGATGTCACCACAGTGTGAGGTTCATGATGAAAAGGGGGATATACCTGGATGTGTGGGCAGGGCATATCCCCGCCCAACATAAATGATCGGTGGGAGTTTTTGAATGAATTCGGGAGAGGACTGTTCACCTTCAAATGCCTTTAAGATACCTGGATATGCGTCTCTCTTTTCTCTGCTAGGGAATCTTCCCATACATGTGTAAATGAGCTATTTGTTCAAACAATGGGAGGTGTGGGGGGGAGAGAGAGAGAGAGAGAGAGAGAGAGAGAGAGAGAGAGAGAGAGAGAGAGAGAGAGATACTCCTGGTCAAATATTACTCAACTAGAGTACTAGAGTGACATTCAAGGAAAAGCTAATACAAATATTTAAAAAGATGTGTGTGTGTGTGTGTGTGTGTGTGTGTGTGTGTGTGTGTGTGTGTGTGTGTGTGTGTGTGTGTGTGTGTGTGTGTGTGTGTGTGTGTGTGTGTGTGTGTGTGTGTGTGTGTGTTCTTAGGTCTTGCATAGGTGAGCGGTGTTTATGTTACAGGGAAAATGGCATTCCAGGGAAATTGAAAGGGGTACGCTTGTTTTCATGCCCCTCATGCAATTCTGTAGAATCAACGCTAGAGGGCAATGCAAGCCAGACATGAGCCCCACACCACACACGCACGCATGCACAAACCAGCACGCACACACGCATGCGCACACGCGCGCGTGTACACACACATACACACACACACACACACACACACACACACTCCAGGGGGCAGGCCTGGCGGGCTATGTTAGTGCAGTGAGTGGCACTTGGGGCAAACGCAGTCCCCACACAACATCATTTACGATTCTGTGCCTATCGGTACATAACTCGGACGGCGCTTAAGTCGACTAGCAGACCATCGGCCGGTCGTCGCGGGCACTCGCGCCTGGAGGCGCTCGGGCGCGACTCCTCGGCCTCAAGGTCTGCTAAGTCGGAGCGCCTTCCGTCATGGTCCAAAACTATACTTTATCAGCGAAAAAAAAGTAGTCCGCGGTTGTTTGAAAAAGTAATGTCCCAAGCTGGAGTCAAACCCCGGCTCCCAGTGGTAGTGGGTGGGGAGTCCAATGATTATCGAAGTGCGCCACTGAGGCTTGTACTAGTGGTGCAAAGTAACAAAGTAGATTTACTCAAGTACAATTTTGAGGTATTCGTACTTTATTTGAGTATTTCTCTCATATTATCCATTTTATTTTCAGCGTTCCCCTAGCGTAGCTTCCTGGTTAGTATGTTGTTGTTGTGGTCGTCGTCCTCGCATCAAAGCCCCGCCTCGCAGCACCGCCCCGTGCCTATAAAACAAGCGCTCCCCTGTCAATTTCCCTGGAATGCCATTTTCCCTGTGACATTTATACTAGTTTACAGAAAGGACGAATAAAGCTTGACACACACACACACACACACACACACACACACACACACACACACACACACACAGGGAGTGTAGTCTTGGGGCAAATATTGTACTTTTGCTCCACTACAATTATTTGAAAACTTTAGTTACTAGTTACTTTGCAGATATAAATGATTACATTATAAAACATACATTAACCACTTTAGCCTTATTTTATATCTAGGCTATTTGAAAATAGCCGATCTACAAGCTCACAACGCGTCGTGTTTGTAGATCGTCTATTTTCAAACATTTTAGTAGGCTACTGGTACTTTAAGCACATTTTGATACCAATACTTTTGTACTTTTACCAAGTACGTTTAAGGGTCATTAAATGGTTAAAATTATATCACAAACTAGGCTTACTTTATGTGTGTTTTCATGTGTATTTTAGGGGGTAGAGATTTACATGCAGGCACAACATTTGCATGAAAGGTGTTGATGGGTTCAGTGGCCCTATTGTCTCAGGTCTCTGAGACAATAGGAGCACCACCTCTATCACCACATTAACCACTTTAGCCCTATTATAGATAGGCTATTTGAAAATAGCCAATCTACAAGTTTGTAGATCTGCTATTTTCAAAAAAATATATACTTTCACTTTTGGTACTTTAAGTATATTTTGATGCCAATACTTTTTTACTTTTACTCAAGTAACATTTTGAACACAGGCCTTTTACTTGTTTTATTATTTGTATATGTTTAAGTATTTTTATATTGTGGTATTGCTACTTTTACTTAAGTAAAATATCTGAGTACTTCTGCCATCACTGCCAAAAACACAGGTTACCACCAGTCATGTGGTTAATAAACTATTTAGTTTGTTTTCTAGTCTAGGCCCAGTAGTGCTCAATAGAGACACACGGCCGGAAGCGGAAGGCCTACAAATCCACGCCCACTTTTGACACTCGGGGTCCGTTAGAACGATGAACTGCAGCTCTCAATGCAATCTCTATGAGAGGCATTGTAAAATACCGTCATTTCACTGGTTAACTACTGAGGCTGTAGCGATTTTTTTGTGTTCTAATAATCTGTCCCATTTATTTAATTTGTCCTTTTTAATATCCCATATCTTTCATCTCGATATACTACCCACAATATACTATAATATACTCCATCAGTATGTCAAAACCGCTAGCATCGGAGATCCGGAGTTTAAGTGGTCGCATGGTATATACGTCACGGACGCATCCCTTGAGGTTTTCAATACCCAGAAAACTGGCGAAAGTGGCCGTTTTCAATAGGTTTTGGTCATTATCTCTGGAACAGAAGGTCCAATCTGCTCAGTTCAAAGCTCGTTAGATGCGTGACTTTGAGGACATTAATAAGCACGCAATGACACATTTTCGGGGTTTTTTTTTTTTTTTAAGGGAGGCGAGATCTTAGTTGGGCAGGCGACCGCCTCTCCTGCCTCTACAGTGGGTACGCCACAGGTCGGCGCTCGGCACTCGTAAAGACAGTGATGTCACTGAAATGCCTGTCTGCCGTTTACCCTCTGCTGTGTTAGCATTATGGGTAACTCGTTAAAGTGGCAAATTAAATGTGAAACACATCAACTATTAAGAAAACAAGAAGATATGTTGACAAAGACACTCCATACATTTGGAAACATATTTTTATTTAAATCAATATCGTCTCCAGTTAATGTAGGAATATTTCAAAAGTAGGCTAATTCTCATATCCTCTCATAGGGATTGCATTGGCAGCTGCAGTTCATCGTTCTAACGGACCGGGAGTAGGGGCGCTGTCTCAAAAGTGGGCGTGAAATTTGTAGTCCCCGTGTGTCTCTATAGAACAAAATGTAATGGACTTTTACTTGTAACAAGTAAGAGCATTTCTACATTACACTATTGATACTTTTACTTAAGTATAAAATGTCAGTACTTTTTTTGTGCTTGCTGTTTAGTGCAAAGTATTAGTACCTCTACATAGTAACTTTTAACTTTAGTTAGTTAAAACTAACTAAACTAAGTAAATAGTTTATTTCCAGTCTCTCTCTCTCTCTCTCTCTCTCTCTCTCTCTCTCTCTCTGACTGCCAACATTTAACATGCACATTTCAAACGGTGGGGAGGGGAACCTGTGTGTCTATCCAATCAGATTCGTCCAAACAGAGATTTCAAACATTCGAACTGTTTGGGCGGTTGGGTGAATTCATTCTACTCACATTGTACTGCTGGCCTGTTGATGTTTTCGGACTAGCTTTGTAAATGGTAAGCTGCTATTTTATATAATTGTAAATCATTAGTAGGTTTTACTGTTTATTGTATTTACTTTGATCAGTTCTCTACAGTCTGTTTGATCAGTTGTAGGCTAGTGTTTCTTTACCTGTATGAGTTCAAATTGTTTTAAAACATGTGGCCTAGTTAAGTAGCTAGTCAATTCATATGCCATGATTTAATTTGTCAGCATAATGCAGTAATAGTAAAATACACAGACTTTATAAATGTTAGTAACTAAAGTTGGATTGCTTTGTAGTTTGTCTTTACTGTGGCTACATTGAATACAATGGCAAAGCATTGCTCCATCCCACTTTTTTTTGTGCACTCCTGTTTCAGTTGAAGTTTTCTGAGTTTTAATTGCTGTTATATATTTTACAGTTGTTGCCATCCAGCGGTACATTTGTGAGGACCATTCTGAGTTTTAACAGGTAATCTCCAGCACACTCTCTTCTTTAAGGCTTGCAAATTCAGCAAGAAATTATGTACTTTTACTTTGATAATATAAGTATACTGCTGCTATTCCCTGCCAGTGCAGTGAAACTGTCTCAATTTGCATGTCAACAGTCAAAGGACAATGGCTTGGTAGAAGATTCAGCAGACAGTCAGCAGACAAGACAATACACACACACACACACACACACACACACACACACACACACACACACACACACACACACACACACACACACACACACACACACACACACACACACACACACACACACACACACACACACTGTAGTGTGGTAGAGTGTGGTAATTGTATTAACATTGTTGTGTTCCTGTTTCAGTGGTTTTGTGGTTTAATTGTAATTCTTCTTTTTTTCTTCTCTTTTTCTTCAAGGCTTCAAGGACTGCCATTTTGGATCTTCAGCCCTCCAGCAGTCCAAAGTTCAGGAGATCATCTCCAGGACCTCATACCAAATGCTGCATTCTCCAGGACCCAATGCTTGAGGACACAGAGCAACTCCAAAGATGGACTGCCATTTTGGATCTTCAGCCCTCCAGCAGGAAGAAGTTCATGAGATCATCTCCAGGACCTTGTACCAAACGCTGTGTTCTCCAGGACGACAAAGAGCTTGAGGACCACAACAGGTCTTTTTCGTGCCGCTCTATGAGCTTGTACATAGTGAGATCTGCTCTAGATCTGCTGTTTTTGAAAATGTGTGCAAATCTTTGAATATATGTTTTTAGTGCGAACATTTTAACTCAAATCTTTGCTTCTGGGGTCCCTGGAACAAAATATATTTCTTTATTTTCTGTATTTCTTCCTGTGGATTATACCAGGGACAAATGACTTGGATTTAGCTCTTCCTTGGACCCACCCACCGTGGATTACACCAAGTAGCCTACAAGTGACTTTGTTTTCCTTTCCCCCCTATTTTTCTTTGCTCTTCCTCATGGCACTACTTGCTGACTATACCAGTGTCAGTCTACTTATGTGGATTATGCGGTCGACACACACTGACATTTTGCACCGTAATCCTGTGTATAACGCACTGACTTTTGTCTTTTATTGTGTTTTTTTCCCCAAGCACCTTAACTAACTAAAGTATATCATGCGCAGTATACATTGCTGCTATGTTCACGCACATATCTTATCTCAGGTACTAGTGTGAATATATAGACACGAATTTCACCCACTTTTTTTAATTAAACCTGTGATGTGACAATAAACCTGATTCTGATTCAGAATCTTTGAATATATATTTTTAGAGTGACATTTTTTTACTCAAATCTTTGCTTCTGGGGTCCCTGGAACAAAATACTTTTCTTTGAAACAGTTTATCTTATCTGTGTGCTCCTGTTCCATTGTTTTGTATACATTTCTTTTTCTTGATCAATAAACATAATTACATGAGTTCTGCCTATTTGTTTTTCTATATTGTTTGTGTGTGTATATGTGTGTGTATGTATGCATGTATACACATATATGTATACACACATATATATGTAAATACATGAGTGCAGGTAGTGGGGGTGGGGACAAGCCACAGCCCTGGGGGGGGGGGGCTATAAACCACCTCTCCCACTGAAGGGGGGGGGGGGGGTATAAACTAGCGGGTTTATACAAGAATTAGCATGCAGAATGTGGGGTGGGTGGGTGGGGTTATAAGCCACAGCTTCCAATCAAATGTAGTTTTCTGCACATGCTCAGAAGTGGTTGGGGTGGGAGGGGGTGGGAGGGGTGGGGTGTGTGAGGTCCTTCCTGGCAGACACCACAGGGGGTAAATGCAAATGAATGTCTCAGAAATGGTACATTTACCTGGATATGTGGGAGGTATGTGGGAGGTGGTACATTAATGAATGAGGGCAACATACACACACATACTCCCGGAAGTATCAGGGGTATGCCTGAGGAATACCCTCCCAAAATCATTGCTTTTCACCCAGTGTGATGTCACCACAGTGCTCTTACCCGTAGCGTACATCCACAGCCATGGTGTATGGGTACTCCAGGCCGGTGTTGACCAGGACTGTTCTGTACGACCCGTTTAGTTTGGACACCTCTATGGTGTCCCTGACACTGTCACACCAGTACAGGTTTCCTGCCACCCAATCAACAGCCAGACTGGATGGAGAGCTGATCAACGTGTTGTGAAGGACCTGTCAATCAACCATACATGTACTCTGAATATACTCACCATTTTATTGTTTTATAATTATTATGCAGTTACTACAATACTTTTTAGATAGGGTAGTGTAGAGTATTTTTCACAAATGTATTTTGTTTCAAAAATGTTCTATTTTCTTCTTTTTGAAAATATCTGATCTACAAGCTCACAACACAATTGTTTTGAATTTTTCAAGAGTCTGTGTCTATTTCAGGGTCCTTGTCATGTAACAGTTTGTGAAGCCCTGGTGTAGAGAGACAGGAAACCAAGGACAGAAAGAGGAGAAACATGTGAGACAAGACCAGGAGTCAGATTCAAACTCACATCCTCACGGCTCACAAGGAGCACATGGTCTGTACACTAACTGACTGAAACACCAGACACCCTGTTTTCTGCTTTTATATTTAACCCATTAAGACTTGGAATGCATCTGTGTCATTTTAGATTCCTTTGGCTATTCAAAAATAGCAGATATGCAACCTCATAGCACGGCACTCGGTGCCGCGCTACGAGCTTGTATATCTACTATTTTTGAAAAATGTTGAAAATGTGTGCAAATCTTTGAATATATATATTTTTAAAGCAAACATCTTTAACTCAAATCTTTGCTTCTGGGGATTCTACAAATGTCTTCTAAATCCTAACAGTTTTCTGAACACCTTATGCAAACTAACCCTAACCCTAATATATCAGTGGTGCTCAAACCTTTTCATGTCAAGAACCCCCAAACAAATATGTTGTTCCAGGGACCCCCCAGAAACAAATATTTGAGTTAAAAATGTTCGCTTTAAAAAATATACAACACAAGATTTGCACACATTTTCACGATTTTTCAAAAATAGAAGATCTACAAGCTCATAGCGCGGCACTCGGTGCCGCGCTATGAGCTTGTATATCTGCTATTTTTGAATAGCCAAAGTATAACATAATGGTTTAAGTGGTAATACAGATGCGTTCCCGGTTTTACACTGTACACTGATGTCACAAAGTATTTTAAATACAAGTATAAGTACTCTGAATTACATGTGTACTGTAAGTAGTTTGAATTCAGTTTCTCTTCCCTGTCATTCATCCTCATTGTTGTCATTGTCACACTGACCTGGACGTCACTGCCATTGATGTGCATGCGACTGATCATGGGGGGGGTCTGTTCTATCCAGTAGATCATCTGCTGCTGATAGTCAAAGTCCAGAGCCTTCACTTCCTTCAAGTTCTGTCACACCACATCAGTTGTGTTAGTCTCAGACAGGAATACATTCCAGCATGTTAAAAGCAGTGTGTGTAGAATATTGTATAGGATTACATAGGATGTGTTGTTATGTCTAATGGTTTTCACCTGTTTGAGCTCTGTGGAGCTGGAGCCGTCCAAGCTGATCTTCATCAGCTTGGACCTGGTGGCTACGATGAGGAAGGGCTCCACCTCTGGAGAGAGTGAGACATTACATTTGAGTAGGTTTACCTTTAAAAATATAGAAACACTTGGAAAACATTCGTTTCATTTTACATTTTAGCGTTGGCTATTCTAAAATATCAGATCTACAAGCTCACAGCGTGTCACTTCGTGCCGCGCTGCGAGCTTGTAGATCTGCTATTTTTGAACATTTTTGGAAAAAAAATTGGGGGAAAAAAGTATAATTCAGATTTCTTTTAACACACATCTTCTCTTCTGGGGATCCCTGACACAACACATTTTCAGATGGGGGTCCACGTCCAAATACATATAATTTTGGGGGTCCCTGGCATGCAGAAGTTTGGAAACTAATGATTTAGAAGGCATTTGTAGAATGGGCCTCAGGTCTTAAAGGGTTAATACGCTCATAAATGTAACATATTGATCCATAAATAACCTTATAAATGTAAACTTATTGATCACCATGTTTAAAAAGGTTGGGATGTGTTTCCTCTCTTTGTCAAACACATCACTGACACAGTGGAGCTGCTGTATTTACTGACTCACCTTTTATTCACTTTAAATACAAATATATACATATTTCACTGGTTACAATATGAGAGTTTTAGATTAATGTTTTTAAGGGGCTGAGATTTAATTAAACACAGACAGTCAGACAGACAGACAGACAGACAGACAGACAGACAGACAGACAGACAGAAAGGCAAGCCGACAGACAAACAGTCAGACAGACAGACAGACAGACAGACAGACAGACAGACAGACAGACAGACAGACAGACAGACAGAAAGGCAAGCCGACAGACAGGCAAGCCGACAGACAGACAGACAGACAGACAGACAGACAGACAGACAGACAGACAGACAGATAGAGAGACAGACAGACAGACAGACAGACAGACAGACAGACAGACAGACAGACAGACAGACAGACAGACAGACAGACAGACAGACAGACAGACAGACAGACAGACAGACAGACAGACACACAGACAGACAGACAGACAGACAGACAGACAGACAGACAGACAAACAGACAGACAGACAGACAGACAGACAGACAGACAGATAGAGAGACAGACAGACAGACAGACAGACAGACAGACAGACAGACAGACAGACAGACAGACAGACAGACAGACAGACAGACAGACAGACAGACAGACAGACAGACAGAAAGGCAAGCCGACAGACAGACAGACAGACAGACAGACAGACAGACAGACAGACAGACAGATAGGGCGACTGACCGACAGACACACAGACAGAAAGGCAAGCCGACAGACAGACAGACAGACAGACAGACAGACAGACAGACAAACAGACAGACAGACAGACAGACAGACAGACAGACAGACAGACAGACAGACAGACAGACAGTCTTACCTGTTGTGTCGTGTGTTGGTTCATTCTGAAGAGCTGAGGAGAAACATAATAAACTAAATGAGCTTCAGTGTAACAGCTGGTTGGTTGTTGTGGTTTATCTGTTGAAATACAGGACAAGATGTCCTTTGTTTCTCCTGTTTGCTGCTATTTATTTGACATTCACAGGTTGGGAATGAGGAACTATCATTTATATCAGAACTAACAAAATAAAAGTCAATGGCAATCAATAGTTTGTTGTAAAGTAACAGGTTGGTTGTCATTTAGTGATTTGGTCACACAGACCTTCATCACTAACAAACTAATATAATTATCCTTCTAACTCAGTTGGCTGTGGAACACGCCTGACAAGTTGTCCAATAACATGAGAGAAGTTTTCAGGAGGTCAAGTGGCCTCAAGAAAAGGACATTTGTGCTGCAGAGCTCCCTGTGAGAGCTAAGAGTGACTAAGTTAACATGTTCTTTGATGTCATCCTAGAGTTCAACACTCACTGATGAAGACAATGAGCAAGATAATTATAACATATTACGCTGCGTTCATGATATGTGACATTTTGTGCAATCTTCAAAGTTTCACGCTGATCGGTCCAACGGTGCCGTAGATTAGCTGCTCACAGACACACGGATGGACAGGGGTGAAATCATAGTCTCCGGCCTTCAGCCGTCCGTTCTGGCGGAGATAATTTATGGAACCTCACTGCTTTCTCATAACATCAGCAGCACCACTGCTGCTGTGATTCACTGTTAGTGTCTCATTCACCTCCTAAACCCCCTCATAGCACAATAATACACATTCACCCCCCCCACACATCCCAAAAAACAAAAAAAACAATAAATCAATAAAAAGGCTGCAGGTGTAATGCAGGTAATCAGTGTGTTGCCAGATTTTGCAAGGAAAACAAGCGGCTAGGTCTATGAAAACAAGCCCCAAAGAAGCAACTAATTCTACTAAATAGTATCAAGGGGTAAACAGGAGCCCCCCCCCCCCATACCTGGCCACACCCACGGTGGGCGTGGTCAGGGTCATCCATTTGGTTCCATGTATGTATATGTTACAGGGAAAATGGCATTCCAGGGAAATTGAAAGGGGTACGCTTGTTTTCATGCCCCTCATGCAATTCTGTAGAATCAACGCTAGAGGGCAATGCAAGCCAGACATGAGCCCCACACCACACACGCACGCACACACGCATGCGCACACGCGCGCGTGTACACACACATACACACACACACACACACACACACACACACACACACACACACACACACACTCCAGGGGGCGGGCCTGGCGGGCTATGTTAGTGCAGTGAGTGGCACTTAGGGCAAACGCAGTCCCCACACAACATCATTTACGATTCTGTGCCTATCGGTACATAACTCGGACGGCGCTTAAGTCGACTAGCAGACCATCGGCCGGTCGTCGCGGGCACTCGCGCCTGGAGGCGCTCGGGCGCGACTCCTCGGCCTCAAGGTCTGCTAAGTCGGAGCGCCTTCCGTCATGGTCCAAAACTATACTTTATCAGCGAAAAAAAAGTAGTCCGCGGTTGTTTGAAAAAGTAATGTCCCAAGCTGGAGTCAAACCCCGGCTCCCAGTGGTAGTGGGTGGGGAGTCCAATGATTATCGAAGTGCGCCACTGAGGCTTGTACTAGTGGTGCAAAGTAACAAAGTAGATTTACTCAAGTACAATTTTGAGGTATTCGTACTTTACTTGAGTATTTCTCTCATATTATCCATTTTATTTTCAGCGTTCCCCTAGCGTAGCTTCCTGGTTAGTATGTTGTTGTTGTGGTCGTCGTCCTCGCATCAAAGCCCCGCCTCGCAGCACCGCCCCGCGCCTATAAAACAAGCGCTCCCCTGTCAATTTCCCTGGAATGCCATTTTCCCTGTGACATATACACTCTCTGAGTTACAGACCTTTTAAGGGTCCATTTGGTTTCTTTGAGAACTACTGGCCTATACTAGAACATAAATAAACAAACAGAACATCTTAACATCTTATTAACCACATGACTGGTATCCTGTATTTTTGGAAGAGTTTTTGTCCCTAGGGACCTTAGCCCCGCCCCCTATAAATAAGAACAGGAGTGAACGCCCACAATTCAACGTCACAGGCCCATTTCTTCCTGAGGCAGTGAGACAGGCGGTCGCATGTTCCTAGCAGAGAGGCGAACAGCCTTTTCCTCAGGAGTTTTGCCCAAGGGGGCGGGGGGGAGAGAGCCTGGCGACTGCAGTCAGAGCACAGAAGTCAAGCCACAGACGGCTGTAGAGGAATATCTTGTGGAGTTTCAATGTTACTATGCATCCCAGAAATATATAGCTTACATGGATTAAAGTTCTCCATAGTGGCGACGGATCCGTAGTGAGGATTATTTATGAGGCTATTTATGAGATCAGTGCAGATATGCAAAATAAATAAATAATGGGGGGGGGGGGTATGTGGATAGCCGCGGTGTGAATGACATGACCGAAGTCGTCAAAACGCAACATATACTTGCTAGTCAAAATGATCTCCAAACTACAAAGCATCCATCCCCAGTTAAATCATATAAAGATCGTAATCCGACACCCAAGTGCTGGGCTCAGCTATACTTAGGAGTGTGTCGGTGTCGTGTGCAGTAAATAGCAGATCTACAAGCTCACAACGCGTCATGAATAGCAGGCGTTGTGAGCTTGTAGATCTGCTATTTACGACGCAACACCAGTGTGCAATTAAGTATGTTGTGCTCTGTTCCCCCTCTCATTAATTTATGACTTAAAGTTGCACGGATTTACCACTGTGAAGTTATGGAAGGTGGAAGATTTCCAAAAGATGAAATCCCAGGTATAATGGAAAACATTGGAGTTTTAAATCGAAAGTGGATTACGCCACATAAGGTAGGATCTAATTATTTGTTGACATGGAAGGACCAGCAGTGTTTGACAATAAACGTACACTCCGGTTCTTTTGCATTAAAATAAGCAGCGGAACACTTGCTATGTTTGCCAATTGGAGATTCAAGAGGATTATTTGTCAGTCAAAAGAGTCGCAGTACATTTTATCGAGTTGTGACTTTTATCTACGAGAGTCTTAGCGACCACCCCTCCAGTTCGCCCTGGATTGTCACCAGTAAAGCCTGTATTCCTCCAAACATGTACAAATGCAAAATATAAGGTGCTTACCCGCTTGCCTCAACTGTTAACTAAGTGTACGGAGTATTAGTGCAATATATTAGTACATATTTGTCAATTAAGAAGTGTTTTAATCCCGTCTGTGACCGATTCTGTCGGAAGTTTCTAATGGGTGGTAGTGACGGGAAGCATCCGGTTAATTAAACTTGGGGGGAAAATGGCGTTCGGCCACAACGGGACGGGATTAAAACACTTCTTTATTGAAAAATATGGACTAATACATTGCACAAATACTCCAGACACCTAGTTAACATTTGGGCCAAGTGAGTAAGCACCTTATATTTTGCATTTGTACATGTTTGGAGAAATACGGCCTTTACTGGTGACATTCCAGGGCGAACTAGGGGGGGGGTGGTCGATCTACGAGAGTCTTGATCTAAGGCTAACAGGTGCCAATGCAAATACTCCGCTGCGCTGCGGTGTTTCATTTGGGACGGTATCATGACAGGTTTTCAAAGCAGTAGGCGGAGGTTTATCGAGAGAAAATGAATGACATTGCCTACTCCCGCGTGTGGTCGCGGTCCAGTCGAGTGATAAAAGAAAGGTTCGGATGTGACTGCCATTGAGAGCACAGTCAAAAATAAATGGATATGGGCTTGGCTGAATGAAAAAGTCGAAAAGGGAAAGCCGTTCAGGTCATGTTGCAAAAAGCTCAGAGAACCGGGAGCATGTTTTTGTTATGTGTGTGTGTGTGTGCGTGTGTGTGTGTGTGTGTGTGTGTGTGTGTGTGTGTGTGTGTGTGTGTGTGTGTGTGTGTGTGTGTGTGTGTGTGTGTGTTTGTGTGTGTGTGTGTGTGTGTGTGTGTGTGTGCGTGTGTGTGCGCGCGCAACAAAAAGTGCTTTTAAATTCCGCCATAATAATGAACCGGCTCACAAAGCTGCCGTTTGCAATGTGAGGATGCACGCGTCACGTGTAAACAAAACTCTAAAACAGGGGTCTTCAACGTTTTTCAGGCCAAGGACCCCTTAGCTGAGTGAGAGAGATGAAGCAGGGACCCCCAGTATGTGTTGCAGAACTTTTTCATATATAGATTCAAGGACTTGTTTGACAGCATTATCATCATCAGTTTTGTGACAATTCATTTTTGTTTGTTTGTTTTTGTTTATACATATTCTTTGTATTAAAGGTAGGGTAAGTGATTTTCTATGATTACAATAAGTGTTAGATAGCTCTATATTCTGATATTACTCATTGCTATAGTATTTGTTCAGTAACAGGAGTCTCCATGTATCTCCAGCTCTTTAATTAACAGAAAAGGCATTTTCAGGTCAGGATACCAATTTTATCCATTAAGAATAAAGAACTCAGACAGGATACAGATTAAACAAGTGACATTGGAATTGATGACACTAAGAAATAAGCAGACACAATTGGAACTGGAACACTATGAAAATGAAGCCGATAAATGGGTACTTTCTATAGTTAGGTTGAGATTGTGTCACCTACCTGAAAATGTATTTTCTGTTTATTAAAGAGCTGGAGAGACATGGAGATTCTTGTTACCGAACAAACACTCTATAGCAATGATTATATCAGACTATAGAGCTTTAACCTTTTAACAAAAAGCTTTTTGTTTTAACCCCAAAATATCACTTACCCTACTTTTAATAATGTAGAATTCACGTAATATGTATTTTCAGACATTTGCACACAACGCTTAACTTGACCTTTGGCTCTGTACTTGGTCTGCTCTCTTTTTCCACTCTACACCAAATATCTATGCCAAAAGTAGCAGATCTACAAGCTCATTGTGAGCTTGTAGGGGGACACAAAAAAATATTTGGAGGGGGGGGGGCAAGGAAATAAAAAGCAATAAATTACATCTGGACCACCCCCCCCTGGTAACTAAATAACGAACAGTCCCTACCAGCATACATTTCCATTACAAATGAGGGGCTAAACACATATAATACCCCCCCCCCTCAATTACAGTACATTTAGGGCCCAATACAGCATATTTGAATACATTTAGGAGTAAATGACAGATTTCTTTGATATAGAGCTCTCCCACGCTCAGTGTTGCCATGTCCTCTAATTATAAGCGACATTGCCCTTGTTTTTCTGTGAAGGTATACTGAGTTATTTGTTGATAGCTTGTAGATCTGCTATTTTCTACTACCACCACCACCACCACTAGTAATAATATGAATAACTAGAAAAAGTGCTCCTCAGAGCACAGGTCTCCGCCAGGTCAGGTAGGTTATTGTGGCCTCCTGGTGGCGCTATAATAGGCCAATGTGAAAAGGCTGGCATTTCTTCTTAGGCCTTTCACAGCAAACGGACACTTCATTCATGATTTGAGGCATTTTGTTCAAAAAATGGTATTGCTAAGTTGTATGGATTTAAACTTGTAACAGAGTATTTCTATATTTCAATATTGGTACTTAACTTAAGTAACGACTTTGAGTACTTTTTCCACCACTGCCAAAATATATCGCCTATATAGTAAACTATAATAGCTGTTCAAAAGGCTTCTCAGGTAATAATGCTGCTTCAAGGTGATGCCTTCCTGTGCTATTGAAGTGGTATATGCTAATGACAGCATATGGAAGTTTCGAAGTAGTTCACATGTCTATTTACCAATAGATATGTCACACTTAATCAGTATTCAGATTCCACGTACATCACCAGCGCAATAGAGATGTATGGCTCTTTTAAGGGATTCGTAACCTGCAGAGGGATTCGTTCCTTTCACAGAGCCGTTCAAAAGACTGGCTCATTTATGGCTCATTTGTATATTTATATATTTAAAAAACATATATAAATGTATATAAATATATATACATATTTTTATATTTATATCTCATAACATTATTTATATTTATATTATATGAATATGATCAAATTGATGTTATATCATATATATACAATAATACAACATAAACATTATAATAATATATTATTATATTTAAAAATATATAATAATATAATAGATTACATCATTAATACAATATTTATTATATCATAATATATCATATACATTATAATACATGCAGAAGAGAAAACGCTGGAGCAACACGCTGGAGCAACACACTGGAGCAACACGTTTCGGTCTTTCGACCTTCGGTCTTACTTGCACCGAAATAAATAAAAGGCCTAAACTGTCCGTGTTGCTCCAGCGTTTTCTCTTCTGCATCTATTGTCCCTACCCCTGTGACGCACCGGACTGGCCGTTTAAGGCTGAGGCGCAACGGTAGAATCCCTTTGTTTACATTATAATACATATTATTATAATATATAAATTATAATCTAATATTTTATTACAATAATTAATTTAATATATCTCTGCTGTCCAGCAGCTACCTCCAAAACACTCATTTTTTAGTTAGCTGGTTCCTGCTGGACAGCGACAATATAATAAATGTATATATAATATATAACATATGCATAATATACTATGTTATAACTACCAATGCCAAACACATCAATCACCTACATAGCAGAAATCACACACCCTCACAAACCCGCATCCTACAAATATCCAGCCACTGCCAACTCTCTGTCCACCATGACATCTACAGTGTGTCATTCTTTCTTGTTAACCTTCTGATCGTTATTTATAAGAAATGGCCAACATCATAATGTATAGTGTGTATAATAGTGTGTAATACTGCATGATGTGACCAATGTGAGCTTGTAGATTCGCTATTTTCAAAACATTTAGGAACAGTTTTGGATCATTTTAACAACACAAATCTTGTCCCTGCCACAAAATATGTTCAGTATAAATTATGTTGGGGTCGTTGACATGAAACCACTGTTATATTAGACTCCATACTAAGCTCTGTATAACAATATCTGACCCTTGACCCCTCTGTGTACCAGGATGACCAAACCAGCTAGTTCCACCCAGTAATCAACCACAACCAATCACCACTCACACACCAGCTGGTAACCAATCAGCACCACCGAATCCCTCATACCAATGTGGGGGAGGAGACATTCACAGGACATTCACAGGACAAAACAACACACAGATAAATACACATATGACCATATAGGAATATCACTTCAAACACTAGCCATGCTTTGTATGGAGAATATAGGTTGCTGCCTTCAGGAAGGAGATACAGTGTTCCTACATACAATAAGGTCAAACTGAAGAGGTCCTTTGTCCATCAGACGACATTGAGGCTTAATCAGGAGTTGTAGGCTTGGGGTAGGCTGAGAGGTGGACATTGCTGTCTTTGTATGTCTTTATGTATGTATTTTGTTTTGTTTTCTTGTGTCATGTCAAATGTGTGTACTGTTTATTGTTGCATACATGGCTGCTGGGTCGCAAGACAAATTTCAGTGTGAACTGACAATAAAGTATTATCGTATCGTATCGTATCGTATCGTATATAGGGTCATAACAACACTAACAATAATAAATAAATAAAATGTTAAAATAATGAATCTTTTGATAATGAATCAGCAAAATCAGGCAAAAATAAGAATTAAATAACATAACCCTAACCTAACCCTAACCCTAACACCGAAATAAAGTAACCAAAAAAACTAAAAGAAACTAACAAAATCCGCCAAAAAAAAGAGCCTGCCCCCAGCCTCAAGCCATATCTCCGCCACAGGGAGCAGGGGGGGGGACTCTTCAACTTGAGGTCGCCCTGGGGCACCACATAGTGCTAATCCGGCCCTGACAACAAGTCAAAAGTTAAACATACAGCTTCCATGGCGTCCATGATGATGAAAATATGCTCTACATACATATCTGTAACAGTGAGAAAAATCACCACCTGCCCCCATGTACAGACCACCTTCACAACACATAGACCACGTGTCCTCTGTACAGACCACCTTCACAACACAGACCACCTCTCCTCTGTACAGACCACCTTCACAATACATAGACCACCTGTCCTCTGTACAGACCACCTTCACAACACATAGACCACCTGTCCTCTGTAGCCTACAGACCCCTTCACAACACATAGACCACCTGTCCTCTGTACAGACCACCTTCACAACACATAGACCACCTGTCCTCTGTACAGACCACCTTCACAACACATAGACCACCTGTCCTCTGTACAGACCACCTTCACAACACATAGACCACCTGTCCTCTGTACAGACCACCTTCACAACACATAGACCACCTGTCCTCTGTACAGACCACCTTCACAACACATAGACCACCTGTCCTCTGTACAGACCACCTTCACAACACATAATCACCAATGGCAGCCTGACATTTTGACATTGTGGCAGCTGAAAATGTAAAGCAAAAACATTTCACTTCACGTGTGACACACACACACACGCACGCACGCACGCACGCACGCACGCACGCACGCACGCACACACACACACACACACACACACACACACAGTAAAGCATCCAACGGTACTCATGGTTGTGTTAGCTTTGTGCCTCAGTGTGTTTCACATCCACATCAACCAACAAGTGTCATTAAAACACAGTCTTACCTGAGCTCCACAGAAGGAGGAAAAATATCCCTGTTCTATCCATGTCTGGATTCACTCACACTGGATTCTCAACTGGAACTTCACTGATCAATACTCGATGTCTGGAACTTCACTGATCAACACTTGATGTCCTGAACTTCACTGATCAACACTTGATGTCCTGAACAGCACTGATGAACACTTGATGTCCTGAATAGCACTGATAAACACTTGATGTCCTGAACAGCACTGATCAACACTTGATGTCCTGAACAGCACTAATCGACGATCGCTGTCGTCTGTGTCTTTATGTGAGACACGTCAGCTCTCCTTATCTGATCATCACGTGGTTTCTCTGGAAAGTGGCAGCGCTCTTGATGACAGGAAGCTAAACCACAACCTGCCCTACATACGACAGAGGAGCACATATGCATCAAAATGGAGGACCACTGAACTCTGTAGGTGACAACATGGAGGACCACTGAACTCTATAGGTGACAACATGGAGGACCACTGAACTCTGCAGGTTACAAAATGGAGGACCACTGAACTCTGCAGGTTACAAAATGGAGGACCACTGAACTCTGCAGGTTACAAAATGGAGGACCACTGAACTCTGCAGGTTACAAAATGGAGGACCACTGAACTCTGTAGGTGACACAATGGAGGATGTGTTTGATGGACGTTTATCGCACCATGTGACTGCTGCTGCTGACGTGTCCTTGATGAGTACATCATGTTTAAAATATAAATGAATAAAAACAAAAATTAATGAATGGATGAATAAATACATAGACACATAATAATGAATGAATGAATACATAAATGAATAAATGAATAAGCAACAGGCTGTAGGAAAGGGAATACATATTCTTCAGGTATTGGTTAATATTTATTAACTTATACTGCCACAGGGGAGAGAGAAAATATATATACATAGAATATTAAGTGAGTTTGGTAGAATATACGTTAATTACATTTATTCATTTATGTACTTACTTACTCACATACTCACTCACTCACTTACTTTATATCCCGCTCCAAATCTTTTTATATTTTTCTAAATCTAGGGTAGCCAATATATATTTTTACCCCATTTTCTCCCCAATTTAGTCGTTAAGCCAATTAATTCCTCCACACACACATTTCTGTGTTGTCACTGCTGTTGTATCCTACTGACTCACCTGCCAGTGAGGAGCCCCCACCAGGAGGACGTAGAGCCTTTGTGCTACTCCTCCCGCCCAACACTCCCCGCTGACAGGTGCCGCCCCCCCCCCCCCCCCCCCCCCAGCCCGTAGGAGTAAATGCAATGACCCATATTATAGCAGATCTACAAGCTTTTACTGAGCTTGTAGATCCATTATTTTATGCCATTTATGACAATTTGTGAAAATAAATAAATAAAAATAAGGGATGCCAGGGCGTGACCCCCCAAAATAATCATATTTGAACTGAGGACCCCCACTTTGTTTCACTCAGTTCCACAGATAAATATTGTGAAAATAGCAGATCTACAAGCCCTCTCTTCTTCTTCTTCCTCTCTTCCTCCCCTCTGTCTGTCTGTCTGTCTGTCTGTCTGTCTGTCTGTCTGTCTGTCTGTCTGTCTGTCTGTCTCACACAGTGGTTCTCTAACTTCACATTTACAACTGAAAGTACACAAATGGAACCAAATGGACCTGATTCAAAATCTATGCAGTGGTTCTTAACCTTTTCAGGCCGTGACCCCCCAAAATAATCATATTTGAACTGGGGAACCCCCATTTTGTTTGACCCGTTTCCACAGATAAATGTTGTGAAAATAGCAGATCTACAAGCTCCGTTGTGGTCCCGAGTCCCGACCCACAGGTTGAGAATCACTGGCAACTAGCAGTGACGTCAAAACCAAAGGGTGCCAGGTATTTTGCGAGAGAAATAAGCAACCAGGTCAATGAAAACAAAGTTTTATATAGAGATAGCAGTACAGGGGCTCTTCAACTTGAGGTCGCCCTGGGGCACCACATAGTGCTAATCCGGCCCTGACAACAAGTCAAAAGTTAAACATACAGCTTCCATGGCGTCCATGATGATGAAAATATGCTCTACATACATATCTGTAACAGTGAGAATAATCACCACCTGCCCCCATGTACAGACCACCTTCACAACACATAGACCACCTGTCCTCTGTACAGACCACCTTCACAACACATAGACCACCTGTCGTCTGTACAGACCACCTTCACAACACAGACCACCTGTCCTCTGTACAGACCACCTTCACAACACATAGACCACCTGTCCTCTGTACAGACCACCTTCACAACACATAGACCACCTGTCCTCTGTACAGACCACCTTCACAACACATAGACCACCTGTCCTCTATACAGACCACCTTCACAACACATAGACCACCTGTCCTCTGTACAGACCACCTTCACAACACATAGACCACCTGTCCTCTGTACAGACCACCTTCACAACACATAGACCACCTGTCCTCTATACAGACCACCTTCACAACACATAATCACCAATGGCAGCCTGCCATTTTGACATTATGGCAGCCGAAAATGTAAAGCAAAAACATTTCACTTCACGTGTGACACACACACACACACACACACACACACACACACACACACACACACACACACACACACACACACACACACACACACACACACACACACACACACACACACACACACACACAGTAAAGCATCCAACGGTACTCATGGTTGTGTTCAGTGTGTTTCACATCCACATCAACCAACAAGTGTCATTAAAACAGAGTCTTACCTGAGCTCCACAGCAGGAGGAAAAATATTCCTGTTTTATTCATGTCTGGATTCACTCACACTGGATTCTCAACTGGAACTTCACTGATCAACACTTGATGTCCTGAACAGCCCTGATCAACACTTGATGTCCTAAACAGCACTGATCAACACTTGATGTCCTGAACAGCACTGATGAACACTTGATGTCCTGAACAGTACTGATCAACACTTGATGTCCTGAACAGCACTGATGAACACTTGATGTCCTGAACAGCACTGATGAACACTTGATGTCCTGAACAGCACTGATCAACACTTGATGTCCTGAACAGCACTGATCGACGATCGCTGTCGTCTGTGTCTTTATGTGTGACACGTCAGCTCTCCTTATCTGATCATCACGTGGTTTCGCTGGAAAGTGGCAGCGATCTTGATGACAGGAAGCTAAACCACAACCTGCCCTACATACGACAGAGGAGCACATATGCATCAAAATGGAGGACTGCTGAACTCTGTAGGTGACAACATGGAGGACCACTGAACTCTGCAGGTGACAACATGAAGGACCACTGAACTCTGCAGGTGACAAAATGGAGGACCACTGAACTCTGTAGGTGACACAATGGAGGATGTGTTGGATGGAAGTTTATGGCACCATGTGACTGCTGCTGCTGACGTGTCCTTGATGAGTACCTCATGTTTAAAATATAAATGAATAAAAACAAAAATTATTGAATGGATTAATAAATACATACACAAATAATAATGAATGAATGAATACATAAATGAATAAGCAACAGGCTGTAGGAAAGGGAATATATATTCTTCAGGTATTGGTAAATTTGTATTAACTTATACTGCCACAGGGGAGAGAGAAAATATATATACATAGAATATTAAGTGAGTTTGGTAGAATATACGTTAATTACATTTATTGTCTCCGCCAGGCCGAAAGGCATGGCGAGAGAGTATGTTTTTCCCCCTGTCCGTCCGTCCGTGTGTCCGTGTATCCATCCGTCCGTCCGTCCGTCCGTCTGTGACCAGCTAATCTCCGGCACCGTTGTCTTGATCACAGCAAAACTGTGCACACACACTCCCTGGATGCCAATTCAGAACCTCTGCCCCAAATTCTTCTCATGGGTCTTTTATAGCGCCACCAGGAGGCCGATTTGTGCAAAATATATTTTTTGACAGTACTCACAAATCGGTACACAGTATCTCTATAGTCACTAAACGAAACGGGTCTTTCAGATTTCTCAAGATCCATCCTGATTGGCTAAAAATGTCTTCCAAAGTTTGCAGGAATGCTCCGTTTTGAACAAAATGCCTCAAATCATGAACACATCATGCAATTTCCGTGACATTTTGCACGCACATTCCCATTAGGCAGAGGAAGAACTACCATTTGATTTTTTTCAAATCAGCCTAATGGTGGCGCTATAACAGGCCGATTCATGTTTTTACCTATAACTGTACCGATCTGTATAAAACTTTGTATGCACACTCCCTAGAGGTCAAGGAAAAACCTTTGCCCTGCATTTTTCACATCTGCCTTTTATAGCACCACCAGGAGGCCGACTTATGTAAATCACATTATTTTATACTACTCCTTCCAATTTTATCCAAATTTCATGCAAATCGGTACACATGATCTCTATAGTCATTTGATCACGACGGATGTCATTTTCCATACCGATTGGCTAAGATTAGTTTGCATTATTGTTTTGAACAAAATTCCACAAATCATGAACTTTTATTCCTCCTTTTAACAGGACGTTCATGAAAGTCCTTGCGGGCTTGTTTCCAATGAGGACCTTTGAGCAATGCACATTTGCACGCACATTCACACTATGTTGAGGAACAAATGCCACCCTTTTAACATTGGCCTGTTATAGCGCCACCAGCAGGTCTTAGCTAAACAAATGTTTTTAACAAAATGCCTCCAATCATGAACGCAGTCAGTGTCCGATTGTCGTGCAAGGCCTACGAAGAAATGGCACCCTTTTCACATTGGCCTAGTATAGCGCCACCAGGAGGCCACAATAACCTACCTGACCTGGCGGAGACCTGTGCTCCGAGGAGCACTTTTTCTAGTTCATTTATGTACTTACTTACTCACATACTCACTCACTCATTACTTTATATCCCGCTCCAAATCTTTTTTTTATTTTTCTAAATTTAGGGTAGCCAATATATTTTTTTTACCCCTTTTTCTCCCCAATTTAGTCGTTAAGCCAATTAATTCCTCCACACACACATTTCTGTGTTGTCACTGCTGTTGTATCCTACTGACTCACCTGCCAGTGAGGAGCCCCCACCAGGAGGACGTAGAGCCTTAGTGCTACTCCTCCCGCCCAACACTCCCCGCTGACAGGTGCAGCCTCAGCCCGTAGGAGTAAATGCAATGACCCATATTCCCCTCCTCCCCCGGCTTCCCCCCCCCGAACACGGGCCAATGGTGTTCATGTAGAGGCTCCACAAAGCCGGATGCACCACGGTGGATTTGAACCTACAACCTCCGTGGTGGTGGGCAGTGACTTTACCACTGAGCCACCGAGCGCATCCAGCTCCATATCACGGCGCAGACCACTGCTACACTGTCTACCGGGACGGTTACAGAGCCCCTCCCCCGCCCGGTTTTCGGCAAATCAGACCACTGCTCAATCCCCCTGCTCTCTGCCTATAGGCAGAGACTGAAGAAGGAGCCCCCGGCCTATAGGACCGTTCGCCGCTGGTCTGACCAATCAGAGGCGATCTTACAAGACCGTTTTGATCGAACGGCCTGGGAGGCGTTCAAGGTAACTGGGAATCTTGAAGTCTACAGCAACAATGTGAGCACCTACATCAGGGAGTGTAGAGGCTGTCTTCAAATACCTGGGTCTGAACATGGAGAAGGACCTGACTTGGGACGGCCATGTCACTGCAGTCATCATAAAGGCCCAACAGCGCCTGTATGGACTCAGGCACCGCAAGCAATTCGGCCTGAGACCCAGTGGTGTACAGCAACTAAGTACATTTACTCAAGTACTGTACTTAAGTACAATGTTGAGGTACTTTTACTTTACTGGAGTATTTCCAATTGTCTATACTTTTACTTCTACTCCACTACATCTCAGAGGCAAATATTGTACTTTTACTCCGCTACAATTATTTGAAAACTTTAGTTACTTGCTACTTTGCAAATATCAATTATTACATTATGAAACATATATTAACCACTTTAGGCCTATCTTATACCTAGGCTATTTGAAAATAGCTCACAACACGTTGCATTGTTGATCGGCTATTTTCAAACAGTTTAGTACTTTTACTTTTGGTACTTTAAGTACCTTTTGATAACAATACTTTTGTACTTTTATTCAAGTACATTTTTAATTTGGGACTAACAGAGTACTTCTACATTGCAGTATTGATACTTTTACTTAAGTAAAACATTTGAGTACTTTTTCCACCACTGCTGAGACCTCACACCATCAGGGAAGTCTACAATAGAGCCTCCTGACAAGCAGCTTCACATCCTGGTACCACAGCTGTTCTGTACAGACAGAGACCACAAGACACTGAGGAGGGTCTTTCTGTGCAGACAGAGACCTCAAGGTGCCGAGGAGGGTCTTTCTGTACGGACAGAGACCTCAAGGCGCTGAGGAGGGTCTTTCTGTACGGACAGAGACCACAAGACCCTGAGGAGGGTCTTTCTGTACGGACAGAGACCACAAGACCCTGAGGAGGGTCTTTCTGTACGGACAGAGACCACAAGACCCTGAGGAGGGTCTTTCTGTACGGACAGAGACCACAAGACCCTGAGGATTGCTGGTGCTCCGGCATCTGCCATCAAACCTCTGGAGCTTGTTCAGAAAGCTGCGGCTCGTCTGGTGTTCAACCGCCCCAAGTTCTCCCACACAACCATCCTTCTCCGCTCTCTACACTGGCTCCCCGTAGCGGCTCGCATCCAGTTCAAAACCCTGGTGCTAGCCTATAGGGCAGTGAAAGGAACAGCTCCTTCCTACCTCCGGGATATGGTCGATGCCTACACCCCTGCCCGACCACTTCGGTCTGCCACCTCGGGGCGACTGATTGCCTCGTCACTCAAGGGTCCTTCTGGCCGATCCACACGGTCACGACTCTTTTCTGTTCTGGCCCCACAGTGGTGGAATGAACTTCCCACTGATGTTAGGACAGCAGAGTCACTGCCCATATTTCGCCGCAGGCTGAAAACTCACCTCTTCAGGAAACACTACCCTTCCTCTCTCCCTGACCTACTTGTTGTTAACTAGTTGTACGAACGCTTGTTTTCTATTGCTGTATTGTTTATTGGATTATTGGATTGTTTATTGGATCTTGTTTAGTCGACACACTTATTTGTTTTAGCTCATGCTCATTTGATTTAGCTATTTTGTCTCATCTGTTTAAGGAAATAGGTAGCTGATATATTGCACTTTTACCTTAGCGCTAGGTATACTCTTGGTTGCTTGTTTTTGCAGAAAATGCACTAAAGACTTCTGGTGATTAGTAGTTTTCGTTCCCTACCTATGTTGAATACACTTATTGTAAGTCGCTTTGGATAAAAGCGTCTGCTAAATGACTGTAATGTAATGTAATGTAATGTAATCAAGGCTGTGGGAGCCAAGTTCCAATGTTGTGTTTAATTATATTAATAACTGCTTATTTTGTGATTTGTATTTTGAGTTCATGTATGTCGAAGTATACGATTGTTAAATAAGCTAAGTTAAAAAGGTTTAAATAAGTTAACAATTTGTTTAATTCATGATGAGGTTCCTTAGGTTAAAAACAAGGCTGTTACTGTAGCTTTAAAGCGGGTCATGTTTGCATGTTTGGAATCATAACAGCTGAAATCAATAATATATCAGTATTCCGATATTAACCTGCGGGCCGCATTAAGTGAAGGTGGGGACCGCATGTGGCCCCCGGGCCGCCAGTTGCCCATGCATGCTGTAGACAGTAAGATTTAACTTGACAGGTACATGGGTGTCTTATGGGTGTAGTGTATCTTGTAGACCATCCCCATTGCAAGTTGCTGTACTCTGTCCTCAACCCTGAGCCATCCGACCCTAGCAAAGTGAGCAGGAGTTAGATGAGTTGTAGATGTAAGGCCAAGAAGTATACTTACCAGTTTGTTTTGGGATGTCTGGAGTCTTGTTTTTAAGGCCTTAGTGGTGTTGTGGTACCATGAGGTGCATGCATAGTTGAAGTAACCTTGGATGAGAGATCCTATACAAAAAGCTTTGGTTCTTTGGTTGACTTTTTTGATGACTTGTGTTACCATTTCATCACTGGAAAGAGTTGCCTCTAAAATGGAACTTTTCTTGTGATAACATTGTCGCCCACTTTGATTGAGAAGCCTTCGGCCTTGCCGAGGTTAAATTTAGACCTGAAGATAATGGATTCAGTTGTTCCCAGGTGTACTGATAGTTTGTTATCAGCAAGCCAGGTGCAGATTCTACCAAGTTCAGAGCTAAGGGCTTTTTCAACCTGCAACCTGTCCCTGTCTGAGACCAGCAGAGCTGAGTCATCCGCGAACAGGAACAAGTTGCAGTCACCAGCTGATGTTTGTTTTGTTTCTTCTGTTAATCATTTGCAATAATCAACAGAGCAAACAAAACAGTTTGAGCTGATCCAACAAGGCAGAGCAGTGTGAACAATGTCAATGTCAGTAAAACCCTTAAATGAGAGAAAACGGCATGGAAAGCGGCCAAGAAACAAAACTCACAACCATTGGCCAAAGGGTGGCGCTATGAACCGTTTGACCTACAGCCATGAAACCTCATTACACATATGTGTGACCTTTGATCACTGACCTTTGGATCTTCCACCATTTTGAATTATATGAGAAACTGTTAAAATGTATCTCCTCCTGGGGGGTTTGAGCGATCTGTGCACAAACTTTGGACCAATATCTAAATTCCAGTAGTTCCATGAACTAACGCATATTGCAGTTTTACGAAAATTATTCTTCTGCATTTATGCTACATGAATGCAGTGTCATATTTTTTCAAAACTTTGCAGTAGGGTAAAAGGTCATGCCAATAAGCGCTGCCAAATGGGGGCACTATAGCAATCGTCGCTATAGTGCCCCCATAAAAAATGCTAACTTTGAACAGGCATAAGTCATGTATCGTTTCACGGCAGTGAAAATAGCATAGATCTACAAGCTCACAGCGCGTCATTTCACACAGCGTTGTGAGCTTCTAGATCTGCAATTTTCACTGCTTCTTAAACTTAAAAAAATATATATATATGGAAATTATTTGTTCGTTTTGTTTTTAATTGATGACAAGTTGTGATTTTTTTGTTGTTGTTGTTTCTTTTGAAATTATATATACTAGACCATACCCGGTGAAGTTTGCAGGCGAAAGTAGTTGCAAACGGGGTGTTATTGCGCGTGCTGTCATGTTGATTATATCATGGATAATATTGCCCGTGTGCGATAGTGTCAGCGATATACACCAACAAGTAAGTTGTTGCTGTGACGTCATGGTGGTTAAAGGAGACCTCTCAGCCAATTACAATGCGAGGTTGGTGGCAACTGTGACATCACCGCCAACATAAAAGAGAAAGAGTGTTCATAATATGGATAACACATTTCTATCCTGAACACTAAAGTACAATAAAGACAGCTAACTTGCTAGACTGATCATTGACCATGTCTCTTGCAAGGCTATCATGTCTACGGAGTCTCCCCACGGTGTCTGGCCTCCAGCCCATGTTGACGCATGGCACCCCGGCCCTGAGAGGTTCCACCCTGAAGCCTCTGCTAAAGCCTTATCAGGAATATCCCACAAAGGTCAGATCTGGCTTCTTCCAGTGGAAACCCACCAGGGATCTGTTCAAAGAAGCAGCATTGGAGCCCGCATCAACCACTGCCATTAGAATTGCTAGCATTGGGAGAATGATGGTGGCTGGCAGAGCTGCCGTTGGCCTCGGTACTCTGTACTACTATGGAATGGGCATGTCGAATGAAATCTGTGCAATTGAGAAAGCAGTGAGCTGGCCCCAGTACGTCAAAGACAGGGTCCAGTCCACCTACATGTATTTTGCAGGCAGTGTTGGACTGACGGCCTTGTCAGCCGCCGCAGTGAGCAGAAGCTCGTTTCTCATGGACCTGATGACGAGGAGCCCATGGATGGCATTTGGAGCGTCTTGTGCGGCCATAATGGGAGCTATCAAGTTGGTCAGGTCCATTTCATATGAGGACAGTTCAAAGTCTAAACACGTGGCCTGGATGATCCATGCAGGTGTGATGGGAGCTGTCCTCGCCCCTCTTACTCTCCTGGGAGGACCTCTGATGACGAGGGCTGCCTGGTACACAGCAGGTATCGTGGGTGGCCTTTCTACAGTGGCCATGTGTGCCCCCAGTGAGAGGTTCCTCTACATGGGCGGGCCACTGGCTGCCGGTCTGGGAGTGGTCTTTGCCTCCTCCCTCGCATCAATGTTCCTGGCCCCCACCTCAGCGATTGGAGCAGGGTTCTACTCGGTGGCTGTCTACGGGGGCCTGCTGTTGTGCAGCGGGTTCGTCCTGAACGACACACAGGAGGTCATCAAGAGAGCGGAGGAGACCTGTCCGAAAAAACTGAAATATGACCCCATCAATGAGTGCATGGGGATTTACACAGACACATTCTTACACAATATCTTTGTGAGTCTGGTTAGCATTCTAGAGATAGGATGTAGTCTTCATTGACGCTGTAGAACTTAGCAAAGGTAGTAGGTGTCCAATCAGCTGAGGCACAGATTTCAGTCAAGGGAACACCCTCTGAGCAGTGCCCAAGGTGTAGCCATGCCCCTGTGGACTAGCTGATATGGTGATGATATCATTAATGTGAGAGTCTGTTTCGAAATACTATGACCCCGGACTCTCTCACCTTAGCAGACAGAAAGCTGAAAGTTGAGCTCAAGACTTGGTTACTGACTCTCGTTTCCTGGCTTAAGCTTTGACCTTGCTGATGATTTCCATAACAGGACGGATCATAGGATCAGACACCAGCATGCAATCCATCGTAGGATATCTGTAGATCCAAAGGGCTCTTTGCTCTGCCATGAGGGGGACATGGTCTGGCATCCCTGGAAGGGCGGACGCGCCCCTGCATCTTGTTCCAGTATTCGCAGAACACAATAAGTAGCTTGTCAGAGCTCCTCCCCCTTGATGCTAAGGGAGACAAGCACTTTTGCCAGGAGAGCACACATTGCTGCAGTAGTACACATTTCCGTCATACAGTCGGGGCAACGGAAGCTCTGAAAAATGATCTGGAGGGAAAGGGGATGTGACGCCTCCTCCTTTTTTACAGTAAAGTAAATGTGTCCTGTAAATCAAATTAGTGGAAGCACATCTCTGCTGTCGGGCAAAAAACAACCAAAATGTTCATTTTTCAGGAAATGAAAAAAACAAAACAAAAAAAGTGGAGTTGGGAGGTTTTGTTCATAAGAACAGCTGAATAGACCTCCAAGCTCACATTCCTCACAATGAGGTTGGAGGTCAAAAGGGGGTGGAGCCTGGAGTCAGCAAAACCAGATAACTCCATCCCCCTTTGGTGGAGTTAGCTGGTTTAGCAGACAGTTTGACGATCCAATGGAGTTAGCTGCTTTTGTCAGAAGCGCTTTTTAATACTTTTCATTGGTTCAATATTTCTTTCACCAACACACAGACGTAAAGGCTGTTAAAATATAAAATATGTTTTCATGAACGGAGGTGACGAACAGATGACAGCTTCCGTTCTTGGCTTTCGGGAGGTGTAGTTCCAGACTCTATATAGTATTGGGAGATTGTGGAATAGTTGTCTGGCCACGCAAGTGTACTGGGAGTCCTGTGTGTGGTCACCGCTCTCTGGGTTAGAGGGAAGCTGACCAACACAGTTTTCACCAAACTTGTTTAGGGACAGGTGCGGCCCCTGAGCCCGAAGGCTTAAAGCCCGATTTATACTTGGATGTGCATCATGTTTCTCAACGAAAATAGCAGACGCTATCACAACGCCATGTGTTGTGAGCTTCCACTTTGCAGAGTTTTATTTAAAACAGTGCTTTTCAGGGTTCTCAATTGCACTTTACATGAATTGAAAATGACTTCAATTCATCCGTAAAATGAATGCATTACCTTGGGATTTACACAATACAGATATACAGTATGTGGTAACGAGGCATAAAAACGCTATCTACTATTAAATGTTTAAAAACATATGTGACATATGTCACATATTGCAATTTATAAGTCTACCGGAGACACATTGGTGTATAGACGAATCCACAGAGCTGCTGCCTGTAGCTGCGGTGTCGCGGTGCAGAGCGGCAACCGCTTGACACCGCAGTTATGATTGCCGTTCTGTGGATTCGTCTATATTGATAACATTCTAAGTGCTTGTTTTATATTGTTCCTTATTAGGTTTTATATCTTTATTTGAACTCATAGGTGTCCTCAGCAAAGTGACATAGAAGGGATTGCCACATGCCATATATCAATATTTATAAAACAAGGTGACGGCACTGTTAGGTTTAGTTAGTAGGGACCCAGTATCCACCTGTTTCCGCGGGAATTTACTGGAGCAAAAATCCTGTGTGGGAAACATCCTGCGGGGGGACCGGAAGTAGGAAATAGCGGCTCAGTGTGTTTACATTTGCCAGCAGAACGTAGCTCGTTCGCAGCTGGCGAACGGGCCTTTTGCATGTAGTTGAAGCGCAAGGGTGCGGGGGGGGCGGTGCATGGGGAGAGAGTCAGCGCACTGAAGTCAAGGCACACTACAGACTACTGTGTTGTTGACAGACAACGGATGCACGCTTATTATGAGAAACAACACAAATAAAACATGGCAAAACAGTTGCGTGCATTAGTGCAAGATGAGGGTAAAGGAAACATTCAGTCTAAATGTCCAGTAATTCGCACGCGAAAAGGAAACATTAATGTCCAGTTTGCTAATCCACAACTACTGTGCCAGATAATCACCAAGAGAGTTAAAAAAGAAAAAAACGTTTCAGTCATTCAGTCCGACTTCACTGTAGCCTATAGTAGCCTTTTCATAAATTATATTTGTATTAGGCTGTCCTAAGAGTTTATAATATTTAGAGAAATGTAAGGTTTCAAATACAAAAGTATTGGTAGTAGTTGCTGGACATTTAGACTGAATGTTTCATTTATCCTCATCTTGCGCTAATGCACGCAACTGTTTTGCCAGGTTTTATTTGTGTTGTTTCTCATAAGCGTGCATCCGTTGTGACTGACTCTCTCCCCCCCCCGCCCCCTTGCGCTTCAACTACATGCAAAAGGCCCGTTCGCGTACAGCTACGTTCTGCTGGCAAATGTAAACACACTGAGCCGCTATTTCCTACTTCCGGTCCCCCCGCAGGATGTTTCCCACACAGGATTTTTGCTCCAGTAAATTCCCGCGGAAACAGGTGGATATAGCTGAACTACTGTAGGCATTCAGCTTGCAAGAATACAAACACAGGTATTTGTATTTATTTGTTTGTTTTTATTTACACATTTATTGAGAAGTATAGATTGATGATGAGCAGAGAGCTGAGGCGTCGTTTGGAAAGCATGCTGGCAAGATCCTGGGTCGGGCAGGTAAGTGAGCAGTGGTGTAAAGTAACTAAGTACATTTACTCAAGTACAATACTTAAGTACAGTTTTTAGGTATTTTTACTTTATTGGAGTATTTCCAATATTCAGTACTTTTACTTCTACTCCACTACAACTCAGAGGCAAATATTGTACTTTTACTACACTACAATTATTTGAAAACTTGAGTTACTAGATACTTTGTAGATTTTGATTATTATTACAAACCACTTCAGCCCTATATATATTTTGGCCATTTGAAAATAGCCGATCTACAAGCTCACAATGCGTGGAGGACGCTGGTGCAGTGAGCGAGAGTTGAAGTTAGAGGGTGCGTTCGGAAATGGCACACCGGAGTGCACTCGCCTATTAGTTTGTATTGGCCAGTGCGCTCAGTGCTGTATTTCCGAATGCACCCCTAGTATTGGAATTAGTCCATGAGATTTTATTATCGAAAGAGTGGGCAAAACCATACCTATATTAAATTGTTTATAGGGTCAATATAAGTAAATAAATAAATGATAACCTTTCCACAGGAGCAGCTTTTTCATATTTATCACACATTTTGTTATTTTCCCCTACATGACAGGTGAAAAAATGACAAAAAATGTTAAATAGTTATCATAATGAAACTTCCCCAGTTGATTACTTACATGAAGACAATGATTTATCGTATTACAAGTTTTCTGAAATTGTATATTTAAATATGCAAATTGGGCATTACGAAAATATGCCCGAATTTGCATAACTTTCCAGAAACAACATTGGAACATTGGACAAAGCTAGAATCAACATTCTTATTGCATTTTGTTAAGATGTTGGAGTCAAAGGTTTTTAACGAGGGAATATTCAATATCTGGCTCTATTTTGGGGCTCTGGCTCATGGACTAAATGCCTAATTTGCATATTTAAATATACAATTTCAGAAAACTTGTAATACGATAAATCATTGTCTTCATGTAAGTAATCAACTGGGGAAGTTTCATTATGATAACAATTTTTATTTTTTTGTCATGTACGTATGGGGAAAATAACAAAATGTGTGATAAATATGAAAAAGCTGCTCCTGTGGAAAGGTTATCATTTATTTATTTACTTATATTGACCCTATAAACAATTTAATATAGGTATGGTTTTGCCCACTCTTTCGATAATCATTGCTCAATGTTGGGACTCATTGGCTAATAGAGCAGCAGGCAGCAGAAAACTCCACAGAGACTGTAAAGAGGCTACAGAAGCAGAGACAGAGGGCGGGGTTAGGTGATTGGGGGCAGGTATACACCAGTGCCATCTATTAGAGAGTTACGCCAAGTCCGTTCACTTCTTCGGGCCAGGTCTTCTACATAGCCGTCTATTGGCGAATAGTGACAAATCCCTAAACCGGAAGTTCATTGAAGTCGACGGCTCCTTGTCACTATTTCCAGTTACATGAACCACGTGACCGACGCTGTTTCTGACCCCTCATTGGCGCAACTCTCTAATAGAAGGCTCTGGTATACACTACCCAGTTAAGGGCATGGTAAGAGATCACACCTGCACCCCATTCCCTTAATGGCTGGCTCACCTGCACCTCATTCACTGAGTGGACCTACAAGCAACTATAAAAAGCCCTCAGTTGCATCCCTGAAAAAAAGGGAGAGACACACACAGAAAGATGTGTAAAGACAGAATGTGGTGGCTTCTGTGACTTTTATCGTACTTTGTGGCAATTGTCGTGCTTTGTTTAGGACAAAACCTCTTTTCCCCGAACGCAACAAATATATATATTTTTGCCCCATACTGGGAATAACTTTTACTGTTTTTCCCCCACTCTCCTTCCCCACCATTTTGAATAAAGAAAGACTTTTTGTTGAATGAAAACCTTTATTTTTACAACTGGACAAGCCTCTTGTAAGCCAGGCATTTCAAAATGGGTATCCCTTGCCTGAATGAGTGGTGATATTGGCTAAGCACAATATTGTACAACTTACTGGTAATGCAACTACTGCCCCCTACTGCAGAGCCACCCCCCTGACAGAAATGCCAGGGTGTTGTGTTTATTTTTGGAACACAGTTCTTATAAGACGTGATCTAAGATTCTCCAATGGGGATTTCAACACAAAAAATAAATCATTAACATTAATCAAAGACGAATTGCCATCTGGTGTGATGGTAAAAAAACGATTCACCTGGGGAACCAGAACGCATTTGAATCAAACGCATTGGACACTAATTGTCAGAAAGAAACCCATGCACCAAGAACAGTCAGTCGATCTCACGCTAATTCTTATGTATTATCTGAATGATAAATGCATATTTATCCCTGAAATTATAAGGTAGGCTACTCCCTTATAATTATTGTTTTGATCACACATACATTTTAACGTCTTATCTGAATGACAGATGCAATTTATATATATATATATATATATCACTACTGACCTTATGGTATAGTATAGGCTACAGTCACAATAGCATATTGATAGGTGAATCTTTCCTCTTAGCCAATGTTTACTGTTCACTGCTGTTTATGGAAACTGAACAAACTACTAGCATTTTAGAGCCAACATTATGCTACATATGTGTTCAAGTCAACTGACTACTGACTACCATTAGGGCCAATCCAAGTCCATCGTTTTGAGGCTATACAGGCATTGTTCAGAAGTCCCTCTGTAACGTTATAACAGAGGGTAATCTTCCTCAGGTAAAATGTAACCGCTCAATGTTACAACGTCCCCTATAAGAGACATGTTTTTTAGCTTGTGAAGTTGTGAACGATCTAAAGCTAGAGCCAGAGGCTGCTGTGACGAACAGTGGCGCCGGGGTTGGAACAGCTGAGCAGTCAGTCTGAAAATGCCCTGTACTGACATCTGCATTGAGACCCATGAGATAATCAGGAAGGGTCTCAGCAATGTCATCTCTTTCTAGTCTCCATGGTTGACTTGGACTTATATGCAGGGCTTCAATTAACCATTAACCCACCATTTAACCCAGGTGAGGCATAACATGAGATTTACAACACACATTTTTTTTGCTTATCCTACATGTTAGTCTTTTTTGTGTTGTCATGACAATAGAACATGTTGCTTGTACTGTCACATTGTCAACATTGTGCCAGTTGGTATTCATTAAAGCAGGGGTTTTCAACAGGGGGTCTGGGACCCCTAGGGGGTCCTCAGAGTTACTACAGGGGGTCCGCCAAATCTTTGTGTGATATCTTCTTTTTTTTTTACCGTAACCACTTGAACCCTAGCATCCCTTTTCTGAGGAGAACTTTAGCCAAAAATAGCAGATCTACAAGCTCACAACGCCTCGCGCTGCGAGGTGTTGTGAGCTTGTAGATCGGCTATTTTTGGTAAAGAGTTCACCTCAGAAAAGGGATGGGGTTAAGGTAAAAAAAAATCATATAAAAAATCATATCACACAAAGATTTGGCGGACCCCCTGTGGGTCCCGGACCCCCTGTTGAAGACCCCTGGCTTAGCTTATTATTCACATTTCTTGTTTGTTAAAGCTCTTACCTACAACTGAATGATTCTAAATCCGAGGTTCTCGTATTTGGCCCGCCCCAGCAAAGAGCCCTGCTGGGTCTAAACCTGGGCTCTTTAGCTCCAAACCTGAAGCCCTCCGTAAGGAACCTGGGGGTCACCCTTGATCCTGACCTCAATTTTGAAGGCCATATAAAAAAGGTCATTCAGATATCCTTCTACCACCTCAGAAACATCGTGAAAATCAAGCCCTTCCTATCCACCCCCGATTTAACTAAAGTAATTCATGCATTCATCTATTCACGCCTTGACTACTGTAACACCCTATATTCCTGTCTTTCTAACAAATCAATTCAATGGTTACAACTGGTCCAGAACGCTGCCGCCCGGGTCCTGACCGGCACATAAAGTACGATCATATTTCACCAATTCTAGCATCCCTAGGCTACATTGGCTCCCAATCGCTTTCAGAATTGATTTTACATTTTTATTAATTACCTTTAAGGCCATCTCTGGTCTGGCCCCTTCATACATCTCCGACCTACTCGAGCCATATAAACCAGAACGCACCAATTCTTAAAATTGTATTATATATTCATATATATATATATACATATAAAATGGGTCCTGACCCACTGTTTAGGGAAACACTGGCCTCATGCATATCAAGTACTTGAATTGAAAATGGTTGACAATCTATGCTCTGACCTAACGGTATCAAACTGCAGGGGCTCCAACATGGGGGTCTGTCTTCATAGACTTATACCAGGAATGATTAATATATCACCACAGCTTGAACTGTGACAAGACACTTCTGCAGAACTCCAGGTCAATGAACTTTCTGGTTGAAACCAAACACACAAACAAACAAACAAACCGAGGAATCACAAGATCTGCTGCTCTTTGTCCTCTGGACTGAGGTTTGACCAGATATACAACAACATATGTTCTTCTGAAGAAGGTTTACACTACAATACATTCTCCTCTGAAGAAGGTCTACACTACAATACATTCTCCTCTGAAGCAAGGTGATTGTGATTTTCTTTTGACTTCAGGTTTTTTCATTTTGTGGACAAGGCTTTAGTTGAGTTTGTATTAGTTTTAGCTTGTATTATGGGGCAGCCAGGAGCCAGATTTAAAAAGCTCTGACAAACTGTGAAAATAGCAGATCTTGTTGATCTGCTATTTTCACTATTTTTAAAGAAAAATATTGGACTCTTACAAAACTAAAGGACATTTCCTCTATGGTTTAAGTTAAGACAGGTACACACTGTAGGATATTTGGTCCGATTATGCTGTCTGGGACCTTTTTTTGGGCTCGCCGACAGAACCCCCCGATCTGACGCAGATCGGGCTGTGATCGGTGAGGTTTTGGTCGCTGTGTGTGAAAGGCTCTACGAGAGGATGCGGTCACGATAATTACCCTCGGCGATGGCTTACCAACCGTTTTCAAATATCTAGCGGGTTAGATATTCGGCTGTGTCTCAGACAGGACAGCAGACAATATCATACAGTATGAAAGGAGCTGCGACCACCTTGCGAGGAGATGTACGCTACAGCCAATGAGAGCACATTACAGCCACCGTGGCTATGGAAGGTCGGTGGACCTGACCACAACAAACAGATCCCCCTCATAGTTACCGTCCAGTCCTGTATTAAGTTAAACATTATTTTAATACAGAATGAGAGTGAGCAAGCGTGCTCGAAGGGGGGCTGTTTTGAGACTATTGCACAGAGATAGAGAGAGAGAGACGGAGAGAGAGTGATCTGTGTGTGTGTGTGTGCGTGTGTGTGTGTGTGTGTGTGTGTGTGTGTGTGTGTGTGTGCGTGTGCGTGTGTGCGTGTGCGTGTGCGTGTGTGTCGGTGTCTGTGAGTGTTGCCAGATTTTGCGAGAGAAATAAGCAACCAGGATTGTGAAAACACAAATGTATGTATTGGGTCTGACTCTGGAGATAGCATCCTAGTGAACTATCCTACAGTGTGTAATCCCTGGTCGGGGATCAATCTATAGGGTGAAAACCACAACGATATATGACAGCCCATTTCAAGAAATAAACTCCTGCAGTGTGTAATGCTTAACGATCAGACGACTCCCCGACCACTTTAAAAGTCCTACAGTGTGTACCTGCCCTTAGTTTCAGTTAGTTTTGTTAACACACAATACAGTTGTACTTAGCTATTGTTTTTTGGTTTCATTTTTTTATTTTTATGTCAGTTAACTAAACTAAACTCAATTGTAGTTTCCGTAATTTTATTATATCTAGTTAACTGTAATAACTCTGCTCTGGAGGTCTAACCAACACTATATTCTCCTGTTCAGGATCCATGATGAGACTCACTGTGTGCTTGTTGTTCCTGAGCTGTGTGTTCTGCCTGAGGACAGGACAGACATACCACAGCTACAGCCAGATGGAACCTCGCCTGAAGACCTTTGTTGATCTGGCTCTGATTAAAGCTAATCAACAACTTGATCATGGACATCTGAACTTCTTTGCAATCGGTGAAGTAGCAAAGGTAACGCTGTTGCATGTATATCATCCTATGATTGTATTAATTGTGTTTTGAATCTTTATTTTTGCATGGTGTATTTTTTGTTTTCATGAATGTAGCGTTACGTTATGATACAGTAAGTGTGTTCTCTTGTGAAACACAGATCAGATCTGTTCCAATGTATCTGCTGGTAACTTATTGCTGTGGAATGACTGAGCTGTTATAGATCAGAGAGTAAAAAGATAATAAATGTTTAGTGTGGAATAAACTTACAGTGTAGGGCAACGTTTTTCAGGCCAAGGACGCCTTAGCTGAGAGAGAGAAACAAAGTCCGGTCTCTGCTCTATATTTTCATTCTTATCTTCATATAATTGATCCTCACTAATGCTTATTATTAGATGGCACCATTTCAGTCACTCTGCTTCTCATTGGTGGGCTGTTGAGAAGCCTGCCTACCAGTGACATCATCAATGGGGATTCCATGCTAATACTACAGCCTTTCTCTTACTGGGAAGTTACCCTGCTGACATAGAAGCCTTTGTTCTTGCATTCATTAAAATAAGTTTGTTGTATATATAATGTTTGAAATCTTGTTTTAAATGAGCAAACCTGCCTACCGATGATGTCACTGGTAGTTTCTGAACTGTCCACAGCCCTCCAATGAGACACAGAGTGAGTATAGACAGAAATGGTGTGATCTTATAATGAGCATTAGTGAGGACCAATTATATGAAGATAAGGTTGAAAGTGGAGTTAAAGGGATATTTCACTTAAAAAAAAAACGTTTTGTCTTTTTATCGTCTACTCAGGCCTTTGTGAGCCCCCCAGACAGTTTTTAAGTTGCTCAATTCAATATTTAGATATTTGATATTAATTTTATCAGACACGCCCCCTTCCTATTCAAACCCATTGTAACTTCAAACTCCATTTTAACCATGTTAGTTTAATCAAAAACACCCGTCCTTGGTTCTGGTGACTCATACCGCCCCCCTAATACGCGAGGGGGCCGTGTTTTTTCAATTACTTTTTTAATTTATTTTTAATATTTTTTTAGGAAAATGAAAAAAATAAAATACAATAAAAAAATTAATTAAAATAAATGAAAAGAAAAATCGGAAAAATTAGGTGGGCAGGGTGAGTCACCAGAATCAAGGACAGGTGTTTTCGATGAATCTAACATGTTAAAAATGTAGTTTGAAGTTACAATAGGTTAGTATAGGAAGGGGGCGTGTCTGATCAAATGAATATCAAATATCTAAATACTGAATCAAGCAACTTAAAAACTGTCTGGGGGGCTCACAAAAGCCTGAGTAGATGATAAAATGACCAAAAGTTTTTTTGAAAGTGAAATATCCCTTTAAGTGGTATTTTAAGTATTGTGACAACTTGTTTTTGAATTGAATTGAATTGAATTGAATTGAATTGAATTGAATTGAATTGAATTGGGTCATGTCTTGTTCTCTTGTAGCTCACACCCCGGGTGAGAATTGACGTGCGTTTAAAGAACACAGTCTGCAGAAAGGCTTCGGGTGCAAATGACCACACACATCGCCCTGCGTGTCCGTTCAAAAGGGTTGGTGAAATACATTACATTCACTTTGAAACTGTGAAGCTGTGCTGGTTATAACAACTATTTTAACAATAATAATAAGCATCCTACTGTTGACATCACTGGAAAGACTTCCTGCTCCCATTTCTCCCAATAAAAAAAAATAAAGTCTTAACTCTTTGACTGCGGACGACGCGATAACGCGTCAAGTGCTACTTTGTCCAGTTGGCCGTCGACGCGCTCGACGCGCTGGACGCGCGTTCATTGTTTAATCTCTGATTGCGCTATGCTGCTTAATATTCAATGTTATTCTCGAGTTCCACTTACTTCACGGACATCTGCATCCGGTTTCATGACCTGGATTCCGTTTCCGGTTTTTGATTCTTTTCCCCAGTCATTTTCGTCCAAAATAGGTAAATAAACGGTCTTTCACACGGTATGACGGACAAACGGACAGTTTCTCTTCTATAATCTATGGTCTGGGTGACGATCAGTCATCGCCGTCGTATATCACAACGTAATTTTCGCCGATCAAAACAATGGGGGGGACGTCACATCCGTTTTCATGTTTTTCCTTGTCTAATCTATGAAGAAGGGTGAGAGAGACCCAACGACATGATCAAAGCTGTCATGTGCTGCCCCCCAGTGGCGGATTTGTGCTGGGTCTTTACATTATGTGTCCTTAAATTATTTTCATGAGAAAAATTCAAAATATAAAAATAAAAAAACACGAAAATTGCTGGCACTGGGGGAGTACTTTATGAAAATACTCTGGCAGTCAAAGAGTTAATACACTTACATTTGTTTGTTTATTTTTTTCTAATCATATATACACCATGTGCAGATTAAACCAGCAGAGTTTGAAGTTGTCTGTTTATCAGTCTGTGTTTCATCTGTGTCTGTCTGTCTGTCTGTCTGTCTCTCTATCAGCTCCAGGTTCGTTGCATGGTGTGTAGCCCGGATCCAAACACCAGCGATCCTTTCATCGACTGTGTTCGCTATGTAGACCAGAGCACGGTAAATATTTCTCTCTGTTTCTTACGTGTTCCAAAGCAATTCATCAGCTGTCAGGGCCTTTCTGCCATGCATCTCTATGGTAAAGACACCGCGTCATGATGCGACGCATTGTGAGCTTGTAGATCGGCTATTGTCAAATGGCTGAAATGTATATAGGGCTGAAGTGGTTAATATACAGCATTTGCCTCTGAGATGTAGTTGGAGTAGAAGTAAAAGTATTGGAAATACTCAAGTAAAGTACAAATACCTCACAATTGTACTTAAGTACAGTACTTAGTTACTTTCCAACCACTAGCGGTATCACCCTCCCCCCTGGCTTCCCTCCCCCGAACACGGGCCAATTGTGTTCGTATAGATACCTGACAAAGCCAGATGCACCACATGGATTTTAACCCACAACCACAACAGCTGGGTAGGTACTTTCACCACTGCGCCACCCGAGTGCCTGTATATGAAATGCTTTTTGAGGGCATAACCCTTTAAGCCACAGACAGAAAAGGGACCCCCATAAGAGAAGATATCAGTTGGTAGAGTAGATTTAGTTCAGAACTGTCTATACTGTTGGTGGAGAAAGATAAATGATCTGAATAGTCATCAAATTAACCACTTGAAACCCTGCGTTCCTATTTTGTGCATTTCATCTGCAAACCTTTTTTTGTGTGCAATATAGCATACAAGCTCACAATGTGCCATGATGCCATGCAAAAATGCAAACTTGTAGATGTGTTATTTTGGCTATATATTTCTTTATAGTACTCCAATAAATAGTACTTGTAGCTCATTTATTATTATTATATTTGCAACTTTGTATGTGTTGTTTTCTTTCAGCGTTTTGCTGTATGGGACCACCACTGCATCGCACCACCACTACCGGGGCAAGGCACGGTGAACAAAGGCTTTGATGACAGCATAACGGGAATGAGTTTAAACGTGATCACTGATCAGGGGCATGTGATAAGAACGAATGTCTCTGATTAATTAATTCATGATTAAGATGGATAGGCCATTGAAAAATGTAAAATATTTCATATGACTGAAAATTAATACATTTGTTGAAGCTAATGGTAAAAATAAAAATAAAAATAAAGGAGTGAACAGCTTGAATTTTTCCTGTTAAAATAAGTGTCAAATAGAAATATATTCTGATAGTACTCATTGATATAGACTCTATATCATACAGGGAGACTCCTGTTACTGAACAAACACTCTATTACATCTATATGTTTGTTCCTCTTTAGTAAACAGAACATTCATTTTCAGGTCGGGATACCTATTTTATCCAATCAGGAGAGAGAACACAGTATATACAGATATACAGATGAAACGTGAAATATGAAGTGATGGCGCTAAGAAACGGAACACCATCACATTTAAGCTGATAAATGGGTACTCTTTCCTGATTGGCTGAAAATGTTCAACCCACCTGAAAATGTAGTTTCTATATCTTAAAGACTCGGCTAGACGGGGAGACCCCTGTTACTGAACAAACACTCTATACTGTAGCAATGATTACTATCACAATATAGAGCTATTTAACACTGTTACTGAACAAACACTCTATACTGTAGCAATGATTACTATCACAATATAGAGCTATTTAACACTGTTACTGAACAAACTCTATACTGTAGCAATGATTACTATCACAATATAGAGCTATTTAACACTGTTACTGAACAAACACTCTATAGCAATGATTACTATCAGAATATAGAGCTATTTAACACTGTTACTGAACAAACACTATAGCAATGATTACTATCAGAATATAGAGCTATTTAACACTGTTACTGAACAAACACTCTATAGCAATGATTACTATCAGAATATAGAGCTATTTAACACTGTTACTGAACAAACACTATAGCAATGATTACTATCAGAATATAGAGCTTTAACCTTTTAATAAAACAAGTTTTTGTTTCAACCAAAAAATATCCCTACCCTACCTTTATAGGAGTAGTTCACCTCAACAATTACTTATTTTCTATCAATTACATACCCCATGAAGCCTTGAATTCATGGATTTTTTTTTTTTTTTTCGTCGAATTCCTAAGCCAATAAGACCGGGTCATCGGTCGGTAGAAGACTCTTGAGACTCTTTGAGTCTCCGCCGGTCATCAAATTATTAGCTTAGGAATGCAACAAAAACAAAAAAAAAATCTTCATGAATTCAAGGCTTCATGGGGTGTGTAATTGATAGATTACCTTTAAGTTTAGTACGTACTCGTAGTAACTTCTTGTGTAACAAGTGATGAGATCAATTTAAGGATGTGTGTGAGTTATTGGTGGAACAACAGTTTGATGTTTTGCAAGTTGCAACAGTAACACTGATCTGACCATTATAAGTAGAGGACTTATTGACCACATCTTATTAAGAGTTTGAACACAATCCCCAGAATCCACTGATTGTCTTTGCTAAAAAAGTAAAGTATCTATTGAAACAATAGCCCCTCTTATTATTTGTTGTTTGGGACATGAGCCTCCAAAACCTCTTTTTTATGTTAACCAGAGCTTTCTCAAAGTGTGTTTTTGTGCTTCACTGCTAAAACATTGTATTAATGTGTAATTATTGTATTAAATACATTTGATCATCCTTGACAACATGTAGCTCATAAAATCATAGTTAACTGTTAATAACGGCCTAATACAGGATGTATTAACCTTAAGGCATTGTTCCCGTTTTAGACCTTGCAGGCAAAAACAATAGTTAACTTTCAATTCACTAGTAAAGACCACACCATCAAACAGAGGAACGATTGAGTTGTATTTATTGAAAATTGATTGGATGGGATGGGGACAGGGGAATGCATGGAATGAACAGGGGAATGCATGATGTGTGTGGTGCCACTGTGTGTATGTGGTGCCACTGTGGAGAGAGGGTTATTGTGTGGTCCCGTTGTTGGGAATATGACAGACATTGCATGCATTACATTATGTTACATGGGGGTAGGGGGTCCCGTTGTTGGGATGTGATAGGGAGGAGGGTGTGGGGGGTTGTAGGGGGTCCCGTTGTTGGGAGAAAGGGGGTCCCATCGTTGGGAGAAAGGGGGGTCCCGTTGTGGGAGAAAGGGGGGTCCCGTTGTTGGGAGGAAAGGGGGTCCCGTTGTTGGGAGAAAGGGGGGTCCCGTTGTTGGGAGGAAAGGGGGTCCCGTTGTTGGGATGTGATAGGGAGGAGGGTGTGGGGGGTTGTAGGGGGTCCCGTTGTTGGGATGTGATAGGGAGGAGGGTGTGGGGGGTTGTAGGGGGTCCCGTTGTTGGGAGAAAGGGGGTCCCATCGTTGGGAGAAAGGGGGGTCCCGTTGTTGGGAGAAAAGGGGGTCCCGTTGTTGGGAGAAAGGGGGGTCCCGTTGTTGGGAGGAAAGGGGGTCCCGTTGTTGGGAGAAAGGGGGTCCCGTTGTTGGGAGAAAGGGGGGTCCCGTTGTTGGGAGGAAAGGGGGTCCCGTTAATGGGGAAAAGGGGGTCCCGTTGTTGGGAGAAGGGGGAAAGGGAGGAGGGGTGGAGGGCGGAGGGAGATGAGTACGAAGGGACGGAGGCGGGTTGGTGTAGGGCGGCGCCTAGGAGAGGGGATGAAGGGGAGGAGGGGAGGGATGAGTGGCGGGATGGGTGGCCTGAAGAAGGCGACGGGGAGGATGATGAAGGGGGAAGAGGGAGGATGGATGGGAGGATGGATGAAGGGGTTAGAGGGGAGGTAGGGAGGAGGGATGGAGAGGAGCGGGCGGGGGGCCGGGCCGTCTGAGGCACGGACCCTGGTTAGTGTGGCTTTGGGGCCCGTGGCCCGTCGGCGACCTAGTCGCGCCGAGACCCCAAAGAATGGTGCAGGTTTTTTCAGCGGATGAGTGCGGTGTGGGCTTGGAGGAGGTCGTGGGAGTTGGAGCGGATGTATGTATGGTACGCCTGTGATGACCACCTACCCAGGATTTGAATTATGTGCTCGGGGACGCCTTTCCGGGAGGCTGTGGAGGCTGCGCCTATACGGAAGGAGTGACCGGAGAAGTGGTTTGCGGCGTAGCCGGCTTTGGTGAGAACGGAGCGGAGGTGGTGGTGAAACCAGGTGCGGGTGACTATGGAACCGGTTTCTGAGATGAACAGGGGGTCGGATGGCGAGGCGTTTTGGGACTGTCGGATGGCGAGGTGGCGGACGAGTGGTTCGTATGGGCTGAGGGGTGAGTCTAGTTTGAAAAGGTGAATGGGGGTGGACGTTCCGAACTGGTCAGTCTTGCTGTGCTTGAGGGTGTAGATGAGGGTGGATGGGCTGAGTACGGATAAGTCGGACAGACAGGGGTGGCGAGCTGGGTCGAATCTAGTGTTGAATGTAAACTCGGAGCAGCGGAGGAATCCGTAGAAAGCCAGGAGGAAAAGGGACTCGAGTGTGGAGTTGGTGAGTGGATCTGAGTGACCGGAACGGAGGACGGTGATGCAGTCGGCGAGGACGTTGTCTGTGAGGGGTTGGCGGCTAGGAGGGTGGTGAGGCTCGTGGCGTTTGATGCCTTTGAGCAGCAGTGCGACGTGCGGGTGCGCGTGGAAGGGGTGAGCGGCGCCGGTGAGGAGTTTGACGACAAAATTTATGCCGGATAAGTAGACTCGGATGGTGGATGAGTGCATGGACCGGGAGTAGTGGCAGTGGCTGACGTAGGAGGTGAGTGTGGCCAGGTCTAGTGACGGGAAGTGCAGGGTGAAGGTGGCGTGGAACAGCTGGAAGTTTTTCCAGGCAGTCCAGTAGGTGGACAGTGAGGATGGGGCGAGAGACTGGAGGATGGCTTGTTGTGCGTGGTGGATGAGGTGGCTGAGCGGGTGATTCAGGGGAAGGTCATTTGTGAATATGTAGGTGCCGGAGTGGGATGAGTCTGCTTCTGGTGCCAAGTGCCTGAATTTCTGTAAAAGAAAGCGAGAAAGTGAGTCAGCGATGGTATTGAGGTGACCGGGGATGTGGGCGGCGCGAATAATGAAATTATGGGTGACGGTGATCCAGGTGAGTCGACGGAGGAGTGCCATGATGGGGAGTGAGGAGGAGCGACCTTTGTTGATGATATTGACGGTGGCCTTGGTTATCAGAATGTATGAGAACGGAGCGGCTGGTCCACTCCGATCCCCAAAGGGAAGCCGCTACCACGATGGGGTATAGCTCGAACAAGGCGGAGGAATGGCCGGAGTCGCACTGAGGATCTAACATCTCCTCCGGCCATTCCTCCGCGAACCATCTGCCCTGATAGTACCCCCCATAGCCTACGGAGGGGGCTGCGTCGGTGAATAATTGGAGGTCCTCTGGTGAGGAGTGAAAGTCATCATAAAAAAAACTAATTCCGTTCCAGTTGTGCAGGAGGTTGTGCCAGAGGCAAAGCTCCATTTTGCACTCGGGGGTGATGGTGACAAGGTGGTGGAGGGCTGGAACGGAGGAGGCTAGTGAGAGGAGGTGAGAGATGAATGAACGGCCTTGGGGGATGATACGGGTGGCGAAATTAAGGTGACCTAAGAGTGAGAGGAGTTGCTGCTTGGTGCACGAGGGGGTGTCTGCGAAATTGGCGATGATGAGGGTGATCCTGTGTAATTTTTCGAGGGGGAGTGAGGCTTGGAAGGTGATGGTGTCTAAGTGGATGCCGAGGAACTCGAGGCTGGTGGCGGGGCCCTCCGTTTTGTCCTCGGCAAGGGGGACGCCGAGCGCCGTGAAGGCCGTTCTGATGGCGAGCAGAGTGCGTGCGGGGGGAGATGATGGGAAGTCAACGGAGAGGAAGTCGTCTAGGAGGTGGACGAGAAATGGGATTTTGTAATTATTTAGGAGGATCCAACAGAGCAGCTCTGATAAGTTGTCAAAAAGCTTGGGGCTGCTCTTGCAACCAAAGGTGAGTCTAACGGCGAAGTAGTACTTCCCCCTCCAGCAGACTCCGAACAGGTGCCAGGAGTCTGGGTGGAGAGGGAGCACTTTAAAAGCCGATGTGATATCGGCTTTGGCGAGCCAGGCCCCGCGGCCGGCTAGCCGGATGAGGGAGATGGCGTGGGCAACTGTGGAATATTGGAGTGAAAAATATACGCTGGGGATGAGGCTGTTGATGCTGGGGACTGAGGAACCGTGGGGGGATGAGAGGTCTATGATTAGCCTTTTCTTGCCGGAATACTTACGGGTGGCTATGCCTACGGGGCTGATTCTGTAGGTGGGGAATGGGGGGGAAGTGAAGGGGCCTATCATGAAACCCTGGTTGGTTTCCTTTGTGATTAATGTGTCTACGGTGTCCGGGTCAGTTATGGCGGATTGGAGGTTATTACAGGTGTGGGATGTGTCTGGGAGTGTGATGAGGCCGGGGGAGAAACCGTAGTTGAGGCCGTCTATGAAGCGCCGGACGAAGGTGGGATCTGGGTGGGAGGCTAGTTCCGAGGCTATGGAGGGGATGTTGATGGGAGTGGCGAGGTGCTCCGTCAGTCAGCTGACTGAGGGCTTGGTGGGATTGTGGGGGCAGTTGGGGGGCACACGTGCAGCATTTTGCAGGAGGACATGTTGCATCCCTGGTCGTTAAAATTATTGCAAACCATTTTGGATCCTACAAATATGAGCTGACGGCCTCGACGGTCCCTTGTCTGGGAGGAGGCTGGGAAGGTGGTGGGACGGTCGGGTCTTGCCCTGGCTGGACGGATGACGGAGGACATGAGTGACTGGGGTTGCGGGTTGTAGGTTGGCCGGGGGGGCGGTGCGGGGGTGGTGGGGTGGGAGCTGATGACCAGGGTGCAATCGGTGGTGGGGTGGGCGGGGCAGCCGCACAGGTAGCAGGCGATGGCGGTTCTGCCGGCGAAAAGCCGGCAGTACAGCTCGGTGTCCTGCGCTCCCCAGTAGGTTGTCATATTCCACTGCTGGAGCCGAGCTGCCGCCATCGCCGCAAACTGCCGGTGATATTGAAAATAGGTGGTGCCCCCGAAGCGGACGGCCATATCCATGATTATTTGGACGTAGTCGTCCAGCTCCTGCCTGCGGGTGGGAAATAAGGAACAGATTATATTACGGAAAAGTGAGAAAGCGAGGACAAATTCGGTGGGTGTGAGGACGCTGTGTAGTGGTGAGGAATGAATGTCTCGAAGTGTTATGGATACCCCCCCGCAGTCGACGGTCCTGGGTTGGTGGGAGGCAGCAGAGGGTTTTAGTAGGGAAGCTAAGTCTATGTCCATACCCTGGAGGATCTGGTTTCGGAGGGAAGCGGAGACCGGAATGGGGTTGGCGGCGATGGCTGTGGGCGGCATGGTTGCCGGCGTGGCTGAGGAGAGGGAGAAATAGGTGGGCTGAGGCCCGTGAGGAGGAGGAAGGCCTTGGCGGAGAGGGAGGGGGGCCGGAGCCTGAGGTTGGAGGAAAGAGTAGGATTGGAGGGGGGGAAACATTTGGCCGCTGGCGGCAGGCTGATAGCCTTGGCCAAGTGTGGGGGGGAGGGAGGAGGGGGGAGCCATTTGGCCGCTGGCGGCAGGCTGATAGCCTTGGCCAAATGTGGGGGGGAGGGAGGAGGAGAGAGCCATTTGGCCGCTGGCGGCAGGCTGGTAGCCTTGGCCAAATGTGGGGGGGAGGGAGGGGTGAGCCACTTGGGCGTGGGCTGCAAAGTTTAGCGCCTGGTTAGGCAAGGGTGAGACATGAGGGGGGAAAGACAGGGGGGAGGGGGGGGGGGGAGGGGTTGGGGGGGGTGGGAAGGGAGGTTAGACACAATGGGGGGTGGAGGAGGGTGTGAGGATACATTTGATAGGAGTGCAGCCTGCGAGCACAGGGAAGACAAAACATTTAAAATGTTTGACATGGGGGGGGAAGCAGGCACAGGGGGGTGAGACATGACAATGGGGTGAGACACGGCAATGGGGTGAGACGCGGCAATGGGGTGAGACGCGGCAGTGAGGTGAGACACGGCAGTGAGGTGAGACACGGCAATGGGGGGGTTAGGCTGGGTGTGGTGGTGATGATAGTCAGTGGTCTGGCTAATGGGTGCTGTGGAATGTTGTTGGTGGTGGTGGTGGTGGGGGTGGGGGGAGGGGGCCGGAGCCGGTCGTGAAGTTTTTTGTGTTGCTTTTTTAGCGGGGGCGGGGTGTGGTGGCGCGACGCTCGAGCCTCCTGGTCCGACGTCATGCTGACGCGACGGACCAGGAGGGGAGGAGCTTACTAACACAGCGGATTGAAGGAGTGTATACAATGTTGCTTTAAGAGCGGCACGGGAAAAAATAACATTTTTGGCTCGCAGCGCCTTCTGGAGGCCGATTACGGTCCATTCTGATGGTGGGCGAATGGGTGGGGTGACTGACCTGGTGGGCGGTGGGGCTGAGGTGGTGGAGCGAGCTGGAGTGGTGGAGTGAGCTGCAATGGTGGAGCGAGCGGCGCGGGAGTACGGACCGGGACAGTCGGGTGCGTGGCGAGCGCGCTGTCGGCTCGTTCGGGTGGTGGAGGTGGGTGGTGGTGGGTTTGAGCGAAGCTCGACCGGGGTCCGGGAGAGAGACGGAGGTACGGGTGTTGTGGATGCCGATCGCAAGCGTCGGCTAGATGTTTCAGGTGGTGATGTTGTCGGCGGGACGGGAGGATCAGCGTTGGAAAAGTCCTCCTCGTCCGACGTCCGAGGCCATGAGCTGGAGAGAGTTGTCGATGTCGTCTTCCATGTTGCTGGTTTGCTGGTGGTGAGTAATACGGCGGTATTTTCTCTTTTTTAAGGACGTTTTGTCGTTCGTTTGGTGCGTGTTCCTCTTGCAAGAAACAGTGAGCATGAATGGGAGCGGGCATGGCTTGGTATAAATACGACCCTTGATTAGTTTGGAAGGAGGAGATAAGGGAGGAGTTGTTATCAACGCCATCGCAAGCAGGTGAGCTTGGGAGGAGTTGATATCGGCCAGATTGGAGGCGATTACGAGGGGGAGGAGATAGTTATCTGGTGTGGTCTTCCCTCCTGAACTTACATTGTACCAACTGCATTAAGTGCATAATAATGTCAATGTCATGTTGATTTAGGACCGGTATGTATGCTTCCGGGACATAATCATGTTTGGTATTGAAAATGTTAGAAAACACAATTACATTTATGATACATTAATCAATCATTTTAGATTGAAGTAAAATTGTTTAATTTTGCTTTAAGGAAGTACTGCAAAAGCAGTCAAGTCGATTTTATCATCTCATGACACTTAGCATATAGAGCAGGTCAAGACTGTACATCATTTACTCATCAATTACCCCATTAGCCGACAGCAAGGAAAAACTGTCCTTTACACCATGCATTATGGGACAACTTAGTATTTCTTGTACATTGGCAGCATATTCAGTTACTTGCTGCAGACACTTCTTGTGTAGACAAGTCTTCTTGTGTAGACAAGTCTTCTTGTGTAGACAAGTGAGAAGTGGCAGACAAGTATGTCAGAATGGTGCAGGATATGTAATGTGACAGTGGTGAGGAGTGCAGTACTGTAGGAGTGATGGACAGGTTAACAACAACGATTGGCCCTGAGCCCTTTCTTGTTTGCATTGGTAATGGACAGGTTGACAGATAAGATCAGACGAGGAGTCACCATGGACTATGATGTTCACAGATGACAAAAAGTTGCCGGTATGCATTTCCATTTTCTTTTTTTTTTACCTTTCCAGAAAACGTGTGATTTGAACCAATCCGAACTAACGATGCTGATAATGTGTCAGTCTGTCAGCCAACATGTTTTGAACGTTGGTGGAATTTAATTTGTCGTTGAGCCCGCCTACTCTATCTGGTAATTTGCACACACACACACACACACGGAAAAAAAGCCTTTTCCATATCCGCTCTATACCGGATCTCCACCCTGTAAAGTGAACTGATCCCATTCCCAGTCCAGTCTGTCACATTGACACGACTCACGCAAGTGACAAAACTTCTGTGGAATAAATAAATACAAAGATGTGCACTTGGTTAGGAGGCTCTGAACCCTTGTACTGGCCTTGCCAGGAGATCAAACAAGAGAGAAAAAAAAAAAAAAAAAGTTATCTACATATTCACACTAGTACCTGAGATTAGATATTAGGGGCGGCAGTGGCTCACGGGTAGAGTGGCCGGGTAGAGTGAACTGGAAACCGCAAGGTTCCCAGGTCGATCCCGGGTTCCCCCAGAGTTAGTGTCGAAGTGTCCTTGAGCAAGACGGTGAACCCCTAATTGCTCCCGATGAGCAGGTTGGTGCCTTGCATGGTTTCCTCCGCCATCGGTGTATGAATGTGTGTGAATGGGTGAATGTAATGCACAATCTATGTAAAGCGCTTTGGATAAAAGTGCTATATAAATGCACCATTTACCATATAAAAAAAAGGTGCGTGAGCATAGCAGCAATGTATACTGTGCATGATATACTTATGGACGTTACTTAGGGGGAAAAAAGCACAATAAAAAGACAAAAGCCAGTGCGTTATACATGGGTTTAAGGTGCAAAATGTCAGTCCGTGTCTCAATCTGCACAGAAAACATTCCTGCCTCCCTTACTTCCGTAGAAATTATTTCTTTGAATAAGCTGCTGATTATGTCAATTACTTTGTTGGACGCAGCTTTTGCTTTTCTGTATGAATTCATTAACTTGCTCTTGCAGAGTCACATCACATTTGCTCAGCAGGATAATCAGTTCAAGGTAGTTTCCATGATCAATGGCAATGTTCTCCCAGGGGTAAGCAGCTTCAGATTTGGTGCCTCAATAACTAAGGGCGGCTTCACACTGGATCCGTTTCCATACGAACTGTTCCCGAGAACGAATGGCCTCTACCAGATGGCCTGCATTCACATTGGCCAAGATCCTTGCGACCCAGAGAACACTTGCATATATACCCCCGATCCTATAGGTGGCGGCATGCACATAGTAGTTCCCCTGTGGACACAGACGTCATCAAATATTCGACAATGTTTGTGCTGGTCGCGCATAAATATGGGGTTGCGGCTTGGGAGTGAGTCAACACACTGAGCGCTCAGCACAGTGAGCGGCTGAGCGCACAGAAGTCAAGGCACAGACTGCTGTGTTGTTGACGGACAACGGATGTAAGCTTATGAGAAACAACACAAATAAAACCTGGTGAAACACTTGTGTGCATTAGCGCAAGATGAGGATACAGGAAACATTCAGTATGAATGTCCAGTTTGCTAACCTTCACAACTACTACTACTTTTGCATTTGAAACTTTAAATTTCTCTAAATATTATAAACTTTCACGACAGCTTAAGTACAAAAAAATATCATTTATGAAAAGGCAACTATAGTAGCCTATGAAGTCGGACTGAATACGCCCTGTGCTCTTCTTTTTCTCTATGAAGAAAAGTACAGTTGACACAAACGCATTCCGCAACGCTGCCTGTCTGTTGTTTAATCTGCGCATCCTCGCATTACGTGCAGATCTCATCCTCTGGACTGCAAAGCCATAGCTGGTCATGTAGGAAGGTGTGCGATAGGATCGCGCTTGCCATAGTCTCCAAAGTAATAATAATAATAAGAGAAAGTTACTTTTGGTTATTTAAAAAGAGTCTCCTTATTTTATGTATTAATTTATTAGCCCTACATGGGAGAAACGTTAACTTTAGAGCTTTGGTTATAATTTAAAAAGACTGTAGAGCAGTTTGTGTGCAGACTCACCTTTTTATTTTTATTTATTTATGATTTGTGGGTCCAGCACTGTGTGTAAAAAATAACTGTGGGGACGTGCATCTCCTGCCTTTGTTCATATTTAAAATAAAAATTATATTTTCCAATGCAAGATCAGTGTGGTTATCTGCTCTATATTGTAATATCAAAAATAGCAGATCAACAAGCTCAATGTGTCGCATTGCACCGCATTTTCAGCTTGTAGCTTGGCTATTTTTGCTACTTTTGTGTGACACTGTATGACAATAGGGCATTCATTTATGATGAAAAAGCATTAAAAGTTGCAATATGGGATACAGGGTTTCTTCCTAACAGCAAAGATATGTAGTAGAGATGCGCGGATGGCCTCTCATGGTCATCCGAATCCGCATGTACAAATTAATTATCCAACCGCAATAATTATTTTATCTAATAAATATCCGCACCAACCGTTTCTCCCGTATGTCAAAATATTATAATTTTCTGGTATTCCCCGTTAGTTTTAGTAGGCTATTAGTTGTGCGATGCGATCACAAAATGCATTGATTTAGCCTATGGAATGTCGGTGCGTCTTTTTTCTTTTTTTCAAACCGGTGCTGCGCTGACAGACTCTGTGCGGCATCCAACACAGGCATCCAACACATGCGGCATCTAACGGTTGGATGCCGCAACGGTTGGATTCCAACCTACAGAGCGCACTGCTCTGCTGTGCTACTGCTTGGTGTGGATATGTTACGGCCATGGTTGATCTGCGACGTGTTTTTGTTGGCTGTTTTTGTCGAGTTTATATACCGTCACCTATTCCAAATAGCGGGCCACTTCCGTCTAATGGTACGCTTGCTTTCATATTGCAGCGTACCGTACCCGAAAACGCATGATCCGGATCCGAAACTGCCTCCGGAGGTGGTTTCGGGAACGGAACGGTTATCCGTTTCGGGGGACGATACGCAACATTCACACTAGCGCGACACCTGCCAAGCGGTCTGGAGTGCGCACTCGGGACCCTAGTGTGAAAGCGCTGTAGGACAACACTTTCCAATTCATTTAACCCAGGGGTCTTCAACAGGGGGTCCTCAGAGTTACTACAGGGGTCCGCCAAATCTTTGTGTGATATGATTTTTTTTTTATCGCTTAACCACTTGAACCCTTATCCCTAACATCAGTTTTCTGAGGAAAACTTTACCCAAAAATAGCTGATCTACAAGCTCACAACGCCTCGCAGCACGAGGCGTTGTGAGCTTGTAGATCGGCTATTTTTGGCAAAGAGGTGTAGAGGGGAAAAAAGAGCAGACCAAGTAAACAAAAAAAGTTTAATCTGAAACACAATTTTATACAAAATAGAGGGGGTCCCTGCTTCATCTCTCTCTCATCTAGGGGGTCCTTGGGCTGAAAACTTTCAAGACCCCTGGTTTAACCACTTCTATAACTCCATTACTTGGCGTTTCTTTCTGACCTGGTCACAGTGAAGAGATATTTGTTTCCCCCCAAGTAGGCTTGCTATGTCTGCTTGGCTGGCCTTCATAAAATATGCCTCTGCACTATCTCTGTGGAATTGGACTCTTTCATGCTGTAATGGCCTGACGAAAATAGAAGAAACTAGAAAAAGTGCTCCTCGGAGCACAGGTCTCCGCCAGGTCAGGTACGTTATTCTGGCCTCCTGGTGGCGCTATAATAGGCCAATGTGAAAAGGGTGCCATTTATTCTTAGGTCTTTCACGGCAATCAGACACTGCATTCATGATTTGAGGCATTTGGTTCCAAAAATGTGTTTTGCTAAATTAGACCTGCTGGTGGCGCTATAACAGGCCAATGTGAAAAGGGTGGCATTTCTTCCTCTGCCTAGTGGGAATGTGCGTGTGAAATTTCACGGAAATCGCAAGCTGCATGCATAGTTTGAGGCTTTTTGTTCAAAACGGACCAATCCTGCAAACTTTGGAAGCCAACCATAGGCAATGAGGATGGAATATGGGAAATCGGACAGAACCGTGTTGATCACATGACTATAGAGATACTGTGTACCGATTTGCATGACGTTTGGATAAAATCTGTAGGAGTAATGTTAAAAAATGCGTTTTGCACAAATCGGCCTCCTGGTGGCGCTATAACAGGCCCATGTGAAAAAAATTGACACCTCACACAACCTCATAACAGGCCCATGTGAAAAAATTGACACCTCACACCTCACACAACCTCATAACAGGCCCATGTGAAAAAAGTGACACCTCACACAAGCTTCTCTACCAAACCTCCCCAGAACAGAGATATACAGCAGTATTTATACAATTTTGGCTCCATCCGACACACCAAATATGGGATCGCCTCCCTCCGGGTTCGATCATTTCAGTAGATAAACCTTATCTGGTGCTGGTTAGATTATTTCAGAAGCCAAACCTAATATGGTGCTTTCCTTCTACCAGTTAAAACATTTCAGCTGTTGCCATAGCAATTTGGTCATGTGAGCAAAAAGTACAGTTTTTAGCAAGTCATTGCGAAAGAGGAAGTTGTGGCTGTGTTGTGGCAGATAACATCAAGGAGCAGAGATGGTGTCAACAGCAGCAGTGAGTTGATTGGCCTTCCAACGTCTACGTTCTTCTTCAGCAGAGCGTGTTGCTTGGCAAGGTCACCCAGCTGCTGCGGGGTCAACAAAGGCCGGGGAATGACTAGGCCATATCTTAGCCCAACCATGTCAATGCTCTTCTATTCTTTGATGCTTATGGCTCCATGTTTTCATTAAGTCTAGTGCAGGGGTCTTCAACGTTTTCAGTTCAAGGACCCCTTAGCTGAGAGAGAGATGAAGCAGGGACCCCCCTCTACATATTGTATAAACTTGTTTTGCAGTTCAAAAATTTTCATAGATTTCTTAGACAGTTTCGTAGACTTTGCCAGCACTATCATCAGTGTGTGTTGGATTAATGTGTATTTTCAGACATTTAACCACTTGAACCATCAATAGTCTGCTCTTGTTTTCCCTCTACACCGAACCACTTTTTGTGTAGATCTGCACAAAAATAGCAGATCTACAAGCTCACAACGCCTCGCACTGCGAGGCGTTGTGAGCTTGTAGATCTGCTATTCTTGGCAAATGTTCCACTCAGAATAGGGATGCTAGGGTTCAAGTGGTTAATGCATCCTGATTGCCGAATTCCGAACAGTGCTGGCCCACAATAACCTACCTGACCTGGTGGAGACCTATAGTTTCCCTGTTGTTTTTGGTAGAAAGAAAAAGCTCTCTTTGTCACCCCTTGTGTCCCTAGAGAAACAGGTTGTTTTTGAGCATAGAACATTACCAGTTAGTCTCTAGACACTCAACTAGAGAATTATGCAATCTCTCAGATTTAGTTGCAAAAACAGCTTGGAAACAAGTAGCTTGGAAACAATCAAGGCATAACCAATCACACAGTTTTAGGGCGGTTGTTTTGTAATGGCGTGGTGATATGATTGGTTTCTAAAATAGTGGGAGGAGCTTTGTGTTTTAGCTGGTGTCCTTGCAACGACCTTGCATTCAGAAGTGTCCAGATGTAGGCAGACATCTCTGCTTGTCTGGCAGCATCACCCTGTACCCAGGTGGGTACAAATTAAACGTGCACTGGACAAGCAAAGGCAGGTGTGTGTTTCCCTGTTATGTCATCTGGCCCAGGGGGTGATGAAATGGTGTCTCAACAGGTGCAGCGTTGGAAAATAATTAATCTCCAGGTCTAATGAGGGGAATGAGTCACCACTTTTAAAAACATGCTCAAATTAATTAACAACAACAATGTTGTTGTAGATTAAAACAAATGTAATAACCTGCTCTGAAATCTCCCTACCTCACTATGTAACTGTTTTTAAATTACAAATTTTCTCTTTAGGGTTTTATTTTGTTGTTGCTACAGTATGTCTATATATATATTGCGGGCAGCAATACATGAAATGTTTGTTAATACAAAATGCCACAACATTTTTATTCAAATTAAAGGTAGCACTTTAGAATAACTAGTAGTTAATAGATCCTTCATACACTGTTAGTTAATGAGTCATTAATGTGAATTTTAACAATTTCTGTACACTTTTTTGAAAAAAATCTTCCTCCTAGTATAACCATAATACTTGATGATTATGTTTAAGGGGGGGGGGGGTCACTGAAAATCACGGCACCCCGTCTTTAAGGATGTATAACTATGCCTAATAGATAGCTAGTATATCTCACAAACAGTTAACTGACTTGTTAACTGCATGCTAATTATATAATGAATTATGAACAAGCTATACGTAAATCACTTACTAATGGCTAGTTAAGTATTTGTTCAAAGTTAAAATAGTTAATAGTTGTCTCCGTCCGTGTGTGTGTGTCATTCTGTCTGTGGACAGCAAATCTCCAGCCTAATGGTGGCGCTGTATCAGGCCGATTCGTGTTTCTACCTATAACTGCACCGATCTGTGTAAAACGTTGTATGTGCACTCCCTAGAGGCATTTTTCACATCTGCCTTTTATAGCGCCACCAGGAGGCCGACTTATGTAAAACATTGTTTTTACATTACTCCTTCAGATGTTATCAAAATTTCACGCAAATCAGTACACATGATCTCCATAGTCATGTGATCAAAACGGATCTGTTTGTTTTTTCATATTCCATCCTGATTCGCTAAGATTGCCATCTAAAGTTTGCATGAGTGGCTCGTTTTGAACAAAATGCTGCAAATCATGAACGCAGTGTCCTATTGCGGTGAACCTTTGCACGCACGTTCACATTACGTTGAGGTCACGTCACTCCTGAGATCACTTGTGTTTCATTTTGAGAGGATTGATCCCCCCAAAATCATGTTTTTTCATCAAACGGTTACATTTTGTGCTTTTGTGGCGCCCCCTATGGATCAAAGTGGAAATGCTATTGGGGATTCGTTGAGTAAACCACCCTTGACATGTGTTTCAAATTTGGAATAGCCTTTAGAATAGCCTTCTACAGGTATGTAGATGCAACCATGTTAATTTGCTGCTCTGAGGGCAGTTTCTCAATGCTGGTCTCAGGGCAGCTTATAGCCTTTTACAAGTATATATATATGCAACAATGTTAATTTGCTGCTCTCAAGGCAGTTTCTCAATGCTGGCCTCAGGGCAGCTTATAGCCTTCTATAGGTAATTAAATGCAACAATGTTAATTTGCTGCTCTCAGGGCACTTTCTCAATTCTGCTCTCAGGGCAGTTTCTCAATGCTGGTCTCAGGGCAGCTTAAATGATACACATACAACATCATTATTTTTCTGTTCTGAGGGCAGTTTCTCAATGCTGCTCTCAGGGCAGCTTAAATTATATACATACAACAACATCATTCATTTGCTACTCTGAGGGCATGCACTTTCTCAATGCTGGTCTCAGGGCAGCTTGTAATCTTCTACAGGTATATATGCAACAATGTTAATTTGCTGCTCTCAGGGCACTTTCTCAATGCTGCTCTCAGGGCAGCTTAAATGATACACATACAACATTATTAATTTGCTAATCTGAGGGCAGTTTCTCAATTGTGCTCTCAGGGCAGTTTAAATGATACACATACAACAACATTAATTTGCTGTTCTGAGGCCAGTTTCTCAATGCTGCTCTCAGGGCAGCTTAAATGTTATACATACAACAACATTCATTTGCTGCTCTGAGGGCAGTTTCTCAATGCTGGTCTCAGGGCAGCTTGTAATCCTCTACATGTATATATATATATATATATATATATATATATATATATATATCTATATATATATATATATATATATATATATATATATATATATCTATATATATATATATATATATATATATATATATATGCAACAATGTTAATTTGCTGCTCTCAGGGCAGTTTCTCAATGCTGGTCTCGGGGCAGCTTATAGCCCTCTACAGGTATATATATGCAACAATGTTATATGCTGCTCTCAGGGCACTTTCTCAATGCTGCTCTCAATGCTGGTCTCAGAGCAGTTTCTCAATGCTGGTCTCAGGGCAGCTTATAGCCTTCTACAGGTATATAGATGCAACAATGTTAATTTGCTGCTCTGAGGGCAGTCTCTCAATGCTGCTCTCGGGGCATTTTAAATGATACACATACAACATCATTAATTATTTGTTCTGAGGGCAGTTTCTCAATGCTGCTCTCAGGGTAGCTTCAAACGGTTACATATTGCGCATCTGTGGCGACCCCTATGGATCAACGTGGAAATGCTTTTGGGGATTTGTTGAGTAACCCACTCTTGACACATTTGGGATTGACCAGACGTTTTGTTCGTGATGTTTTGCCTTTTTTGTTAAACGGGCCCCTGCCGCTAAATTTGGAAGCCAATTATGGATGAACGGTATGGACTATCAAAATGCCGTTTGGATATGTTTATCGCTAGGGTCGAGAGATCATTTGTACCGTTTTTTGATAAAAAATCTAAATGGCGGAAAATCTATCCAGACGCAAATGGGCGTGGCCTATGTAGGGAGTTGCGTCATGACCCAAGGAATCCAGGGGAAAATATTTTTTTATTGTACGACCTACGGTTCAAGGATATAGGCCAAAAGGTAAAGTGGGCTGTTATAGCGCCACCATAAGGCCGACTGGTGTAATTATTTTTAAAATAATTTCACACTAAATTATGAACCTCCCCTCCAAGACTTGTAACTCTAGCCAGGGACGTGCACAGATAGACTCTAGGTGGTGCTAGAGCACCTGCCCTTTGCCCTCTTGACCAGAAGTGCCCTTTTGAAAAAAAGAAGAAGAAAAAAAAAACGTTTTTTTTTCTTTTTTTCTTTTTTGTTTACAGTATGTAGCCCATGGTGACATCGATCAATTCTGGATTAAAAGCTTCTAATATATTAACAATTCCCCAAAATGTGCTTCTATAAATCTCACACTACTAGGGCAGCCGGCGGTTCCGCGCGCCGCGCAAGGTGCCCTTTTTTTTACTTGAGCACCTGCCCCTCAAAATGTCTGTGCACGCCACTGACTCTAGCCCTTACGGTTTCTGAGAAAAAAATACTTGAATGGGAGTTTTATCATTATCTTTCCCCATTAAAGTGGATGGGGACATTTAATGCACTAATAAATCAATATCAATTAAACTATGTAACCAATCTCTTAGCAAAGTACAAGCAATCGATTCCCGGTGAAGCCGGTAAATTTGACATAATGGCACGAGTGTGGGAAAAATAAACTGTGGGAGAAATTACGCGGCAAAATAAAGTTTATCTAGAAAGAATTATAAAGTCGGAAGAGTACTATAGTCTGGCAACCACACTAATAAGGTCGGTTAGACCCTTTAAACTACACACTGGAAGTTATTGTTGCTATACTTTTACAAACTACTCCTACGTTTCGGATCATGTTGCTCCGGGGTAATAGTATGGTGTCCCGATGTGGACAAAGGTGCAAGGACTTAGTCATCACTGTTTCTGCTTTAATTGTGTTGATTGATTGATTGAATGATTTTATTTTTTTTTTAATTACATTCCATGACCTACAGAGGGTGAGTTACTAATGTGAGAGAGTGTCATTTACACATTATTTTTGATAGTCTCTGTCGGGTGGAAACCTTACAGGTTCAAAATATGTTACTTTTCACTATTCAAATTCAAAATCTAAAAGCTCAAGAGCTTGCTGATCTGCTACTTTTGATGCTTTTGTGTGACACTGTAGTATGATCAATTGGGACTGGATCATTGATTTACGGAATAACACAAACATTTAAAACATGGAGATAAGAGGTTATAGCCTGAAAGCGACGACATGAAAGCATTGCCCAGCCTCTACTTCTGCCTCGGCTCGGAGATGGGTTTTGTGAAAGATTACGTAATGGCATAAGTTGGCACAGGGGGATGGCACAGCACCGTGTATAAAACGTTGTAACTGAACAAACAATTTGGGAGAGGGGGTCAGACAGAGGAGGAGAATCATGAGGGCTTCTCTAGACATATTATGCTTGCTTTCATACCTGTGCTTGACCTTGATATTGTTTACTTCTTTCTCTGCTTTGTCTTCCTCACCTTCCTCTTCTTGTGAGTTACAGGCACAGTTGTATAATCTCAACAGAATATACAAAGATGGGGACTTTATTCTGGGTGGCTTGTTTGATATCTACCTCGCCATTGTCTTCCCTGAGCTGTCTTTCACCTCCAAGCCACACGACCCGACTTGCTACGGGTGAGTATCGCAAATTCAGTCGCAAGCAAGGCAACGACGGGAACTTCTTTTGATGTACATTAAAAGGATTAGATGACGTTGTATATTTCTGCAAAGATACATATAAAAGGTTACAGTAGCTTTGTGTGTGTTTAGTTTTAACATTGAAGGGTTCAGATGGGCCCAGACCATGGCTTTTGCAATCACGGAGATCAACAGAAACACCAGCCTGCTACCCAATGTCACCCTGGGGTATAGTCTCCATAGTAACTGCTTCACTCGTGGAGTTGCCTTCCGTTCAGCATTGTCGTTTATCAGTGGGAGAGAGGAGCGGATCGATTTAAATGAGAGCTGTGTTGGCTCGGCTACCATGCTCGGATATCTGAGTGATCACTCATCACATTCTGTTGCCATCGGTGGTTTATTTGGTTTGTACAGAATGCCCCTGGTAAGTTTCTTACTTGAACCCACATTGTCGGGCAGAAACCAGCTATCTCAATTTTTCAACTTTTTTGTTATTTTTAATACATCAGTGCTATTGAACCCCCTTTACGTCTGTGTATTTTTACAAATATAGATCCAATGAAAAGTATTAAAAAGCGCTTCTGACTAAAAGATCCTCAAATCTCCACATGAATGGTCAAAAACCTCCTAACTCCACTTGAGCTGTATGTGGGTAAAGTGATGATAATATAAGCACACATTCAAGTATCTGACAATGTATAAAGTCACCATACCAACTTTGATGAGGCAGTATTGTGAAGTTCTAAAAACATGTTTTTCTTTTTCATTTACTGAAAAGTTAATATTTTGGACAAAGCTGGTTTCTGCCCGACAGGTTATTTGGTTATTTACAAATATATGATGTACAATGTACATACAGCATTTTGAAAGACTAGAGGACATTAACTTGCAGGCAGAGCATGTGAGCAGAGCAGGCAAGTGACTGGGGAGTGAAGCGGGTTTCCCTATAGGTTAGAGTACAATGCATCTGTGTTAGAGGTGTGTTGATTCACCCTGGACCTGAGAGGTCTCCCACGGCCCTGAGTGAGGCTGCTCTCGTGGTCACATATCATCTCTTTGTAATGTAATTGTTTTGGGGAGTACGTTATTTGTTGTGATACATCCAGAATATTGTATGTGTTACGGCATTGTAACAATAAACCTTATGTATCAAGCACTGTGCTCCATACATAATACGATTACAGCGACGCTTCCAAACAACAACTAACAATGCTAACAACACTAGAGAGCTCAAGACCCTGACGTTAGATAGGAGAGTGTGGAGGGCAACGATTCAGGAATCCAGAGTTGGTGGTGAGAGAGAGAGAGAGAGAGCAAAAGCACTTTGGTAACACAATTATGTAACCTTAGCTCTTGGGTGGCATGCATCCAAGGTGCAGAGTCTTGTGGTGCATAGGTGCATAGTCAATGGAGACTTCTATTTGCTCCACTCGCATGCTTTGCCTGCAGGGCAGTTTGTAAAAAAATGTGTAGTATATTACAGAACATAATGTATTTTTCCTTTAACAGGTAAGCTACTATGCCTTTTGCACATGTCTGAGTGACCGGAGTCAGTTCCCTTCCTTCTTTAGAACAGCGCCAAATAACGCCATCCAGGTGAATTTCACAACACAATAGATTTGATTGTTGGTATCAAATAGTTCATGTTCCACACACTTAACAACAATACCACCTCTCATTTGCTTGACTATTACTGCCGGAGCTGAATGTCTCTGTTGACAGTATTAATAGAGAATTATTAGACCTTTTCATCTAACCTATAAGCACTTATCCCTACATTCTCTAATTCAATCAGGTGGAAGCTATGCTCCAGATTATGAGACGGTTTGGGTGGACCTGGGTAGGACTGCTGACTAGAGACGACGCCTACGGCCATGATGCTGCTCGAATCTTCCAGTCTGAGCTGGCCCAGTCTGGTTTGGGTTGTTTGGCTTATTTGGAGATTATGCCCTGGGACAATGACGCAGCAGAACTCCAGAGGATTGTCTCTGTGATGAAGAAATCCACAGCTCGTGTGGTCGTTTGTATTATATATGGGATCCGTATGGTTAAACTCATGGAGGAGGTTGTAATGTTAATTTAGCGATTCATAATTAAAAGGAGTTTATATTGAAGTGAAGACATCATTTCATATATAAAACTATGTTTTTATTTAATTGCAATCATTTGTATTCATTCAAATACTAATGGAAACGCACATTGACGAGAAAAATACAACTATTGAGACTTTCACACATAGTGACTTCCATAACAATTGGTAACATAATGTATAAGAGAAGTAACAAGCATCATCACATAAGCATTAAATGAAACATTGATGAAAGGTGGTGAAGATTTCAGTGTAATATGTGTGGGTTGTGAAAACGGTACACAGCATTCCTCAGTGGCCAGGTTAAAATTAGGCATGTCATCTGAGACAGGGTTATACGCTTGGTAGAGAGATGTGTTCAATGTGTCTCCAGAAGTATTCAGATGGAAATGCTAATATTAATGAATTGTGCTTTTCATTTAGCCTTTGATCTCAGCACTTCTCTGCACAATAAGCTAACACATAATCACACCATCGACACATCATATTGCTATAATGAAATTATATATAATTGTATTATATTGCATCTGTCTTGATAGTTTATAGATTGTTTTATTATTATTATTATTATTATTATTATTATTATTATTATTATTATTATTAGTAGTATTATTACCCTTATTACTATTATTAGTAGTAGTAGTACTTTAGTGTTTTTAGTATCAATATTGTTGTTCAACACAATCAACAGGTGGTAAAGCAGAATGTGACAGGTCTACAGTGGATAGCCGATGTGGGCTGGGCAAATGACCCTAATTTCCAGACTCCTCACTTCATGCCGTATCTTAGAGGTACGCTGGGTTTCGCCATCCATCATGGCGAGATACCGGGTCTTAAGGACTTCTTGTTACAAATACATCCTGAAAATGGCCATGACAACGGCAAAGAGAATACCATAGTGAGTATTTTCTTTCGTTTCAAGGCCGAAGCTCATAACAATACGACATATTTTGTTTGGCATTGTAGCAGATGCAAAAGTTACATGTGACTTTTTGTAGGGGTGGGGGGAGGGCACTTGAAGTTAGCGTTTCTCAAGCATTAGGCCTACTTGGCTGGTTCGTTCAAGTGTCTGCTCTTTAGTAGTCTACTACCAGTAGCCTTGTGAATGCGGACCCACTTTCCATGTGGCATCATCTGAAACAGTACGGGGTTGGGGTGACTACGGTCTTTGGTGATTCTGTGAGCTTTGCTGACACAGCTTTCATCGCATAAGTCTTGTATGGTGGGTTTCAGCTGTCCGCACAACAAATATAGTATTTAAGATGCAAATTCATTCTGATGTCTGTTTTTAAATATGAATTTATTAATTTTTTGTATTTATGTTTCTGTTTAAGCCCCCTTTTTACTTCTTCAGGTGACACAGTTTTGGGAGAACACATTTAAATGCAAATTTCCACCCCTTCAGTCAGAGTGGGTGGATGCTGGTGGAAGAGTGTGTACTGGACAAGAGGACCTAGGAACAGCAGAAACTACCCTTCTGGATATGTCTGATCTCAGACTAGAGTATAGTGTGTACAAGGCTGTGTATGCTCTGGCCCATGCCCTGCATGAAATGCTGCAGTGTGTGCCAGGAAGAGGACCTTTCATTGGGCACAGCTGTGCCAGTTTGCAGACAATACAACCATGGCAGGTACAATATTAACACACACTTTGCCAGTGTTTCTAGTTTTATTTCATTTTGGAATGATAATAAATATGTAAATATGACTTCGGTTTAAACTTGTCATGTATGGATGTATGGATGCATCGGCCGTATAGGGCATAGCAGTGGCGGCCATTTTCTGGTTCCACTTCAAAATAGTCAATGCATTTTTCCCATTGACATTTCCAAAAAATATTTATATCAATTAATTTAAGCCTAGAATCAAGCCATCCAGGGTCCTGGTGAATAATGACCATTTAACATATTTTTCTGTGCATTTATTGTATTTTATATTTAATTATATGATATACTATATTTGATAAATACCCTTTGTTTTGCCGTTTAAAAAAACGTTTTTTCACAGAATCAAACGTTTTAGGGTCATGATTCACCCAATCTGGGAACCCAGAACCAAATGAGAAGGAAAAACAGCGCCCTCTGCTGTTTGTACTATCTCACTTGGCTCTGGGACAATGACGACGTAGCACCCGTGCGCAAGGAAACCGGGGTTTTGGTCTGCCTTCAGCGTTTCACTTCCGGTGGTGCGACTATGTTTTCATTCCCACTAACAATATTTCTACACGGAACACTAACACCACTTCTCCCAGAGAACATGGATCGTTTTGGTTATAAGCCCACTTGTTTCTATGATGAAAGAGCAAGTTAAAATGTGAATATCTTTTCGTGGTTTTGTCGGCTCCGCGGACGCTATTGTTAAATTAGTTTTGGTTGGTTTCGAGTGGGGAGGGATCGGCTGACACGTAAATCCCGCCCACTACATTTGATTGGGTAAAGTGTGGCCTGCTTCCTGATCTGAAGGCACGCCCACTTGTAGCCCAGTGTGTATACGTTATGACGAACCTTCACGACAGATTCCAACGCAGAGCAGAATCTGTTCTTGAGAGATTATGATTCACCAGGACCCTGGATGACTTGATTCTAAGCTTAAAATAATTGATATAAATGTTTTTGGAAAAGTTAATGGGAAAAATGCATTGAGTATTTTGAAGTGGAACCAGAAAATGGCCGCCACTGCTATGCCCTATATCGTATCAGGTGAAATTTCCTCATTGACTGCCATCGGCATATCAGCAAGTAAATTGACATTCACCGATGACGGTGGCCGATATGTATGTGTTCTTGTGAAACAGTTTTGTGCTGCTATGTTGGTATAAGGCTTCATATTCGGAACAGATGTATTTGTTTCCCTGGCACAAACATAGGTGTAAATGAAACTCCTTAAAATTTCGGTTGATTATTTCCCCCTTCAATAATGCCAATTGGCATTGCATTTTATATTGTTGGACGTCCTGAGTAGTCACCTTTACAATGAGGTACTTGTAAGGATTGTGCATTCGTGGAATGAGCAATACCTGTGTGGGTAAGTAAGCCTTGCCGAGCCATGTTGCCCATAGACCCTGTCCTGTTTCTGTAGCGTGAGTCAGCATAGAGCAGGGGTCTTCAACAGGGGGTCCGGGACCCCTAGGGGGTCCTCAGAGCTACTACAGGGGGTCCGCCAAATCTTTGTGATATGATTTCTTTTTTTTTACATTAACCACTTGAACCCGAACGTCCCTTTTCTGAGGAGAACTTGAGCCAAACAGCAGATCTACAAGCTCACAACGCCTCGCGCTTCTATGCAAAAAGTCAACTGCCCCTGGTATGTTGGTGAGTGATTAGCGACACATCAAAGCAAACACCTAAAATGACTGGATCTCTCCTTTAATCAGAGTTCTCTTTATACTAATACAATTACACATTTATAAATCATAAACGCAGAGTCCAATAGCGTGAAACTTTGCTAGGCCCACTAGGCAGAGGAAGAAATGCCACCCTTTTCACATTGTCTGATTTTTTTTATTCCTACAAATGTTGTCCAAACATCACACAAATCAGCGTACAAATTATCTCTACAGTCAAGTGATTAAGACGGATCTGTCCAATTTTTCATATGATTGACGAATTCCGAACTTTACTGGCCCACAATAACCAACCTGACCTGGCGGAGACCTGTGCACTTTTTCTAGTTGTCTCCGCCAGGCCGAAAGGCGCCGGTGAAGCGTCATGCAACACCCCCCGGTCTTGTCTGTTTTATGCCCATAATATACTGTATGGCGATCCCTGAAGTCATCAGTATATGCCCATGTAGGGGGGCATGAACCTTTTTGTACCCATATATGGAGCTGACTGATTTGTTTGCACCTGATGCCATGACGACACATTAGTCATGCAACAGATAAAGACCTTTCAACTTTTACAACAGTAAAATATTGAACAGTGTGGCTTGGATTCATTCTAAGTACTTGCCTATAGTGCCTCAACAGAGGGAAGGAAATTAAAATGTAATTTGATATCCCTAATATCAAATGACACTTTCAGTTGGCTATAATTACAAAATTCCTGATTAAGATCTGGTGATCGAAACACTGAGAGTGCAATAAAACAAAGTGCGCTGCGCTGACTTTATTGTTACAAATGTGTACAGTTTATGTTTATGTTGTAACTACTCTGAAAGAGTGTAGACAGTTCCTGTAAGTGTCCCTTTTGTGTAATTTGTATACAGTATTATGTTCTTCATACATTTTGCTCATCACCATTTCTAGCTTGTGTATTACCTGGAAAAGATCAACTTCGCCACATCATTTGGTGAGCAAGTATCATTTGATGAGAATGGTGATCCTGGTGAACCAATCTGTGATATCATAAACTGGGTGTGGCTCCGTGATGGAAGCACAAAGGTTCACAATGTAGGGGTGTTCAAGAAGTCCCCCTCCAGAGGTGAAGAACTCTTCCTTGATGAAGACAAAATCTTCTGGAGATTTGAATCCACAAAGGTCACTTTGGCTGGCTAAAATACCTAATGTTGAGCTCATGATGTGAATGTAATTAAGATTAGACTGAAATTGATCATTGTTACTTTCCTCTGTAGCCGCTTCGGTCGGTGTGCAGTGAGAGCTGTTCCCCTGGAACCCGTGTGGCCAGAAGGAAAGGGGAACCTGTTTGCTGCTTTGACTGCATTGCTTGCTCTGAGGGAGAGATCAGCAATGAGACTGGTAGGTTTACAGTATGTATGTACAGTAGGTTATATTGGGGCTGATACTGTACTTGTGTGTCTATTTAACCATGCCCTCTTTGTTAGACTCTGCAGAATGCATCAGTTGTCCAGAGGACTTCTGGTCCAGTCCCCAGCGTGACCACTGTATCCCAAAGAGTGTGGAGTTCCTCTCCTTCCATGAGGCCCTGGGTATCTCCTTGACAACCATCTCAGTTATAGGCACACTTACCTGTGCCATTGTCTTTGGAATCTTCATCTATCATCGAGACACGCCCATGGTACGCGCCAACAACTCAGAGCTCAGCTTCCAAACTTTGCTGTCACTCAAACTATGTTTCATGTGCTCACTTCTGTTCATTGGCCGTCCCAGACTCTGGACTTGTCAGCTGAGGCATGCAGTGTTTGGGATCAGCTTTGTGCTGTGTGTCTCGTGTATCCTGGTAAAGACTATGGTGGTGTTGGCTGTGTTCAAGGCCTCCGAGCCTGGGGGTGCAGACATTATGAAGTGGTTCAGCGCTAAGCAGCAGAGAGGAACAGTTCTGGCTCTTACTTCCATCCAGGCAATAATCTGCACAGCCTGGCTTGTGTCTGCCTCACCAACAACTCATAAAAACACACAATACCTCAGTGATAAGATAGTCTATGAGTGTGATGTGGGATCAACGGTTGGTTTTGCAGTGTTACTAGGTTATATTGGTTTACTAGCACTCCTCAGCTTCGTCCTAGCATTCTTGGCAAGGAATCTTCCAGGCAACTTCAATGAAGCCAAGTTAATCACTTTCAGCATGTTGATCTTCTGTGCCGTGTGGATAGCCTTCATCCCTGCATATATCAGCTCTCCAGGAAAATATGCAGATGTAGTGGAGGTGTTTGCTATTTTAGCGTCTAGTTTTGGCCTTTTGCTGGCGCTGTTTGGACCAAAGTGTTATATAATGCTTTTGAAACCTGAGAAAAACACTAAGAAGTCCATTATGGGTCGGATGTAATCTGAGACTGGCGTCTTAGACAGTGTGTAGAGGCTGACATCATCTGAGATGACGGCATGAACGGAATTCAACATATAAGGATATAGATATTATGTACGCTCCATATAGGGACAAGAGAAGACGGAGTGACATCAGCATTAATTTGTGGCATCTCTCGAGGAGAGAATATAAGACCCGTTTCATCAGGTTCGGGAGTTCAGTTCGAGCATGGAACTCAGCTGACATCGTATATGGGTCCTAAGAACACTACAAGCAGACCTTGGGTAGAGCGAACAGGGCAGTGTCGAGTGTGACGTCTCGAGGCCTTTTTTCAACATATGTGAAACAAATTAGTGAGATACTTTTGTGGCCTACTGCATACATGTATCAGTGTGGCGTATAACCTTTATTGTTAATGCAGTTTTGTGTAAGATTTCAAATATGGGGGCACGTGTGTCGCGGATGTTTAGGAGTTTTAATCTAGAAAACCGGGTACACCGTGAAATATCCAAGCAGAAGCCAGAACCAGCACCACGACACCAGGTTGCTGAGATCAATCCTGAAGTTCTGGAGGTAACTGATGCAATCCACCAAAAGAACGCCCCTCTTCTGTCGCTCCTGAAGTCTGTGTACGTGGAGTCGAACGATCCAGAAACAGACTCACCAAAGCAAGTGGAGCAGAAAGAAGAGGAGCGCAGACCACTGAAGCACAGCTTACCCGTGGACCCTTACGGCCTTGTTGACTTTACAGACGTTCCTAAAGGCAAACTGTCCATCGTGGAGGCTCTCAGAGCCCTTGCAAGTCACCAGAGGGAGCCACAAACATGGACCCCTGAGAAGATCGCACAGGAGTATTCCCTTAACTTGAAAGACACAAAAGCCCTTCTGAAGTTCTTTATCCCCTTTGAAGTCAAAATCATCCCACCAAAGACTGAAGATGTGAAGCAGTTAAAGGGTACTTAAGCCTAATTTATACTTTGTCGTACCGTTGGTGTCTCGCGCCGAAAATAGCCGATGGTCTGCATTATAAGTTAACCATTATTCACTATTCACTAAGTTGTGGGTGGGGTCTGGTCCGAGTCTAACCTGGCACACCTGAGGTATATAGGCCCAGTTAGAAGCCTCAGGCCTACCTTTGTCAGTGAAGGGTGGAGAGGTTGCACTATATAACTCCATGGCAAATGTGTCCACCTTGATGCATTATAGAATTCAATCATCATCATCATCATCATCATCATCATCATCATCATCATCATCTGTTTGTGCCCAGAGTTAATAAAGACAACTAATGTGAACATAAAATCTGGTCCTCATGCTTTGGCGGGTATACTGGTGTAGGAGTTGTGTGTATCTAGCCAGTGAACTCTCCACCCAACCCACAGGACTTTGCAATGACACTCAAGTTGCAAGTCGTACATCCTCAGGTAAGACATTCCAAAGCTTAGGTCCCTGGGCCACATCAGCCCCGATCACCGATGGTGACTACTGTAGATGAGTCTTGTGAACAACCAAAGAGAGCCCCACCTGAGGATCTACGGCTACGGACAGGCTCATATATAGGGTGTCACTGTCAGCATGTCTAAAATCGAGGTAGGAGCCTGGCCTTGTAGAGCTTTAAAAGTCATCAGTAAGACCTTGAAGTCAATCCTGAAACTAACTGGCAGCCAATGAAGATAGGCCAGAATGGTGCCTAGAGTTCTCAGGTGGCCACTTTTCTGGAATTATTCTTCATTAAAAGGTTATTAAGCTCATGTTATAGCAAATTTGTAGAGTTAGGAATATTGTGTTATATTAAACATTTCCATGTCACTCTAGCGTCAATAGCAATAGTCAGACGTTGCCTCGGTTTTCGTTTATCCGCGGTCTGTGTCACCCTCAAGTGGACAAGGTGAATATTGCAGGTAATACCATCATATAGTGTTATTTATCAACAATATCCGTCCAGTCCGTTGGACTGAAATCATTGGCAATTATTTTGTACCAACAACCAAGGGCGTACCGTCATAGAGGCCAATGTGGCCATGGCCCGGTCTGGAAAACTCTGCTCCCCAATTTTTTTATATATATAAAAAAAAAAACGGCGCAGTAGCTCCGCAGCCTCCGCCCACCCCACCGTTCCCATTGTCAAGCGGCCCCAGCCAGACATGCTAATTGCCTCTAATAAACAAGTCGTGATCTCAGCTGTGGCTGTGCTAAACATGTTCTGCAGGTTTTGGCTCTGCCGTCTGCCCTTATTGGAATGAAGGGTCGCTATGCTGTGTCCCTCGACTCCCTCGTCCTGTGTGCACTAACAGTCACTGCAAGCACTGAATACCAGTGGTGGAAAAAGTACTCAAATTTTTTACTTAAACAAAAGTATCAATTCTGCGATGTAAAAATACTCTGTTACAAGTAAAAGTAAGGTATTCAAAATGTACTTGAGTAAAAGTAGAAAAGTATTGGTATTGATATTGTATTTAAAGTACCAAAAGTAAAAGTAGGCTACTCATTATGCAGAAGGTCCCATTTCAAGTTTTCAAATGTGAAAAAAAAGTTTTCTAACCCTTGATACTTTTACTTAAGTAAAACATTTGAGGATGGAACACACTGAGGGATGGGTAGAGTGTTGTTAATGTTGTTTTATGGTCATTTAATTAATTAATTAAGCAAAAAAATCGTCGCGTACATGCCCGCGACGCAGTGGGTGCGGGCCGGGGGGAAGGGGGGAGTCATTAAGAATCTTGCCAGGTCCACGTTAGAACCCACCATACGCGCCTGCCAACAACACGCCAGTCTAACCAAGATTCAAACCTGAAGTCAACAGCCGTGCGATGTCAAGTAGTGGTGAGAATTATCCTTCATCAGCAGTGGTGGAAAAAGTACTCAGATATTTTAAGTAGCATTGATTGATTGATTGAATACTTTATTTAGAAAGACATGGTAAAAGTACATGGAAGTACAATTCACAATACGGTCCTCTAAACTGGATCGCTCATAAAAGCACTTTGCTTATTTAAAATGAGATCCCTGTGCACTCAAATCATGATGACATTTGAGAAGACATACAAATATACACTACTATGCAGAACGTCATACTTACATGTTACTGGTATGAAAAACAAGAAATATGTACAATAGACAGTTTTAGGAGGAGGGGGGGGGGGGGTTAAGACTTTGACAGGGGCCAATTTGGAATTGCAGCCTCCTGAAGGTGATTCTTTAGGGCAGTTTTGAAAGTGAGTACGGTTTTACTAACCTTGCGTCACCAGTCTTTCCACCTCGGAGGAAAGCCTGGTATGCGTTATTAAAGACCCATATGATCCGGTCTAGGCCACGCCTACTGAAAAAAAATATATATATCTTTCCGGATTTTGCCCATCCGGTTTTGCGGTGCCGCTTTGTTTTGGTTCCCCAATCCCTATTTAAATGGAATAGAATTTCCCGTGGGATAATACGGACGCTAAATAGTCTCCGGAAAGTGCACGCACATTCATATTTAAAAAATAAGCTAAACTACGCCGCATCAAGGATTTTATTAGGACGGACCTATTTTGGGGTGAAGTCTTTCCGGATCTGCCCATCCAGCCACCTGATGACGCGCCTGGTGACGTATAGTTACTTCCGCTCCCGACCGGATCATAGACCCGAAAAGATATGCTGCCCAGACTAGGGTTTTACACTCCTTTACTCCTTTGGGTAGGGCATTCCACATTTTTGTTGAATAGCATGAGAAAGAGTTCATTCCCTTTGTTTGTGCCAAATCTGGGTTGAACATGATCAGTGGCGCTGCCTCTGGTGTTATGATTGTGGACTTCATTTACGTTTTGGAAGTATTTTGACAAATACAGGGGGATCCCAATGTTGTGTCGAATCTTGTAGACCAGGCCCATAGCAAGTTGCCGTACTCTGTCCTCAACCCTGAGCCATCCAACCCTAGCAAAGTGAGCAGGGGTTAGATGGGTTGTGTGATTGAGACCAAGAAGTAGCCTTACCATGGTAAGCAATGGCAGCAATACAATATAAAATACTCTGTTGTGTGTTCAAAATGTTACTTGAGTAAAAGATCAAAAGTATTGGTATCAAAATATACTCAAAGTACCAAAAGTAAAAGTACAAATGTTTGAAAATAGCAGATCTACAAGCTCACAACGCGTCGTGATGCGAAGCATTGTGAGCTTCTAGATCGGCTATTTTCAAATAGCCTATGTATAAAATAGGGCTAAATTGGTTAATGTATGTTTAACAATATAGTCATTTATATCTGCAAAGTAACTAGTAACTAAAGTTTTCAAATCATTGTAGTGGAGTGAAAGTACAATATTTGCCTCTGAGATATAATGTAGTTGAAGTAAAAGTATTACAAATAAATTGGAAATTCTCTTAGTTACTTTCCACCACTGCGTTTCAGTGACTCAAGTCAGTTCACTGAAAAAGACGAGTTCGAACGATTCGTTCACCGTTCACCGTACAGCGCTTCCTGTACCGCCCTCCTCGCATAGTTTCAATCAATCAATCAAGGTTTATTTATATAGCACATTTCACATGACAGAATCAAACAAAGTGCTGTACAGGTAAAAACACACAACAAAGAGCAAACAATGCAAAGTAAGCAGATGTAGCAAACAAAAATTAAGTGCAAATAAAAACAAATCAACCATTAGCACCAGTCGATGGAGAGGCAGGGATACATCAGATGGCACTATAAGCCAGGGAGAAAAAATGAGTGTTTAGTCCAGGGGTCTTCAACGTTTTCAGGCCAGGGACCCCCTAGCTGAGAGAGAGATGAAGCAGGGACCCCCACTATATATTACATACAATTGTGTTGCAGATTAAAGCTTTTCATAGATGTTGGATTCATGTTAATGTGTATTTTCAGATATTTAACGACTTAAACCGTCAATATTAACAGGCATGCATTGCTAATTTGGTATGTTCTTGCACTCTATTTCAATGACGTGACGCGCACGTCGCTTAACACCTACACTGCAAGTCACACAATGGACAATTGATATGCATCTAGGCTTATTCCTATGTTAATTCACTAGGTGTGAGTCTGTAGCCTTTGAAAACTTTGTTGAGGTGTGAATGTAAAGTAGTTTTAAATCTATGCGTGTGCCTGCGTGTGCTCCTGGTCAAATAGGTTCCGGCACGGCGTGCAAGGCCGTCCAGTGAGCATTGCACCCCTGCTTATTAGTAAACTTTCACTCTGTACTTGGTCTGCTCTTTTTCCCCCTCTTTGCCGAACATAGCCGATCTACAAGCTCACAACGCCTCGCAGCGCGAGGCGTTGTGAGCTTGTAGATCGGCTATTTTCGGCTAAAGTTGTCCTTAGAATAGGGATGCTAGGGTTCAAGTGGTTAATGTAAAAAACTAATGATCATATCACACAGAGATTAGGCGGACCCCTTGTAGCAACTCTGAGGACCCCCTAGGGGTCCCGGACCCCCTGTTGAAGACCCCTGGTTTAGTCCAATGCGATAGAGGAACGTCTCTCTTCAGCCAGTCAAAATGTTGCATTTTGTGACTGAACAGCGTTGCCATGTCCGCTTAATATAAGCGACTTTTTGCCTTGTTCTTTTGTAAAGTTGCTTGTAAATATTATATTGGTAGTTGCGGGTTGCTGTTTTTTTTTGGGCTTGTTTTCAAAGTGTAGACTTTGCTTGTTTTGGGCTTATCTAATGTTGTTTAAACCAGTGGATGTCAAACATTTTGATGTCAAAGGACCCCCAAATTAATATGTATTTGTCCGCAGACCCCCACCTGAAATCATTTTGTGCCAGGACAGGACCCCCGTGCCAGATTTGTGTTGTTAAAATGTTTCAAAGCTATGTCAAATGTTTTAATTATTTTTGAAAATAAATGGCAGATCTACAAGCTCACAACGCGTCACATTGCGATGCATTGTGAGCTTGTAGATCGGCTATTTTCAAATAGCCTATGTATATAGGTTTAAAGAGCTGTACATTGGTATTAATGTTGACAATGTCTTGTATATTACTGTATATGTCTTTGAATGTCTCGATGAATTGAATACACATGACCACAATGGAAACAAGCCCCTATGGCTTTCTGTGTTATCCTTGTAGCATCACGTTGCATGAAACTGTACCTCAAAGTGTTAAAAAAGTATTCAATCAAACTTTTGTTAGACCCGGTTGCTTATTTCTCTCGCAAAATCTGGCAACGCTGCGAGGAACGAGTCGTTCGTTCATGAAAGTGACCCAGAACGTTCTTCTCCTACGGAAACGTCAGGGTTCATGTGGTTATCCTTTGGAAACGTCAGGGTTCATGTGGTTATCCTTTGGAACAAAGCATCCCGGACGGGATTCAAACAGCTCTACATTGAACAACAGGGAATATTCTCAACACAAACGGTCCGCTTCCACGGCTAACATCCGTGGCTGGAAGGTAAACACTTCAGCATAGTGGGATAGCATAGCTGCTAATGCTAGTCCTAGCAAGAACAACTTTAGCTCCTTTTTGCCCTTTTGTATTTGGGACGAAGATATCCTGGATACCGTCGTCCCAAATACATAAAGAAGCTATACTGGGTCCTGGAAGGAGCTAGAACAACGTGTGTGACTGTGTTGTTGGAATGTGTTGTAATATGTTACACTACCATTACTACTCATTAGGACCTACATACATGTATTCACATATTTATAGTAAACATCACATCAATGATTATAGTCCATGGAAACATTACAGGGAAGGCTAACAAAGATAAACATGGCTGTTACGACGTGTGTGTGTGTGTGTGTGTGTGTGTGTGTGTGTGTGTGTGTTATACAGTGCATAATTAGCCCTAGAATGTCTGTGATCTTACATACATTTCAAGTATTCCAAATACACAGTCATAGATCGCTCTCGTCGACCCACTGTGTAGTGACGATCTGCGCGGCCATAAAAGTGCTCTAAACTCCGTCTGTACTCACCCAATAATTAATTCCTAAGACTTGGAGTCATATTTTGTCCTCTAGTTTCATATCCATTTGAAAGTTCTGCCAGAAAACGTGTGTTTAGTCAAATATCTCCACTTTTCCACGAGTTGCACACGGACGACTTTCTGTACGGAGCTAGGGGGGGCGACTTGAGTGATGGACCGTTTGGGTAAATTCGGTCCGTCACTCAAGTCGCGCCCCCTAGCTCCGATCGTCACTACACAGTGGGTCGACGAGAGCGATCTATGACTGTGTATTTGGAATACTTGAAATGTATGTAAGATCACAGACATTCTAGGGCTAGTGCATAATAGGCTTTGGCTATTGGAAACTAAAAGGCTACACTGTATTAAAGGTAGAGTAAGTGATATTTTTTGGTTATAACAAAACGTTTTGTATTAAAAGGTTAACGCACTATATTGCGTTAGTACTCATTCCCATAGAGTGTTTGTTAAGTAACAGGGGTCTCCTCGTCTTTCCAGCCCTTACAAATACATAAACAGAGCAAAACATGTCATGTCCAATTTCACTTGTTTAATCTGTATCCTGACTGAGTTCTCTATCCTGATTGGATAGGGAGCGTGTCTATGTTCCCCGGGTTCTACGTTCCCGCTTACCTAAACCTAACCTTAACCCTAACCTTAGTGGGGAACATAGAACGCGGGGAACATAGGGATGACCCCATTGGATAAAATTGGTATCCTGACCTGAAAATGCATTTTCTGTTTAATAAAGGGCTGGAGAGACATGGATCAGACTCAGTGTTACTGAACAAACTACGAGTACTATCACAGTATTGAACTATTTAACACTTATTTTGTCCATCGAAAATCACTTACCCTACCTTTAAGTTACAGGCAGGTATCCTATACTGTTTACAGTTCTCAAAGTGGGGTCTGGCGGGGACCCACATGGGTTCTTGAGGGGTTCCAGAGGGTCTCCCCTCAAAATGAGGAACAGTTTAAACACAAGTTTAAACACGATTAAGCTCTTAATGTATATATTTGGCTATTAAAAAATAGCCGATCTTCAAGCAATTTGTGAACATTGTTCATAACAATGTGACACATTGTTCTAATACTATGTGCAGTGAATATACTCTGTTTACAGAAGTCTATGGGACTCGCTCAATAGCTCTGGGGTAGTCTATGTGCACAACGACATATTGCTTCTTATTACAGCAATATGGCAAACATATCATACATTTTTTAAGGCAAAATCACGATCCACGATCTATCTATCTGAAAATTAAATGAATACACAAAGTTGTCTAACCACAAATCAAGAACAATGCACACATTTGAAGATGAAGCATCAGAAACAACAGCTGTCCATTGCAGCGTCAGGTCGTGTAGCGTGCAGGTTAAGCCAGGAATTATGGAATGCACGCACGGTCCCAACCCGTAAACAAACATTACCACTTGAATTGAAGTTCTTTATGAGGAGATGGAGACTGTACATGATCACCACTAAAGCATATTCAACTTACCCCTAAGTTTAACAACAGATGCATGGACACGCTCGATCCCGACATATAATTATGTCACCATATGACCATACCAGTGAGTAGCTTATATTTTGATTCATTTGTCCAGATGAATCTATCAACCTTATGAAACGTTTGCGCAGACACGACTTTTACACTGTTGCTCGTTGTTCTAAAGAACATGTGTTGGCATGAAACTACCTTCATCCTACCAGGCATTCCCCGCATCTGCTGCTCTTGAGTCTGAAGTTATTTAGGCTACAACCATTTAACGTCGCCAGTGAAATAAAAGTCTCAGTAGTAGCTACCATCCCGCCCCCTCCCCGCCTATGTGAAGGTGGAAAAGTAGATGGTTGCCTGGCCAGAGCCATGAGCCATTGTTGTAGCACATTGGGAGAGAATTGGACAATTGCTTGGCTTGGCCCTGAGTTAGTAGTGCAGAGAAATACAGGCTGGCTGGACCGTGCTTCAATTAGGTAGCAAGATCTATAGCCTAATATTATGCAGCATAGGAATGGTAGTATAGCAAATTAATTCCTCTGAAACAGCTGAGAAGCCAAACTGCCTTTCATTGGGCCATGGACCTCCATATCAAATGACTTAATGCTTCACAATTATGCTGCTGTAACTAAAAGGGAAAAGGAGAAAAAATAATCTTGCAAAATTGTGTGAATCTTGGGGATGTATTTTGAGTCTCTGCGCTGTCTTTTATAAGTGAGGGTGTACTCACCCTCAGTTCCCTCTGTTTTACAGCCAACCTTCATCTACAACCCATGTCACATAAAAGTCCTTGTTATTAAAGTCCTTATTCTATTCCTTCATTCCAGACCAGTGTGTGGAGTCCAGTCTGCAGGTGGAGATGAGTCCTCCAGAACCATCCGGGAGTGTTTCTGTTCAACAGGAACCTGAAGACCACCTGGACACCAGGACCGTTTCTATTAAACAAGAACCTGAAGACCATCTGGACACCAGTAAGTTTGCTCTCTCTCTCTCACCTTCACCTTCACATAAACCTTTCAATAATCGTCATCATTAAACAAAGATAGCACTCCAAAGTAATCTTCAACATGGTTTATTGTGCTTTTAGCATCTCTATACAGAGTTATCACATAACACTTGCTGTTGCTGTCATAATGGATTCAATGGCTGAAATACCATTAATTAAATGGCTGGTGATGGCTTGAATTTCATGGAGAATTTTCATTTGTATCACATTCCTTTATGGTGAATAAAGAATCCAACTATAAAATGGCGCTCCATGGAGCGCATATCTGCACCAGGCTGGGTTGCCTAGGCAGTGTGTAAGTCATAGGTTGCAGCTGTCAGGGCCAGAGGAAGCTCCAGGCGGTAAAAGTATTTCTACCACATACTTTGACATGTCCCCTTTTGGGCAGAAGGGAAAGTGCGTTTAGGGGTGTTCTCTGTAGAGACCTCAACGTGTGATTCCATTGATTAAAAGTGTTCATGAAATGTTATTTGTCAAAAAGATAACGATAAATATGTGAGTTTTTGGCTAAATTCTAAATGACCGCCTAAAGCAGTTGACACAAAAAAATATCATGAATAGTAAGTAGCCTAATTCAGGTGTAAGACCATTGTGTTTGTATTGTCTTATAGTAGGGGGTACTAAGTGAAAAATCGTTACGCGGCGGATAAAAGCATGAAATTTGATACAGATGTCCCTTGGGTCATCCTAAAACATCCTAGAAGGGGTGCCCAAAAAAATCTTAAACAGGAAGTGAGTTATGGACAAAATCCAAAATGGCCACCTAAACTGTTGACCGTTGACTCAAAAGACACCAAAATAATCTCCAAAAAGCATAAAATGTGGCACACATGTCCCTTGGGTCATCCTAAGACATCCTAGAAGGGGTGCCCAAAAAATTCTGAAACAGGAAGTGAGTTATTGACCAAATTGAAAATGGCCGCCTAGTGTTGTCGATTGACTCAAAAGCCAACTAAAGAATCTCCAAAAAGTATAAAATGTGTCACACATGTCCCTTGGGTCATCCTAAGACATCCTAGAAGGGGTGCCCAAAAAAGTCTTCAACAGGAAGTGAGTTATTGACCTAATTGAAAATGGCCGCCTACAGTGCTGGCGATTGACTCAAAAAGCCTATAGAATCTCCAAAAAGCATACAATTTGGCACATATGTCCCTTGGGTCATCCTAACACATCCTAGAAGGGGTGCCCAAAATAATCTGAAACAGGAAGTGAGTTATTGACTAAATTGAAAATGGCCGCCTACAGTGTTGAAAGATGATGCAAGATACCTAAAGAATCTCATAAAAGCATGAAATGTGGTAGAAATGTCCCTTGGGTGATCTGAACGCATCCTACAAGGGGTGCCCAAAAAGGTTTTAAACAGGAAGTGACCGCCTAAAGCAGTTGACACAAAAGAAAACATAAAGGGACGTCATAAAAGTGTATAATTTGGTACGTACATTGAGTGCTTCTTAATATATCCTAGAAGAGGTTATTTATTTGCTTGTTTATTAAACTTTTTAGGAAGGGACCATGTTGAAGAAATTCTAAATGGCTGTTTAAACAGTTGACCATGGCAGTCTGCATATTATGCAGACTCAATACGACAGGTTATGCAGTGCATAACCTGCCGTATTTTGTAGTCTACCTTCTGTTTTCATTTCTACATCACTTATTCATTTTACTTTCTGCATTATTTTTTTATTGTACTCTTTGAATCTTCTTTATTTATCTAACTCTCTGCATATTCTTATTTATTTTACTCTGCATCTTATCTTACTCTGCATATTCTTATTTTACTCTCTGCATCTTATTTATTTTGCACTCTACATCTTCTTGCTTGTTTTACACTCTATCTTCTCATGTATTTTCTTCTTGATCATTACTGTTTTTTTGTGATTAGTAACTACATGTATTCATGTGTGCCATTTCGCAATTACCAGCACATTGGCATAATGCTCTGCAAGGTAACCCAGCATCCCGGCATCTACACTTTCTCGAACAGAAGGGCTCAGCTTTGCAGCCACACTTGAGTTCTCTACAAACTTAAGTAGCCTCTGGCAAGAGTGTCCATAAAGGTGTCCACGAATCAGCGACTTTAATCCATCCATATTTGTCAGGAGATGGTAGAGATTACATAGCTTTCAGGCTTCTGGACCAAATGCCAGATTGGCTGCTCGATTTGAATATTGTAGCAGTGCAGCCCGTGTGGGAGGAGTGTTTTCCATTGAGAGACTATTAAAACTTTTTTTGGCACCCCTTAGGATGCATTCAGATCACCCAAGGGACATTTGTACCAAATTTCATGCTTTTATATGAGATTATTTTTTATGAGTGTCTTTTGCATCATCTGTCAACACTGTACACGGGCACGGCCATTTTCAATTTAGTCAATAACTCACTTCCTGTTTCAGATAATTTCAGGCACCCCTTCTAGGATGTCTTAGGATGACCCAAGGGACATGTATGCCAAATTGTATGCTTTTATGAGATTCTTTAGTTGTCTTTTGAGTCAATCGACAACACTGTATACGGTCATTTTCAATTTTGTCAATGACTCACTTCCTGTTTAAGATTTTTCTGGGCATCCCTTCTGGGATGTCTTGGGATGACCCAAGGGACATGTATGTCAAATTGTATGCTTTTATGAGATTCTTTAGTTGTCTTTTGAGTCAATCGACAATACTAGGCGGCCATTTTCAATTTAGTCCATAACTCACTTCCTGTTTCAGATTCCTTTGGGCACCCCTTCTAGGATGTCTTAGGATGACCCAAGGGACATATGTGCCAAATGTTATGCTTTTTGGAGATTCTTTTGGTGTCTTTTGAGTCAACGGTCAACAGTTTAGGTGTCCATTTTGAATTTTGTCCATAACTCACTTCCTGTTTAAGATTTTTTTGGGCACCCCTTCTAGGATGTTTTAGGATGACCCAAGGGACATCTGTATAAAATGTCATGCTTTTATCCGCCGCGTAACGATTTGGCCATTTTTTGTGCTTAGTACCCCCTACTATTATGGGTATAATTCATAGTTTGGGGGGGTCAAAAAAAAATCGTCCGCGCAGCAAAGCGTAGGATAGGTGTCCCTTATTTTAACTCTCTCACTGCCAGACTTATTTCTGGCCGTGTTTGCCCACTGCCGGTGATTTTTCGATTTTCTTACCTTTTTGAAGTAGTCACAGAATATATATCTCCAGTATGATCGATCATTCATTCATTCAAGATTGATTTATTCTCGAAATTACACTGAGTAATTAAACTCATTTGCATTGTCGTCGAGTAATACAATACGGTGCAAATTCAACAACATCACCGTTTAAAAACACATTACATCTGGGAATTGGAAAAGAAAGGGCATACAGTACATGTGAGATATAAAAGTTACAAAAATAAATCAAGACAGCATTTTTCAAAATTCTAAAAACAATTACACAATGTGGTGACCTGTTTGGTCACCAGAGTTCTAAAAGGACTGAAGGGTACTAGAGTGGTTCATTTCTAATGTAGTCTGCAGGTCATTCCATGTGGTAGGACCACAGACGCTAAAAGCAGATCTACCAAATTCAGAGTTGATCCCCTGATGGTTGCTAATCACAGAGGGTTTCACCGCGTGGTTTCACAAATGTCAACGAGGTCATCACGACCTCGTTGACATTAATTGTCTGTCTTTGAAAATCTGTCTGGGCCAAAAATACATTAAAAAAGGAGCCGAGATACAGCCTTTTTAAGTAACAAGTTAACCAAGAAGTGAATGGAGCAGTACATCTTCAGATCATGATATATTGGGTTCTGAAGGTTTTCTTTCCAATTTTTTTTTGTTTTGTTCATAAAGTCGTCATAAGTCGTTCTTGGCAGCCAGGGCGTTATGACAATGTCTCGTTATAAAGTCGTTCTTGGCAGAAAGAGAGTTAATCTCTGGGAGTTGGCAACCCTAACCTTGCCATACCTTAGCTTTTGCTGAACTGACACCACTGCACCCAAACTATCTAGCCTGGCTCCAGCCCCTTAATCTTTAGCCTCGCATTCAGGGTCTGGTGACGCTGTTGAAGGCGGGGTTTTCTCGGTTGAGAATCTAACCGGCGGCCCCTGCCCGGGCCCGATCGGGATAATCCAGTATGAACCAATCGATAAATAGAGCCACTTTGGCCACGCCCCATCTCAGAAAACGGCTTCACAGAGAGGGCTTTCAGACTGAATAATGGAGTGAAACTAAATAAAAATTCAGGTGTCAAGCTACAAAATATCGGTAAAAAGTGCAATATTTTCTAATCAATTTGAAAAACTTTTTGTTTGATTATATTTTATTATTTGAGAAAGGGCCAGTCATGCACTGGCCCTGCACAATCGGGCACTGGCCTACTGCAAGTAGGAGATCCCTGATGCCATCAGTATATGCCCATGTGTGGCATACCCATACATGGACATATCAGTCAGATTGGTTGTTCTAGACACCCTCCAATCTGAGCGACTTCACACCAGGCAACGCACCGGGACCCTCGGGTCCTCTGTGATACGCACGCCGAGGTAGAAGCCGATCCGTGAGCTTGTGATAACCAACCGGTCGATCTCCAAAGCCGTCAAAGTTGATCACAACACACAGATGTGTGTATTACTTGGCCATTTATTTCAATGACAGTTACCCAACGCTGTGGCTCTGGCTTGAAGCCCAGTGGTTGAAGCCAATCATATCTGACCAAAAATGTGGTTAAGTCCAAAGAGGGAGGGGCCGCTCGTAATAACCCCTCAAATTATTGAAAGTGGACTGACGTCTGAGCGGGGTAGTGCTAGTAGGCTACGCTCCCTCGCTGCACAACACTCTCTGTGGCTGACTGTACTCTGACTGCACTTAGTCTGTGAGCGACGGTGCCAGTCAGCAACATAACTGTTGATTGCTTGCCCGGCCGGTTCAGCCTGGAATGGACCATTCCCAAACTATGCTTGGTTATTGGACTTTCTTAACTTGACCGAGGCATTATTAAACCTAACTTATGCTCCGTTAGCTCACAGTGCATTGCATACACGACGCGTTATGAGCTTGTAGCCAGGTCGGCTATTTTGACTTCCCAAATCTCGAATGGGTGTCAGAAATCCTCACAGAGAAAAACGGAGTTGGTAAGTTGGCCAGTAAGTGACCACTACATTATGTTTTCTGTACCCAGAAATTCAGAAATCGAGACACCTACCTATAAAGCCTTTGGTCACTTAGGCTAAGCATTTTTATTAGCTCATTAACCACCAGAGTAAAACATTGTCTATAGCCGACCTTGCCAGCGATTCTGAGCGTTTTGACTAACCTTTGAAAAATCATAGAATATTATTCTTCACAACGATCCAGCCACCGATCGCTTTAAAAGACGTATCCAAGTCTTGTACAATAAGGGGGGGAAAGTGTGCCGTTGTGATAATCCATTCCATAGTTATTGGCAGTTGAATGTAGGTTGTTTTTGACCAAAAAAAAGCATCAGCAAGTAGAGAAAAGGGCATTTTTTCCAAATCCATTAGAATGAGTGAATGTGGCAGTTTTTTTTGCGATCGAGTGATTTCCTGCTTCACTGGGAGTCAAATGGTGACTCATAGGTTAAAGAAGAGCACAAAGAAAAGACTGTAAAAACTGAAAACACACAACATGCGTGAAACGACGTCATGTCCAAGGAGCAGTCGCGTTGCACTACTGTTTGGGTTCTCGTCTGTGCGTAATGGCCCATCTCCCTCGCTCACAACGCGCACATCACCATCATCGTCACGTTGACTTTTTTCTGAGAGGGTCAGAGTTCAAATTCCTGGGGGTGCACATCACTGAAGACCTCACCTGGGCAGTACAGACGGAGCGAGTGGTGAAGAAAGCACAACAACGCCTCTACTTTCTCAGAAAACTGAAGAAAGCTGGCATGGGTCATAAAGTCCTAATACAGAGGCACCACAGAGAACATCGCGACTGGCTGCTTCACTGCCTGGTACGGCAGTTGCACCTAAGCTCAACCGCAAGGCAATGCAGAGGGTTGTGCGGACAGCCGAATGCATCAGCGGATGTGATCTCCCCCATCCAAGCCCTGTACGACGAACGCTGTGTTAGCAAAGCACGAGGAATCGTCAAAGATCGAAACCATCCCAAACATCCCAACCACAGACTCAATGTTGCCACATGGAAAACTGCTACGCAGCCTCAAAGCTACTAGCAACAGACTGCATAAAAGCTTCTTATAGAATATACTGTGAACTTGTTTACAAAAAGTTAAATGGATTCCGTCCTACCCAGTCCCCAAATATAGCCAGCCAACACCAGTTGAAATTCCAAAGTACAGTGGTTTATTTTATAATTTACAAAAACATGCATGGGTAAATTACCTCAGGGTGGGCACCTGTACATAAAACACTTAAATAAAAGAAACCCTATGCTTACCTTACAAACCCAAAACAAAACACGGGTATCTTACCTAACCTAAACTAAAGAACACATGATCAAACAAACACGATACATTACCAAGACTGCAACAGTGAAAACTCTTTTTAGAGAAACTCTAAACTCTAAAATACTGGCAAGGCTAAAAACACTCTAAACACCGGACTGGTGTGGTTTGGAGACTGGCATGGAGGAAGACACCAGAGTGATTGGGGAGAGCCATCTTTATAGTCCCCAGCCTGGTCACAGGTCACCAGCAGGCTCCACTTAGTAATCAGCCAGTCACACACAGCCACCACTCATTCACACCAGCTGGTACCCATCAGTCACTTCTCACCACTCATTCACACCAGCTGGTTGGTACCCATCAGTCACTTCTCACCACTCTCGCACACACCAATGAGGGAAAAATATATGCACAAGGCAACACACGCACTGGAAAATACAATATGACCCTATAGGGTCATAACACTGGTATGATCTCCATTACTTTCCAGTGCTCGCTGGAGAGATCAAGCACCCTGGCGTCCGCCAGTTTAGTGGTTGTGTGGTCTGACAGCATGGCTGTTACTGCCCACCTCTGCTCTATCAGTCGCCCGAACATATCGCACACTGAATTCCAGCAGGTTTTGCAGGACTGGATCAGCTTTTTTGGGGTCATTTGCATGAATTCCTGCTTATTTTCCAGCGCTTCTGTTGCAGGAGTGCTGTGATTGAAATGCTTAACCAAACGACCAGCAGCAACAATGACTCGGTTCACATGTATGGCAAACCCATTGTTTATGGCCAACTGTAACGTGTGTGTGCGTAACAGGGAACATCATTCCACACCACTTAACCCAGGGAGTTGGCCTTGACAATGTTGCTTGCGTTGTCGTGGACACAAGCTGTAACACGCAGTCAGTCCCCAGTCATCAACAGCACTATTCTGCTTTTCTGCCAAGTTTTCAGCCGTGTCTCTTGACTGATAGACTTTGTGTCAGCAACACATCAGATTGAAGCTTCCATTCTTGGTCGATGTAATGGCACATTATTGTTATGTAACTCTCTGTGGTCAATGCTGTCCAGCAGTCTGTTGTGAGAGCAACATGTTCAGCTGTGGACAGATTTTTCTTTATAACACTTTTCAATTTGTTTGGTGACTGTTGCTCTGGCTGGAATGTGGTATTCTGGTTCGAGGTAGTTCATTAATTGACGGAAGCCTGTTCCCTCAACAGTGCTGGCAGGCAGCATGTCCACCTCAATCATTTTGCTAACTTTCTGTGTGATTTCCTCCGACCGACGACCATCACATCATCTTGTTGGGCCTTGCACAAAGGACGTGATTGTTTGTTGTTGTTGCCTGCCCGTTTCGTCGACTACGACTAACTGGTGTTTTGCTCTTAAGTGATTGCCCATGCTGCTCGTACCACTACTGTATTTGAGCACTTTTTCACAAAGACTGCAAATAACTGTCATCTCCTTTATTTCTCTTTTTATTATCCCACAATTTTTGTAACCCATTTTTTCACCCAGTGCCAATTGGCTAAGCTTTAATCCTGGGTGCTACTCTCCCTCTGCCTCAGCCTGGGGAGAGTCCCGAACTGAGGAGTGAGCAGGCCGCTTCTTATCACCTGACAGGGGGGAGTTTCTCCGGTAGGACGTAGTGCGTGGAAGGAACACGTTATTCCAACCAGTTCCTTTCCCCTCCATCAGGTGCCCCGGCTGACCAAGGGGAGGCAGTATAGAGATCAGGATTACTGCATGCTTTTTTGTGAGGATACCTACCCTAGGGGACACAGGGAGAACATGCAAACTCCACAAAGTTTTAAATGCTCCCAGACCGACTACGTTTGATTTGTTTCGACATTTTGTGTTACTCTCGCCTCGCTGTCACTCGCTCTTTACTTCTCACTACTAGTCCATGAGCCAGAGCCCCAAAATTGAGCAATGATTATCGAAAGAGTGGGCAAAACCAAACCTATATTAAATTGTTCATAGGGTCAATACGAGTAAATAAATATATGATAACCTTTCCACAGGAGCAGCTTTTTCATGGTTATCACACATTTTGTTATTTTGCCCATGTGTACATGACAGGTGAAAAAATGACAACATTTTAAAAAGAGTTATCATAATGAAACTTCCTGAGTTGATTACTTACATGAAGACAATGATTTATCGTATTACAAGTTTTCTGAAATTATATATTTAAATATGCTAATTAGGCATTAGGAAAATATGCCCACATTTGCATAACTTTCCAGAATCAACATTGGAACATTGGACAAAGCCAGAGTCAACATACTTATTTAATTTTGTTAAGATGTTGGAGTCAAAGGTTTTTAACGAGGGAATATTCAATATCTGGCTCAATTTTGGGGCTCTGGCTCATGGACTAAATGCCTAAGTTTATCTCAGCGCAACTTGTGCAAACTTTTTTTCCCTCCTTAATATTATGTCGTTCCCATAGAAAATAAAAAATCTAACATGACAATTTATTTTCAATGTATTTCCCCCCTTAATATTATCTTGTTCTATAAACATGCACACAATATGACATGCATTTTTTTAATTGGTGGGAAATTCCCCACACCATGGAAATCCTAACATATGAACTGAATGATTGATATAGGCTCCTATAATCCAGTACCATGCACCAAGGCAAGTTCTGGACCCAGTTGCACCACCTCACACTAAGCTCAAACTTAGCCTAGTTATAGCTTAAATGGCTTTGAAAAAAGGCATTTAGACCAGGAAAGTATCTGTGTCATTTTCAGATGTATTTGGCAATACAAAAATAGCAGATCTACAAGCTCATAGCGCGGTACCGAGTGCCGCGCTATGAGCTTTTAGATCTGCTATTTTCTTATTAATCGTGAACATTTGCGCAAACCTTTAAATATATATTTATACATTTTATTTTACATTTGTAACATATTTTTGTTCCAGGGACCCCCAGAAGCAAAGATTTGAGATATATATATATATATTCAAAAATGTGCTCAGATCTACAAGCTCATAGAGCGGCACAGAGTGCCGCGCTATGAGCTTGTAGATCTGCTATTTTTGAATAACCAAATAAATCTAAAATGACAGAGATGCGTCCCCGGATTGAATGGGTTAAAGGGATATTTCACTTTCAAAAAAACGTTTGGTAATTTTATCATCTACTCAGGCCTTTTTGAGCCCCCCAGACAGTTTTTAAGTTGCTTGATTCATTATTTAGATATTTGATATTCATTTTATCAGACACGCCCCCTTCCTATACAAACCCATTGTAACTTCAAACTTCATTTTAACCATGTTAGATTCATCAAAAACACCCGTCCTTTGTTCTGGTGACTCACCCTGCCCTCCTAATGCGTGAGGGGGCCGTGTTTTTCTGATTATTTTTTTCATATATATTTTTTTTTTCATTGTAAAAATATTTAAAATAAACGAAAAAAGTAATTGAAAAAACACGGCCCCCTCGCGTATTAGGGGGGCGGTATGAGTCACTAGAACCAAGGACGGGTGTTTTTGATGAATCTAACATGGTTAAAATGGAGTTTGAAGTTACAATGCGTTTGTATAGGAAGGGGGCGTGTCTGATAAAATGAATATCAAATATCTAAATAATGAATCAAGCATCTTAAAAACTGTCTGGGGGGCTCACAAAGGCCTGAGTAGACGATACAATTAGCAAAAGTTTTTTTTAAAGTGAAATATCCCTTTAAAGGTTTCATGACGTTCAGTTTTACCACACATTAAAAGTCTTTGTCATGGTCCTTCAAACGTGTATAGAAAGTTTTAACAAAAAAATCCACTCCATTGATCCATGGCAGGTGTTTTTCTCTCACATTTCTAAAGCCTTTTCAACTGCAATGAAAAAAGAAATCTTTGCCTGCGGGTGTCGCTGGTGAGGGATTTTGCCTGTCAATCATAGCCTCTGCTCCCCCCCCCCCCCCCCCCCCAAAGGAAAGGATAGGGGAGGGGAGGGGCAAGGAGGAGAGTGGGCGGGATTAATCGACTGTGACCTCACTGTCGAAGGGCCAAGCTCAGATTACTTTTCAGCCTAATTATTCAGAAAACCCCAGACCACATAAAATCCACTGAATGTTCAAAGTTCAGATTTTTTGGGTGTAATTGAGGTCATAAAACCCCCAAAAAAACATAAAAGATAAAAAAAAGTGAAAATGAATGTCATAGAACCTTTAAGCTATAACTAGGCTAAGTTTGAACTTAGTATGAGGTGGTGCAACTGGCCCCTGGTCACTCGGTTCATTCAGTGACCTCAGACAGACGGGCAATGGGCACTTGACATTGGGAAAAGAAGCACATCATTTTAAGTAATCGAAGTAAAACTAGTGTTGGCATATCACCGAATTGAAATATAGAACTAGAACTATTTTGTTTCCAGGCGATGGGATCATATTGCCCAGAGGGACAGTTTATCAGAAAAGCACAGAAATCACTTAGTGGAATCAAATAGCCTAGTGTTCATTTCACCATGCTTTTACACGTTATTTATATCTCCTGCTGCATGTAACTATAGGCTGTGGTTGGAAATATGTATCGCCAAATCTCAATAGCAACCGCTAATCCACTTCCTGGGCATCTTCTTTTCACAGACGAGAAGAATTGTGAGACTTTTGTGAGAATTTAAAACTAGGATAGTTTAAGCTCCGTTGTTTTTTTTTGTTGTTTTTTTTACTTCACATGATAGAAGTTATTTATCTAGATTAGTGTATGATAGTATGGGAGACAGACTTTACACAATAAGCTTATGTGACATTTTCAGCTTTGGACCTTCATTATTTCACACTATGTATGCATTATTTTCATTACATTTGTTAGCTTTCCTTTAAAGTGCTCAGCAACGTGATGACCATTGAGTGATGAATTGTGGATCACATCAAGTTGTAAGGAAGCTAAGTAAATAAAGTGGTGATCATGCATTACTATAGGTAGTTATTATAGGTAGTTATTATAGGTACACAACGACTCAACCATCACAGTACAAAACAGAGAGTGTTCAATTTCCACCACAGTCAAAGCATATTGGTAAATTAGAGTGGTTGGAGCAAATAGCAAATGTCTTGAAATTAGGAGACTTCATTTAAGGTGGACATTCCTCCAACTACCACAGCTATAAAACACTTAACAGAAAAAATGTAAGTTCAAACTAATGGTTTTCTCTAATTATATATTTTGTCCAGACTTCCTGCACGTCCCTGTGGGTATAGAGGAGGTTTCTATTGAACAGCAGGAGAGGAGCCCCAGTCTGGTCCATGAAGAACCAGAGCCTCCACAGATTAAAGAGGAACAGGAGGAGCTACTTATTAGACCAGAGGAGGCTGCAGTGACCAGTGACGATGCTGATGAAAAGAGAGAGACAGAGCCTATAGCCAGCACCTCAACTGACCAAATGAAAACACAAGCTTATATAGAGCACTGGGTACAATCACAACTAACCTGTGATGACCAGGTCCTCTCTTCTCACTGTTCTGAATCTGACACTGAAGACACATTGAAAACACCCAAGACACAAAACATGGAAGAACAAATATTGTCTTTGAGCAACAAGCTGTCCCAGGACCTGAAATCATCAAAACAAACTAAGACCATGACGACTCACAGAAAAATGTTTAGTGTTGAAGATTGTGGCAAAATATTGAAAGGATTAAAGTCATATACTTGTACATTTTGTGGCAAAGGCTGTAGTGGAAAGGGTGCTCTACAATCACACATATGGACACATACAGGAGGAAAGCCCTTTTTTTGTACTGCTTGTGACAAAGCCTTAAATTGTAGTGTAAAAACACACATGAGGACTCATACAAGCGGAAAGCTCTTTACTTGTACAGTGTGTGGTAAAGGCTGTGTTAACACTAGTCAGCTAAAGACACACATGATAACTCATACAGGGGAAAAACCCTTTGCTTGTTCAGTTTGTGGCAAAGCCTTTAGTCAAAAGTATTTCATCAAAACATACCTTAGGACTCATACAGGAGAAAAGCTCCAAAGGCCCTATATTTGTACAGTTTGTGGTAAAGCCTTTAGTCAAAAGTCTAACATGGAAGCACACATGAGGAGTCATACAGGCGAAAAACCCTTTACTTGTACAGTTTGTGACCAGGCCTTTAGTCGAAAGGCTCATCTAGAAACTCACATGAGGATTCATACAGGCGAAAAGCCCTTTACTTGTACAGTTTGTGGCAAAGGCTGTAGTGCAATAGGTGGACTAACTACACACATGAGGACTCATACAGGCGAAAAACCCTTTACTTGTACAGTTTGTGGCAAGGGCTGCAGTCAAAGATCTTACTTAAAAACACACATGAGGACTCATACAGGCGAAAAGCCCTTCACTTGTACAGTTTGTGGTAAAGGCTATAGTCGAAAGGCTTATATTAACAAACACATGCGGAGTCATACAGGCATTACTTGTACAGTTTGTGGCAAAGACTGTAATGGAAAGGGTGATCTAAAATCACACATGAGAACTCATACAAGCGAAAAGGACTTTATTTGTACAGTTTGTGGCAAATCCTTAAAGTCTCATGTCAAAGCACACATGATGACTCATACAGGTGAAAAGCCCTTTATTTGTACAGTTTGTGGTAAAGGCTGCAGTCAAAGAGCTGATTTAAAAAATCACTTGAGGATTCATACTGGTGAAAAGCCCTTTAATTGTTCAGTTTGTGGTAACGCCTTTAATCAAACGTCTACCTTAAGAACACACATGAGGACTCATACAGGCAAACATCACAAAAAGCCCCATATTTGTGCAGTTTGTGGCAAAGCCTTTAGTCAGAAATGTTACATAAAAATACACATGAGGACTCATACAGGCGAAAAAACCTTACCCTTTACTTGTACAGTTTGTGACAAGGCCTGTAGTCGAAAGCATCATCTAGAAACACACATGAGGACTCATACAGGCGAAAAGCCCTTTACTTGTACAGTTTGTTGTAAAGGCTTTAGTAAAAGATGTAATTTAAAAGCACACATGAGGACTCATACTAGCTAAAGTCCCTTGTACATTTTGTGGTAAAAGCTATAGTCGAAAGGTTTATCTAAACACGCATGAGGACTCATTCAGACAACAAATAACTTAACTTATGCAGATTGTTCATGGGTCATCTGAAAATCATAAATGGGGAAAAACCTTAATTTGCAGTTTGCAGCAAATGCTTTAATCTAAATGCTTTAATCTGAAGATATGAGTATTAATTCAAGGGAGACGTTAACTTCAGTGCCACTGGACGAGCCCTGAGTGCCACTGGACGTCTTAAGACGTCCAAAAAAAAAACTAAGATATGATGATATGAAAATATTCTGCTCCATTCACTCTTTGTTTGACTTCTTACTGAAAAAGGCTGTATCTCGGCTCCTAAGCACTTTTTTTTTTCAATGAATTTTGGCTGTGGCACTCAGAGCCAAACTGCCATAAATTACATTACATTACATTACATTACAGTCATTTAGCAGACGCTTTTATCCAAAGCGACTTACAATAAGTGTATTCAACATAGGTAGGGAACGAAAACTACTAATCACCAGAAGTCTTTAGTGCATTTTCTGCAAAAACAAGCAACCAAGAGTATACCTAGCGCTAAGGTAAAAGTGCAATATATCAGCTACCTATTTCCTTAAACAGATGAGAAAAAATAGCTAAATCAAATGAGCATGAGCTAAAACAAATAAGTGTATCGACTAAACAAGATCCAATAAACAATCCAATAATCCAATAAACAATACAGCAATAGAAAACAAGCGTTCGTACAACTAGTTAACAACAAGTAGGTCAGGCAGAGAGGAAGGGTAGTGTTTCCTGAAGAGGTGAGTTTTCAGCCTGCGGCGAAATATGGGCAGTGACTCTGCTGTCCTAACATCAGTGGGAAGTTCATTCCACCACTGTGGGGCACTGAATGAGTTAATTGAACAGTGAAATTATGTTTACAAAGAAGCCATCTGAGTTACCGCATGATATATGGTGTCAGGATGTATAGACTGCCAAATGTGTTTGAAAAAAATAACGTTGACGAGCAATAAATTACCAAGTGGAGCTTTTTGCAACTTTACCAGTGTGCAGACTCTATTATTTTTTTTATGATACTTTGTTTGTCTAGCACCTGTACCACGGATGTGCGTGCACTACCTTTTTCATACGTTACTACCAACTCCAAGCCACGCCCTGACAATCCTCATGTCAAACAGCAAATGCCTTGATGGGAGCTTTCTCCTCTCTGCTATAACAACATGGAACATTACATCAAGTAGTATTCATGCCTTTAAGAAGAGAGCTGAACAAACACTTCCTCAGTATGTGACTGTAATCCCAAAAAGCTCAAGGACATTTAATCATCCAACATTCAGTTTATATATACCCCTGACTGAGGAGCTGCAGATCAGTGATTGGTTCTTTGAATGTTATTCATAAAGCCTGTATCTGTCCAAACCTGGGCTTCCATAACACCTAAACAGTGCCACAGGCTGATCACCTCCATGCCACGCCCCATTGATTGATTGATTGATTGAATATTTTATTAGGCAAAAAATGTAAAACAGCACAGTTACATTTAAAATACTTTGTCTAACAGGTCCGTTCATAAAAGTCCTTGCGGACTTGTTTCCAGTGAGGGCCTTGGTATTCAATTCATATACATATATAGTGGCACCACAGTTCGAATATCTAGTTATTTTGTAAAAAAGTAGCCCAGACCAAGTATTGAGTCCAGAAATTAACATACTTTACAGATGGTTGATATTTCTGTATTATACATCCTTTTTTGTGTGGTCTTATGTAATATTTTAATGTATGGATTTTCGATTTTGAAGAAAATGAACTTTTCCACGATATTGTAACTTTTTTTTAGATTGATCTGTATATATGGGTGAAAAACATATAACCAATGTTTATTTGTTGAAGGTTTGTTACAAAAATGATAAGTCCTTGAGGTTTGTTTTTGTCCAACTTGGTCAACAAAACTAACAATGTTAATGTATTATGGTAATGGTCAATGGCTGTGTGCAAATTCAGATCAATTACTCCAGCCACTGAGGAGAACCCGGCAGAAGAGTTTTTGGCCTCACCACCCTTATAGAGCTTTGTCAAATTATAGGTGTATTATTATTAATTACTTGGTCATCTTTAGTCCATATAGTGCTGGTCTTCAACAGCTTCTGAGTACATGCTCACAGTATGGTGTTGATTTTGATATAAAGTACAATGCTAAAAAGAGTAAGACTTCTATCTCTCAGGCACTGCCCTTAGTGTCTGCTGTGAGATTAAATATTTGGGCCATATAATATCAAATGACCTCTCTGATGACAAGGACATAGACAGCGCCGGAAGCTGTATGCTCAAGGGAACATGCTGTGTCCCAAATTTAGCATGTGCTCAGTACCGGTGAAGATTTCACTCTTTAAATCTTTTTGTACACCTCTGTATACTGCCCACCTGTGGTGTCGCTACAAGCAAGGCAGCATCAGACGACTCACAGTGGCCTATAATGACTGTATGCGGCTGCTGCTGAGAGCTCCAAGAAGCTCCAGTGCAAGCCATATGTTGGCTTGTGTTGGGGTACCCACCTGCTCTGCTGTGCTACGCAATCTCATGTATAGATTTATGTGTAGGGCATCTGAGTCAGTAAATGACATAATTGCTGTCATAAGTAACCCGTTACGTAGTTCTGTCAGGTTCTCCTCTAGACTGTGGAACCATTGGCGCACTTGTCTGTATGTTCGAAACTGAACATGGTGGAATTATTTTTATTGTATTTATTTTTCTATTATTGTTATATTTTGTATGGTGTTTTTAATGTGATATGGATCGCCCTTGGGTCTGAAATAAAGATTGAATTGAAAAAATTACCCTGAATGACACATAACACTACAGTAGGCCTGACCTTGATTAGTCGAGGGAGTCTGAGTCGACTGCCAATCTCTTAGTTGAATCATATTAAAAAATAAATACATAATAATAATCTTTTTTTTTTTTGCATTATTCGACTGAGAGATTGGCCTAATTTGTTATAACAATGAACTAATAGTTTGAAAGAATGGGATATACATCATTATTTATTGGGAGAAACCAAGAAAGGGATATACATCATTATTTATTGGGAGAAACCAGGAAAGTATATGTTATCAGACTGATTCCACTGCCAAGCTCAGTCGAGTCATGCAAAAAATAAAAAACAAATTAAGAAACCTTTTTAATTTTTTTTTGCATTAGTCGACTATTAGTCTATATAAATCCTTTGTCGGGGACAGGCCTACACTACAGCCCATAGATACTGATTAAATGTGATTCCTTCGAGAAGCATCTGGATGCAGAGTTCCAGCAGATGATGTCACCCACGGACGAGGTAACGAGGTCACATGGTCATGTTCCAGCAGGCGAGGTCCAGTAAAATCCTAACCACTGGGGGGGGCAGTTATGTATTAATATAAATAATTATAAATCATGTCTTCCATCAAACATAGATGGTGTGAGTGGTTCTGATGCAATCTCGCAGTTATGGCAGAATCAGTATTTTGAACTGTTTAACTGTGTGAAAAATAACCTGTTTGTAGTGGATCAGGTAGATTTCAATGATGATGTGATTGTCACTCCTGGTGAGGTCCATGAATCTATTCTAAAGCTAGGTGATAATAAGGCCAGTTGCCTGGACAATATAACAGCTGAACATCTTACATTTGCCAGTAACAAACTGTGTCTTGTAATTGCGCTTTTTTTTATTGCGTGTTTTACAGGTTTCTTTGTTCACAGGTTTCTACCTGATTCTATGCTCTCTGTTGTGTTAGTGCCAGTCATGAAAGACAAAGTGAGTAAGCTAAACAGCTCAGAAAAGTATAGGCCTAATAGCCTTAGCCAGCGTTTTGTCCAAAGTTACGGAGACAATTATACTGAATAGACTTGAGAAGTACATCTCGTCTATCGATAACCAATTTGGCTTCAAACGTAAGCATGGCACTGATATGTGTATTTTTGCACTTAAATACATTTTAGATAAATATAATGGGCAAAATTGTACAATGTTTATCTGTTTTATTGATGCATAACGAGCGTTTGACCGCATTAATCATGAGAAATATTTTTGTAATTGTCACAAAGAGGGGTCCCTAGTTTCCTAGTCAGAATCTTGGTCTTCTGGTATGCTCATCAGACGATGCAAGTGAACAATGGGGTCCGTCAGGGGGAATTTTGCCTCCTTTTCTCTTTAATGTTTATATGTAGGATTTATCTTTGAATTTTAAACGCATGTGATACAGGGTGTAGGGTTGGCAATTCACTAATGAATCACCTTATGTATGCGGATGACTTGGTCATCTTTAGCCCATATAGCGCTGGTCTTCAACAGCTTCTGAGTACATGCTCACAGTATGGTGTTGATTTTGATATAAAATACAATGCTAAAAATAGCAAGATGATGATTGTCTGAAGCAGGGAAGAGGGAAGGGAAGTTAACCTTTCCTGACTTGTATCTCTCTGGCATTTGCCGTTTGACATTGTAATCCTCTGCACAATTAATTTGCATGGAGCATATCAGACAAATAGGCTTGCCCTTGAATTCATAGAAGAAATAGCGATCTCTCCAAGTAGTGTTGAACAGTCACTACCAGAATCCATTGAAATACTTTGTACATTTTGGTATTTTTTCTCTGTATTTTTATGTTGATATTTGAACTGTTTGGTTGCTACTATATATGTCTATGAAATTAATTCAAGGACCCCAATGGAAACAAGTCCGCAAGGACCTTTTAGACAAAAGTATTATAAATGTAACTGTGTTTTACATTATTTTTCCTAATAAAAAGTTCAATCAATTTCAAACCCTTTGTATCAATTAATTTGGAGTTAAGTGATATATTTTCAGATATTGACTCGCCTATTGATTAGTTCTCAGACCAAGTGTCAAACTTTCAACATTGGTCATTGGTCTAACGCATCATGTGACATTTCCGGAAGTGTAGTTTTTGTCTCTCGTTTTATTTGAATTGACAGCAGACTAAAAAATACATACTTTTTTATGGATTTACTTAGAAAAAGACTCCAAATGTTACTTTATTGAAGTGCTCCCACAACGGAGATGTTGTTGGATAGACAAATTTGTCTAGATTTTAAAGTAAGTTTCTACCTGTTATGAGGACAGAGATCATTCAAAATTAATACATATCTATCAGGACTCGAAAGGTTTTTAATAGACACTCATTAAATTCCACTGCTGCTGAGCCTATAAAACTTGGTCGGTCAGAGACTCTTTGCACACTTCTCTGAGAAGGTGAAGCTACGTTACTTCAATGATGTTAAATCATTATAATCACTTTATTTATCTATGACCTCAGCGTGCATTTGCGTTGTGCTAAGCGAAACACCTGTGAAACAGGCTCTGAAACAGCTGAGAAGCCAAACTGCCTTTCATTAAATGACTTATTGCTTCACAACTATGCTGGTGTAATGCTGCAGTAACAAAAAAAAACACTTGTTAACACCCAGGCTCAGTTCCCTCTGTTTTACAGCCAACCTTCATCTACAAGCCATGTCACATCAAAGTCCTCATTAATAAAGTCCTTATTCTATTCCTTCATTCCAGACCAGTGTGTGGAGTCCAGTCTGCAGGTGGAGATGACTTCTCCAGAACCATCCAGTGTTTCTATTAAACAGGAACCTGAAGACCACCTGGACACCAGGACTGTTTCTATTAAACAGGAACCTGAAGACCACCTGGACACCAGGACTGTTTCTATTAAACAGGAACCTGAAGACCACCTGGACACCAGTAAGTTTCATGCTGTGTGTCTCTCTCTCTCTCTCTCTCTCTCCCTATCTTGCGTGCCACCTTACCCCATATGCCTAAACCTTTTAGGCATTTTTTTGGTACTATTTTAATTTTTCTTTTTATAGTTCAAATAGTCGAACTACAGTAAAAGCTCACAACGTGTCGATGTAGATTGGCTGTTTGAACTATTAAAAAAATAATAATCAAAGTAGTAAAAAATGCCTAAAAAGTGTTAGGGGTGAGGCAGTGCATCTTAATCCCCAAAATGACTTTTTAACTCTTTGCCTGTCAACGACAAGATTTATTTTCAAATTCTGCCAAGGCGCAGTCTGCCAACGACGAGAATGACGAGATTTTGTGTTTTCAGCAGTTTTCCACCAGATGGCGCTGTTATCTACCTTATGAATGATGCTTTCACTGCCAGATGACGACAGACCCGGAATTGACCCGAAAGATTAAAAAAAAACGTCTCTTTTACTTCCTGTTTATTTCCTGTGGGAAAATGCCTATATCTCCGTTCCTCTTACTTTATGGCAAAAACAAGGCATTCAACGGATTACCGCAAGCGGATTTGTTTATTTTGCGCACACACACACACACACACACACACACACACACACACACACACACACACACACACACACACACACACACACACACACACACACACACACACACACATACATACACACACACACACACACACTCTGTCGTGAGTGTCGTCTGCCGTGTGAAAATAGCCGATCTACAAGCTCACAACCTCTGAGCTTGTAGATCGGCTATTTTCCTAATATGTTTTATAATATTATAAACTTCTGTGTGGACTATTAGTACTATTTTAGATCGACATAGTCGTAGTACACATATCTTAATTTGTTTTCATAGACCTGGTTGCTTGTTTCTCTCGCAAAATACCTGGCACCCTTTGGTGCCAGGTATTTTAAAAATAGCAGATCTACAAGCTTTTACGGAGCTTGTAGTTTGGTTAAACAAAATCATGCCTCTGCAACAAAAAGTGACGTTTCAGCATTTGTGGTGAATCCTATTGGTTCTGTTTTTTTTTTTGTGGAGCCACCTCAATGTGTGGTTCACAATAGTGCCCCGCTAATGCCAGCTTATTATATCTGATTCCGATTTTGAAGAGTCCTAGACCAACGATTACTGTTGTTTTGACTGATATTTTGGGTAAAAGTGAAAACTTTGATTTGATTACATTTTCTATTTGAGAAAGGGCCAGTGCCGTGCCCATCGGGCACTGGCCTACTCCGGGACAAAACAAGAGGAGAACGATGAAAGTTGGGAATGCATGCCCCACCCGGTTATGATATATGTGTCATACTAAGTTGTACCCAGTGTACCTGTCTTGTCTGTCTGTGTCCCTTTGATGCCCATATATGGACATCTGTCATTTGACACTGTAAACCTATATCATTTGTATAATTGTTTTCATTTGAGATATATAGCCAAGAATTGTGAGACTTTGATTAAAAAAACAGGATTGTTTTAGCATTTTTTCCTCCTTTTTTTACTTCACATTTATAGAAGTGAGATACTTACCTAAGATTAGTGTACAATAGTATGAGAGACAGACTTTACACTATAAGCTTATGTGATGTAACAGTGTGAAATAATGGAGGTCTAAACCTGACAATATGTATGCATTATTTTCGTTGATTTTTTTTAGCTTTCCTTTAATAATGATAATACATCAAATTTCTTATAGCGCTTTTCTTAGTACCAAAAGTCGCTTTATAGTGCTCAGCAGTGCGATGACCATTAAGTGAATTGTGGATCACATCAAGTTGTAAGGAAGTTAAATAAATAAAGTGGTGATCATGTATTATTTTAGGTAGTTGTCCACAAAGACTCAAACATTACAGTACAAAACAGAGAGTCTTCAATTTCCACCACAGTCAAAGTGTATTGGTAAATTAGAAGATTAGGTTGAAGCCAATAGCAAATGTCTTGGAATGAGGATAGACTTATGGCTTAGAAATTAAGCATGTATTTATAGTGGACATTCCTCCAACTACCACAGCTATAAAACAGAAGTTGAACTTCCTATCTAACTCTTAACTCTTATATATTTTGTCCAGACTTCCTGCACTTCCCTGTGGGTATAGAGGAGGTTTCTCTTGAACAGCAGGAGAGGAGCCCCAGTCTGGTCCATGAAGAACCACAGCCTCCACAGATTAAAGAGGAACCGGAGGAGCTACTTCATAGACCAGAGGAGGGTGCAGTGAACAGTGACGATGCAGATGAAAAGAGAGAGACAGAGCCTATAGCCAGCACCTCAACTGACCAAATGAAAACACAAGCTTATATAGAGCACTGGGTAAAATCACAACTAACCTGTGATGACCAGGTCCTCTCTTCTCGCTGTTCTGAATCTGACACTGAAGACTGTGATGAATGGGAAACCAGGGAAGATCGGTCAGCTGACCAGTTCCTCTCTTCACAATGTTCTGAATCCGATACTGAAGACACACTGAAGTCACTCAAGACACAAAATATGGAAGGGCAAATATTGTCTTTGAGCAAGAAGCTGTCCCATGACCTGAAATCATCAAAACAAACTAAGACCATGAGGACTCAAAGAATAATGTTAAGTGTTGAAGATTGTGGCAACATTTTGAAACGATTAAAGTCATATACTTGTACAGTTTGTGGCAAAGGCTGTAGTGGAAAGGTTGAGCTACAATCACACATGAGGACCCATACAGGCGAAAAGCCCTATATATGTACATATTGTGACAAGGCCTTTGGTCGAAAGGGTTATCTAACATCACACATGACGACTCATACAGGTGAAAGGCCCTTTACTTGTACAGTTTGTGACAAGGCCTGTAGTCGTAAGGCTCATCTAGAAGCACACATGAGGACTCATACTGGCGAAAAACCCTTTACTTGTACAGTTTGTGAAAAAGGCTTTAGTCGACAAGCTCATGTAAAAACCCACATGAGGTCTCATACTGGCTAATAGCCCTTTACAGTTTATCGCAAAGGCTGTAGTCGAAAAGAAAAAAAAACACATAAGGACTCATACAGGAAAAAAGGCCTTTGGTTTGTGGCAAAGGCTGGAGTTGCATGGGTGAACTGAAAACACATGAGGAATTTATCACTGTTTACCTGTTTGCCTTCCAGTCAATCTCATTGAATGCCATGTCAACAACTTTTAACACCAATGTGCTAATTCTAACTTGACTGCAGCTGTTATGTTCTCCTAGGAAAGCTCAAAGTGTCACAGCATTCAGGTGCAATAAAGACTTTTGCAACTGTAGCCCACAGTGTGCGAGCGTCCTCTTTTGATTTCACTTTTCTTTCTTTTTTTTCTCCGCTCAGCACCTGCCCAACTTCGGGTTGGGATGTGTATGTCTTTCCTCCTTGTTATGTTCTCCCTCCAATTGCCTCTTTGAGACGTGTGCTGGCTCCCATCATCATGTCATGAAGAGTAGGTGACAGCTGATTTCATACATGGACGTTCTTAAGTTAAAGCTTGGGTAAGGGAAATGTTTTGGTAATGTTTTTAGTTTTGTTAAAAAGGTACTATATTCTGATAGTAATCATTGCTACAGAGCGTTTGTTCGGTCACAGGGGTCTCTCCAGCTCTTTAGTAAACAGAATATAGTATCTTTTCAGGTAGGTGACAACATTTAGCCAATTAGTAGGGAGCACTGAAAATGCATTTTCTGTTTAATAAAGAGCTGGAGAGACTTGGGAGACTCATTTTACTGAACAAACACTCTATAGCAATGAGTACTATCAGAATATAGAGCTATTTAACACTTATTTTAACCAAAGTAAATCACTTACCCTACCTCTATGTCTGGCCTGACCACAGATAGAGATAGACAGAAATGTACACGTTAGAAATCAGGTAATAAATTTTTTTAAGGAAGGCCAAAGCAAATTGTACATCAGTGGTATTGAGAGTGCCATGGGAAATGGGAGAAAGGTTTGGCAATATATTAATAAACTACTAGGCAGACAGAATAGTCAAAACAGTGATCTACAACTAAATATTGATGGTACACTGGTGAAGGATCCATATACAGTACGCTAGCATGTTCAAGTTCAATGTTTTTTTTTTCCTGGACTCAGGTTTCTGAGATTACACAACTTTTCAAGTTTATTTCCAGCCCTATTAATAGTGAACAACCAGTTTTTTACCTAGAAGAAGTGGCAACAGTCATTGGAATACCAAACTGTTCCAAAGCTAAAGCTGTCTGTGTATGGGCTGGACACAAACTTTCTAAAGCTACTAAAATAATCATTATTGTAACCTATCACACATCTGGTGAACTTGTCAATCAGGTATAGTACAGTTCCATCACTGTGGAAGGTGGCCACCATCACACCTATTTTTAGCCCATCAGTATCCTCCCTGTCATCTCAAAGGTGGCAGAGAAATGGATAGCCAATTTGATCATTAAACATCTTGACAAAGCTCATGCCCCACTGCAGTTTGGGTTCCGTGCCTGCCATTCCACAGAAGCAGCCAATCGTGTGCTCATTGAGAGGATAAAGGGTCTATTGGATAGGAATCCCTGTGTTACTGCCGTGTTTCTTGACTTGAGAAAGGCTTTTGACAGTCAGCCATCACGTTATTTTGTCCATATTAACTCACTTTAACTTTTCTCATGAGGCTATACAGTGATTTAAGGTTTGCAAGAAAAAATAAAGAACAGAAATGTTTAACAGGGGGTTTGAGGAGGCTTTGAACTACTGGAGGTAGGTTTCTGTATAGAATGATCTCTTGGCACTCTGAGTGGTGGTCACTAGAGCTGTGCATTGGCACTGCCCTCACGATTAAATTCGATTACGATTCACAAGGTTTCGATTCGATTACGATTAACCTTGAAATAATGGACCTTAATTGGTTTTGTTGTACAGTGCGGGTACTGCAGTATCAGTAAAGGTAGCTCTTGTCGGCAACTTATACCGGGGAAGTATGTTGAGAATCGAGATACGTCCAGATGTCCGCTTTCCAATCACTTGGTGCATTTTTTATCACTCACGGTCTATCTTGGTCATCTCCCTCAGCCATGTCTATTGTTATAGTGCTAGCGTAGCGCTTAGCAGCATGAAAGATTTCCCCCGGAAACAATCTTTTTTGACCAATCACAACACTCGTCACTTACAGATTTGTAAAGCATCAACGTCATTTCCTTGGGAGGTACTTCCGCCAAATTCAACCACTTCCGCCTAGACAACCAACAGCCCAGGTCTTGCCCACCGTGGGCAAAAGTCATCTCAGACCTTTCAGGACTTACATGTATTCTCCCCTGAACCACCCACTGTTGTTTACACACTCGTGTTCAAGCTTGCAACACGTCACTGTGAGCTTCTGGATTAAAAAAATGAAAAAGTTGTGAGTTGGTAAAAGTGGTAGTGTTGATGTTCTAATGATGTAAACAATGAAAAGCATTCAAAAAGAGCTTGGGACTAAGTGACTGCATACACGGTTTAACCCGACAGTGATGATGAATGTAAATTAAATGTGAATGTTTTGTACATTTAAAATAAACCAGTTCTGAAGTTTACATTTCGTTCAAATATGTATTTGCATTTAACTGCTATGACATAAATGCAATAATTTAAAACAAAATGTATGTAAACTGTTCCCAACTCATAAATGTATATATTAATTTAATTCATAAAGTAAACTGTTCTCAACTCATAGCAGACATTGCAGTCTTCTCAAAAGGCCAACATATTTTTTGGGTAGTAGATTGTCATGTTTAATTGTCTTTCCGCCTCAGCTATATATTGTGCCCTATCCTGTATAACTATGACTGCCCCTTTGTCTGCTGGTTTTATGACTATTTGGCGGTCATTTTTTAGGGTGTTGAGGGCTGAGACCTCCTCACGGGTTAGGTTGTGGGGTTCCGGTGGGGGTCGTGGTAGGTTCCTAATGGCATCTGTGTTATTCCGGATGAGTTTTTTGATGGGGTCGGGAATTTGTGAGGGTTGGGGTTCCCAATCGGATTTATTGACGAAAGGTGTGCTAAGTCCTGGTTCATCCGGGCTATCACCGAAGAAAGCTGCAATTTTGAGGCATGCGATGGTAGGACATAGTTTCCTCTAGTAATTGGGAGTGGCCCGTGATCGGGTCCGGGTTAGGGGTAGGTATAAAGGAGAGGCCTTTCTGTAGAAGTGTGATCTGGGCTGGGGAAGGTTGGAAATGTTTTGCCAAGTTATAGATAGCGCCCCTTTCCGGTGGTCCTGCCGAAAGGGGCTCGTTCAGTTTAAATGGATTTGCAAGTGGTTCCATATAGCCGTGCCTGTGTTCGGGGTCCAGTGGATATTGTCCCTTTGAGTAGCAAAAAGGTTCGGCGGGAGTACGGAGATGTGGCGGTGCTGTGTTATGTGATGATTGATTAAATGGATCTGAGTGTGTTGGGTCTGAGGAAGGTTGGCGGAGAAGGACATGAGGGGGATGTGGATGGTAGCACTGGGGAAAGCCTTGGTGGCTTGTTGATGCATGGTTTGGAGTGAGTGATTGAGGGTTTGGGTCGTACCCCTTTCCCTATTTTTCAATCCAAAGGAGAGATCTACCTTGGTCACTGATGGGTATGGGTGGGGTAGTTTTTGGAGAATGGCCGTAGCATGGCACAGTGCGGCCCCCGGGTAGGTATCCACCTGCACTCTATGATCCTTGATGCTGGGTAGCCATGTGTTATTAGAGTCTCCCATGAGTAGGACAGGGCGTGTAGGGTTCAGGGACCAGGAGGATTTATTATTATTGTGGTGGTGAATTGTATGAAGACCCGAGTCGGTGGAGAAAGGTGGAATGCAAGTGGTACAAAAACGGTCTTTTAACTGGTTAGCATTTAGCATTCATTCATTCGCTCCAAAAGCTAGTATTGCTCAACATCACTACAACAACACTGTCCCGGTATTTTCCAACATCCGGTTTTAGCCGCAAAGCATTGTGGAACATGCAGTTTCTTAGTTAACCCTTTGTTAGACTACACAATAGAAAAGTCACAATTCAGTGTCAATCAATGTTTCCCAAATAAATAAATATCAATAGACTGTATTAAATTAAATCAATCTTTTTAACTCTGCTTTAACTGTAAATTATAGACCGCCGAAGTCTGACGTCATTTACACATCCTTTGTTTGTCTACCTGGTTCGCAGTTTTCCACCCCCGTTCTGAATCCCATAGACGTATTTAATATCGCGTCAAATAAGAACTGTGTCCCAAAAATAAACAAATGACCACGGCGGGTTGACTCTTATGGATATGAAGCATCAACTGACGGTGAGAAAACGCTAATGTTACTTCCGCCAAATTAGTTACATTTTCGCCAGAAACAGACTGTATCAAATATAAGTGACTGACTATCATAAACTATACAGAACCTCCTCCCTGACAATAACGCCGACACGCGGTGTTTATTTTTGGACCACAATTCTTATATGAGACGATTCTAAGATGACCCAATGTTATTCTCCATAGAGAAATTACTTCCGCAAACCTGGGGATGAACGAGTGACGTCAGGACTTCGGTGCTCTATACTGTATGAATTTAGCAGCTTTTAGCCAATCATGCAAATTAATTAACTTCACAAATTAACTATGTAACCCATTAAGTTACAACATACATATCCAAGAGGCTGTTCTGGTAAATATAACACAATATTCGGAATGGAGAATCAGGCTTAATAAGGACATGCAGCTCTGCCAGCACCAGACCACTTGTTATGGGCCAGCGTCAGGCTTAATAAGGACATATAGCTCTGCCAGCACCAGACCACTTGTTATGGGCCAGCGTCTCCTTGTATACTTTCAGCATACCTGTCCATTTGCTGCATTTTGTCCTAGTAAGCTCATACCCTTTGCTAGCCATTTCTCTGGCTAACAGCTCCTAAGCCTCTTTTTTTTGTCATCTTCGTGGAAGAGAAGTTCTCTCTGTGCTCTTCAAAGAGAGTGATGAGGAGCAGGACAGCACATGACAAATCCTGTCTTGTCATCCTCAACTGACTGCTGCTGACTGGACTGGACCGACTGACTGGACTCAGTGGACTGTGATGCTCCTGGCTCTAAAACAAGTGAATTAATACAATTATAAGAATGATAATTATTAAGGGTAATGGGTGCATGTTTAGAGTCAATGGGTAATGGGTGCATGTTTAGAGTCAAACTGAACCAAAGTGTCCCAGCAGGACGACTAGCTAACGTTATTGAGTTATAGACCACTATACTGTATAGCAGTGGTTCTTGATGTGGGGTCCAGGGACCCCAAGGGGCCCTTGAGGGGTTCCCAGTAAAATGAGGAACAGTTTTAATTTCACCAGCTTGAAGTTATCCCAGAAAGAATGTATAAGAATTACACATAATAGGTTTTACTCTCTCCACTGTTATGTCCCCACCTACCGTATAGACAACGATGATATTCTCTTATGGATGTCCTAGCACAATATTTCAAACAGGGCCCGTGGCCTGAATAAACAATTTACATGAGCCAAGGTAAAACACTTAACACTTGTATGGTGATGTACTAAATGCTAATCTTAGCTAGCTTTATTTTGCAACAGTTCTATTGACAGTAAATACTCGTTAACAAACGTTGCCAAAATTGAACGGTAATTTAATTCATATGTATAAAGATCACTACCTGTTGGTTTACACGTTGATGCGTGTTGAACAATAGAGCCCAATGGACCAAACAAGCCGCAAATAATGCATTTAGCAATCATTTCCTCCGCCATTGCTGTTTCCACCTCCAGGGAGCGCTCGAGACACCGCACGCGCACTGGAAAACCCGGCTTCTATGCAGGGTCGGTCAGCGCGCGCACTCAGTGCAGCTGATTTTAGTCAGATTTGTCACCCCCGACAAAATTCCTGTGTCGGGCCCGATTATGAACTCACATCAAATTAACGTGTCTTTTCATCTTGTAGTGTGACATATCAAAAGACCAGTATTCGGTTATCTGTTTGAAGTTTACATGTTTGGGTATTTTCTCGCCTAGCTGTTCGATGTTGATTTTTTGGGGTATTTTCTCCCTTGGTGTGACATATCCTATGACCCTTTCAGTGAGTTGATCAATTATACCATAGAATCTCCAGTGCCCACAGCCCATGCAAAATGTACATGGCAGTCATATAATCAACTTTATTATATAACCTACCAAAGCATTATGGGGGTATTTAGGCGAGACTCCACAGTATGTACGAAGAGGATGTTTAGTAACCCCTGGGAGAGACCACATGTCATGTATGGACAACTTTTGGATTGGCTTTGGTACCTTGTTGCCTGGCAACCTGTGATTATAGGACTAGTGCAAGACATCAACTAAATTTTCTAGTCCTGCTAGTGCTGTACACAACACAAAACCAATCAGATACACAGTGACACATGTACAACACCTGACATTATTCACATCCATTTCGGCCTACCCTACAACATGTATCACCATAATATATCACCCCAGCCAACATACCTAGTGCACAAGATCACCACCTCAAAACCTTCTACCCCTCTATCTACCCTCAGAAAGGAGTCCATTGAGGAGTGTGATTGACAGAGGGACTAATGAACACTTGAACCTATTATAGCTCCGCGTACGGACCCCATATATCCTACATGATGGCAGTAAGCTATAGTCACAGCATATCAGGTCAGTTGGGCAGCTCAAATTGGCTATTTATTTTATCCAAAACATATATTTAAAAAAAAGGAAAGTATGGTTTGTAAAGTGGTGGTAAATAATGTAAAGTATACATGATTTGTACATCATTATTAGACTTATTTACCCTTAAATATCTTGTTTATGCCCAGAATGACTGGACATCCACAGGTTTTATAGCAATTTGTGGCAAATGTAGAAATATCAGGCCTTATGCAATATAAAAAATAATGTTATATGCATTGCCCCCCCCCCCCCCAACAATTAATTATTCTTAAATAAAAAGGTTACTAAGCTCACATTACAGCTAATGTGTAGAGTTAGGAATATTGTGTTATAAAACATGACCATGTGTCTATAGCGTAGCCGTTAACAATAGCCAGACGTTGCCTCTGTCTTTTATTCCAGAGTATGTGCCGCCTCTAGTGGAGAAAGTGAATATCGCAGGCAATATCATTGCTCCATCAGTTGTTTAGAACGGAATGTCAAGTCATGAATACTGTTGTATTTGTCAACATAACAACCCATGTCAGTCCACCAATCATTAGACTGACATAATTGGCAATGATGCATGTTGTACGGTACAACTTGTAACAGTCTACCTATAATTTTAATCTAAGACTAAAACCTGAGCTTGTTTCTAAAGTGTATAGTTGCTATAGTTTTATTAGTTGCTTATTTGGGCGTGCGTTGTTTAAACCAGTCGTACTCAAATATTTCATGTCAAGGACCCCCAAATTAATTATGTATTTGTCTGCGGACCCCCATCTGAAAATATTTAGATATAAGATACTCTTGAAAATAGCCGATCTACAAGCACATAGTCAAGTAGACGCGCTCATGTGGCCTATAGTCGCTTCTGTTGGTCTTGTTTCGTTTCGTTCACCTGGCCACTTGTTTCTCGTAAAATCTGGCAACACTGCTTCCACACAGAGGAAAAATAACATAATAATATATCTAGAGAGCGGACGGTCCCGCCCCCACCGATTCATTTCAATGAAAGTTGCTCACAAGCGCATGAAGCACCCAGAAGTACTCTACTTCCGGGATTGGTGCCATCGTTGGAGCCAATAGAGCATGCGCACTAGCGTTTCAGACGATTACAGCATGCGCAGTAGCGTCCCAAATGCAAAAGTCCAGCAATACTAGATTTGGCCACCAGGCTTCTGAGGCTTCAATCGTTCTCTGGGGGCTCGGGGAAAGTGAGGAAGCGAAGTGACCCAGAACGTTCTTCTCCTACGGAAACGTCAGGGTTCATGTGGTTATCCTTTGGAACAAAGCATCCCGGACGGGATTCAAACAGCTCTACATTGAACAACAGGGAATATTCACAACACAAACGGTCCGCTTCCACGGCTAACATCCGTGGCTGGAAGGTAAACACTTCAGCATAGTGGGCTAGCATAGCTGCTAATGCTAGTCCTAGCTAGAACAGCTTTGACTCCATTCTAGCCTTTTGTATTTGGGAGGAAGATATCCTGGATACCGTCGTCACAAATACATAAAGAAGCTATACTGGGTCCTGGAAGGAGCTAGAACAACGTGTGTGACTGTGTGTTGTTGGAATGTGTTGTAATATGTTACACTACCATTACTACTCATAGGACCTACATATGTATTACATATTTATAGTAAACATCAAATCAATGATTATAGTCCATGGAAACATTACAGGGAAGGCTAACAAAGATAAACATGGCTGTTACGACCACATTAACCTGTGCACGTGTGTGTTTAAAGGAGAATTCCGGACAAATTAAGTGTTATCTTTCATGTCTCGTTACTCACCTAGCGACGTAAAAAGTGGCGTTCTTTTTTTCCATATATTCCCCTGTCGTCATTTTTTAAACACCCTCCGTTGTTATAATGGGAGCGCGAGGGTTAGTGAAGTTCGTCTATTATAACCGATGCAATGTTATTTTTTTCTCTACTACGATTCATTGTAGAGTCTCATGATAGTCAAACATGCGCTGAAAATTCCTGCGAGCCTGCCGTTAATGGCGAACGATTTAACACTGGATGCTTGTTTCTTTCCAGAACCTGGCAACTCGTGTTGCCAGATTCTGGAAACAAGCAACCAGTGTTAAATCGTTCGCCATTAACGGCAGGCTCGCAGGAATTTTCAGCGCATGTTTGACTATCATGAGACTCTACAATGAATCGTAGTAGAGAAAAAAATAACATTGCGTCGGTTATAATAGACGAACTTCACTAACCCTCGCGCTCCCATTATAACAACGGAGGGTGTTTAAAAAATGACGACAGGGGAATATATGGAAAAAAAGAACGCCACTTTTTACGTCGCTAGGTGAGTAACGAGACATGAAAGATAACACTTAATTTGTCCGGAATTCTCCTTTAAGTGCATAATAGGCTAATGATAATGATAATAGTATTTAATTAAATAGTTCTTGTTATTGCAGGATAAAATTAGCGGAAACTTGAAATTGCATAACAGAAAATGTGTGAGTATTTTAGTGTTTCATAATAATAATTATTAAGGATGGTATTGGTAATGACGTCACGCCGCGCTCATTTTATTTTACCTTAAAATTAGGAAACCTGTTTGTATAGGAATGTTTTTAGCTTAGTTGTAGTCTTTTTAAACTAATGCAAATTCAAGGAATGCCATGAATTAAAGAGCTGAAACGAAAAGTTTGCTTTGAACGAGTATCTTTCTCTTCTTTGGCGGTGGCTGAGGCATTGCTTGTATACATAGGTTTCCGCGCGACGTCATCACAGAGCAGAATGCGCAATCTGCGCATGCCCGGGGTAGAACGAACCCGGAAGTGCCCTTCACTCTGTTGTTGTGTTCGGGAGTTCAAACAGGAAACCCGTCTATAGAGCATCGCAGTTCCCGCCCACTTCCTGGTTCCACTTCAAAATACTCAATGCATTTTTCCCATTGACATTTCCATCGCATCATGACCATATACATTTTTTTTCTGTGATTTATTTTATTTTATATTTAATTATATGATATACTATATTTAATAAATACCCTTTGTTTTGCCGTTTTCAAAAAAGTTTTTTCACAGAATCAAACGTTTTATGGTCATGATTCACCAGGACCCTGGATAGCTTGATTCTAGGCTTTAAATAATTGATATAAATATTTTTGGAAATGTCAATGGGAAAAATGCATTGAGTATTTTGCAGTGGAACCCGGAAGTGGCCGCAACTGCGATGCCCTATAATGTATTGCAGATTCAACTTTTTCATAGATAGCTTCATAGACCTATTTGACAGCACTATCATCAGTGATGTGTAAATTCATGATGTGTGTTTGTTTACACATTATATTTTCTATTAATATGTTGATTTTCAGAAATGTGCCACTTAAACCCTCAACTTAGTAGGCCTACTTTGTAAACTTGACCTTTGGCTCTGTACTTGGTTCACTCTTTTTTCCCCTGTGTACACCAAATCTCTTTGCCGAAAATAGGGAGCTTGTAGATCTGCTATTTTTGGCAAATGTTCCCCTCAGAATAAGGATGCTAGGGTTCAAGTGGCTAATGTAAAATAAAATAAATCCTTTCACACAAACATTTGGTGACCCTCCTTCCTATTGTAAATCTAAGGACCACTATAGGGGTCCCGGACCCCCTGTTGAAGACCAATGTTCTATAACCAGGTGTTGGCTGTGTACTGGGATCAGTGTGGGTTGGTTCTAGATTATAACCAGGTTGAGGTTGTCAGGCTGTACTGGGATCAGTTGGTAGAACTGGACATTGGTTCTATAACCAGGTGTTTAGTGTTGGGTTGTACTGGGATCAGTGTGGCAAAATGGCAAGTTTCTATGGAATGGAGTTGACTAAAAGATTTATCATTGACTAAAGCTAGACTAAAATGTAAACAGTTTTTTTTTGACTGAAACGAAACTAAATTGTAAATATTTAATGTTTTGTTGGACGAAGATAAAGACTAAAATGCTCGACTTTTAGTCCACTAAAACTTGACTAAATAAAAACAGGATGAGGTTGACTAAATATGATGAACTAACAAGGGCGATTGAAACTGGACTTCATCTGGACTAAAAAATGGCTGATAAAACACTGGTACAGTGGTACAGCGCTTAACACAATGTTGAATAAATGTGACTAACAATAGCATAATGCAGTTGTGTTTTCCATCAGTACACCAACTCGTTAATATTTTGAGGGAAAAAAATAAGAATTAATTAATTATATTCATAAATAATTTTATTCAATTTTGTATACATTTGGGTCACTGCCCTGTCTTTTTAAAAACACATAATTTACACCCTCTGTTCCCTCAGTTTTTTTTTTATTCAGCCTTCATATACAACCCATGTCACATCAAAGTCCTTATTGTTAAAGTCCTTATTCTATTCCTCAATTCCAGACCAGTGTGTGGAGTCCGGTCTGCAGGTGAAGATGACTTCTGCAGAACCATCCAGGAGTGTTTCTATTAAAGAGGAACTTGAAGACCACTTGGACACCAGTAAGTGTCATGCTCTCTCTCTCTCTTTCTCTCTCTACGTCGTCCTCAGACGAGCCCTCCATCGGAGTCTCCAGTCATCTCGGTTCTCCATACATCTGGCCAGCTCCTTTGTGCTTTCTGCACCATTTGCCCTGCATTTCTCACATCTGTCTGTATAGTAGGCCGACTTTTGACAAAAATCACGCAAATCGGTAAACAGTATCTCTACGGTCATGTGATCCTGACGGATCTGTCCAATATTTCATATTCCATCCTAATAGGCTAGCATTGGCTAACATCATGAACACAGTGTCCATGAAATTTTGCATACACATTCCATTAGGCCGAGGAATAAATGCCCCCCTTTTCACATTGGCCTGTTATATCGCCACCAGCAGGTCTGAATGAGCAAAACAAATTTTTGGATCAAAATGCCTCAAATCATGAATGCAGTGCCTGCTTGTCGTGAAAGGCCTAAGAAAGAATGGCACCCTTTTCACATTGGCCTATATTATTGCCACCAGGAGACCAGGAGAAAAATATTTTACGGACTGCTTGTTAGGCCATTGGGCCTAATAGGCCAAGGGGACATGGGGAGAACATGCAAACTCCGCACAGAAAGGCCCTTTTGCCAACCCCACATAGGGTATGGGCACTGATGACGCGGAGGAGAGAACACTTGCCCACCGCCACAGCGTCCCCGGTGGGAATCAAACCGAGGGCCTTAGCTGTGAGGTGACAACGCTACCGACTGTGCCCCCCCCCCCCCCACAATTAAAATGTAACATAAGAAATGGATTCTATGTGACACTCATTGTGTTCATTTTCAATACAAAAAAAGTCAATTTGTTGCATTTACATAATTTAGTACAATGGAACATCACCATGGGATGGATGCCATTTTGGATTTGGCAATAAATAATTAACTGATGGTAATTTCACTGTTTCAGCCACATTCCTTGAGCCCTAAAACCTAGAATATAATATAATATTATATAATAGTAGAATAGTCCCACTCCTTTGGGGTGTTATTATTTGGAAAGCTCACATGAGGTCACAGCTTCTCTCTACTTTTGTATGATATTGATAAACTTGCCTAGATATTAACTCTTTCAGTGCCATGCTTATTTATGGAATTTTGGTTAGGTGCCACAACCAAAATGAATTGTAAACAAAAAAGTGCTTAGGAGCCGAGATACAGCCTTTTTCAGTAAAAAGTTAAACAAGAAGTGAATGGAGCAGCAAATCTTCAAATCATCATATCTTGGGTTCTGAACATGTTTTTCCCAAAAAAAAAAAATTGAAAAACGTTTTTTTGATTTTTTTTCCCATGACGTCTTTGATGTCATGTGGCACACGGGGCGTCAGGTCTCATGACATGTGGCACAGAATGAGTTAAGACTCATAATTGTGGTTCTCTCGCTCTCTCGCTCGCTCGCTCTCTCCCCCAAAAAAGAAGAAAAAAAGAATCCATTGCTGATCTTATATTTTAAATTGCAGGTCAATCTCACCTCTCAATCTCATCTGGCAAGCAGGTGAATTAATCCATTTGACGTTTCTGTATGTTCAATACTAAACATAGAAATTATCTTTATGATTACTTTTTTTGTGTTGATTTGCATTCATATGGGGACCTAGAATGATCTTTGCTTGGTTGCCCAAATGGCAACTTTGGGCAACTCTTTTTGCATAATCAAAGATGGCCACTGAACGCCATCTTAAAACTGTTACTTTTGACCTGCTTGTCCTAGAATGTAATATGTAATATGACTAATGTGTCGGGTCAAGGTCTATCTCACACTTTCTCTGCACATTCACAATGGTGAAGTTACGAGTGACCATTTATGCTGTCTACTTGTATGAGAAAGAGTGAGATAGTCCCTGACCTGACCTTTAACTCATTCACTGCCAGGAATGAATGAGTGAATTAATCCGTCTACTGTACCCTTGCCAGCGAAAATGGCGATTTTACTGTACCTTTGAAAAATCATGGAATAATATTGTCTGTGAACCCGATCCTCGCGGACAGGAGCTCGTTGCACGCACGGGGGTCCGGTAGCGTTGAGAAAAAAAAAGAATTGGCCCGCCACGATCGTCCATTCCAGAGCCATGGCCGTTTGAATGTGGCTTTAAAAAAAAAAAAAAAATTGAAAACAGGATCCGAGAAAAGTGGACTTTAGTCAATTCTTTAACATGGAAGCACAGACGATCATTGTTTTCTTCTGGTCACGTGATCTCTGGGTGTACTCTTCTTCGGTGGTGTTTGAATCATTCACCACCGCCCCCCCACCCGAAAAAAATATATATGGATTTTGGACGTAAATTACGTTAACTCATTCAGTTAACGTAATTTATGGCAGTTTGGCTCTGAGTGCCACAGCCAAAATTCATTGTAAGAGCCAAGATACAGCCTTTTTCAGTAAGAAGTTAAACAAAGAGTGAATGGAGCAGAATATTTTCAAATCATCATATCTTATATATGATGAATATATATATATATATATATTTTTTTTTTTTTCTTCTTTTTTTTTTTTTCTTCTTTTTTTTTGACGTCTTAGACGTCCAGTAGCACTGAATGAGTTAATTACGTCCGTGGCAGTGTATGAGTTAACACATTGTGTTTGACCTGCAATTGAAAAAAGAACATCAGAAATGGATTCTACACACATGAAACCCCCTTAAAAGACATTACACATCATTCTAAGCGGGTCAAAAGTAACAATTTTGAGATAGCAATTCAGTGGCCATCTTTGAAAATGCAAATGACAAGAGTTGCCCAAAGTTGCCGTTTGGGCAACCAAGCTAAAATCATTCCAGGTCCCCATATGAATGCAAATCAACAAAAAAAGTAATCAGGAAGTTAATTTCAAGTATTGAACAGATAGAAACGTCAAATGGACTAATTCACCTGCTTGCCAGATGAAATTCAGGTGAAATTGACCTGCAATTTAAAATATAACATCAGAAATTGATTCCACACACATAAAAACCCTATAACACATACTTTTAGGACAAGCAGTTCAAGAGTTACATTTTCGCAATGGCATTCAGTGGTAATCTTGGATTATGCAAATTACCCAAATGGCAACTATTAGCCAACATTTTTTTCTAGGACACCAGATGAATACAAATCAACAAAAAAACGTCATAGGAAACAACTATTTAGGGTTTTTAAATTGCAAATGGACTAAACTACCACAGCTATAAAACAGATGAAACGCTGCATAGAAAAACAATGGTTAAAATTAATGGTTTTCTCTAATTATATTTTTTCTTCAGACTTCCTGCACTTCCCTTTGGGTATAGAGGAGGTTTATCCTGAACAGCAGGAGAGGAGCCCCAGTCTGGTCCATGAGGAACCAGAGCCTCCACAGATTGAAGAGGAACAGAACAAGCTATTTCATAGACCAGAGGAGGGTGCAGTGACCAGTGACGATGCTGATGAAAAGAGAGAGACAGAGCCTATAGCCAGCACTTCAACAAACCACATGAAAACACAAGCTTACATAGAGTACTGGGTAAAATCACAGCTAACCTGTGATGACCATGTCCTCTCTTCTCACTGTTATGAATCTGACGCTGAAGACAGTGATGAATGGAAGACCAGGGAAGATACGTCAGCTGACCAGTTCCTATCTTCACACTGTTCTGAATCCGATATTGAAGACACATTGGAATCAGCCAAGACTCAAAATATGGATGGACAAAGATTGTCTTTGAGCAACAAGCTGTCCCATGACCTGAAATCATCAAAACAAACTAAAGCCATGAGGACTCACAGGAGACTGATTAGTGTTGAAGATTGTGGCAAAATATTGAAAAGATTAAAGTCATATACGTGTACAGTTTGTGGCAAAGGCTGTAGTGGAAAGGGTGATCTACTGCGACACATGCGGACCCATACAGGTGAAAAGCCCTATATATGTACAGTTTGTGGCAAAGCCTGTAGTCAAAAGGATATCTTAAAAATACACATGAGGACTCATACAGTTATTACTTGTACGGTTTGTGAAAAAGACTGTAGTGGAAAGCGTGATCTACAATCACACATGAGGACTCATACAGGCGAAAAGCCCTTTATTGAAAAGCCCTTTATTTGTACAGTCTGCGGCAAAGTCTTAAAGTCTCATGTAAAATCACACATGAGGACCCATACAGGTGAAAAGCCCTTTGCTTGTACAGTTTGTGGTAAAGGTTGTGATAACACAAGTCAGCTAAAGATGCACATGATGACCCATACAGGTGAAAAGCCCTTTACTTGTACAGTTTGTGGCAAAGGCTTTAGGCGAAGAGTTGATCTAAAAACACACACGTGGAATCATACAGGCAAAAAGCCCTTCACTTGTACAGTTTGTGGGAAAGGCTATAGTCGAAAGGCTTATATAAACAAACACATGCGGAGTCATACAGGCATTACTTGTACAGTTTGTGGCAAAGACTGTAATGGAAAGGGTGATCTAAAAGCACACATGAGAACTCATACAGGCGAAAAGGACTTTATTTGTACAGTTTGTGGCAAAGCCATAAAGTCGAATGTAAAATATCACATGAGGACTCATACAGGCGAAAAGCCCTTTACTTGTACAGTTTGCGGTAAAGGTTGTGCTGACACAAGTCAGCTAAAGACACACATGAGGATTCATACAGGGGAAAAGCCCTTTGTTTGTTCAGTTTGTGGTAAAGCCTTTAGTCAAAAGTCTTACATCAATAAACACATGAGGACCCATACAGACAAAAAGCCCTATATATGTACAGTTTGTGGCAAAGCCTTTAATCATAAGTTTAACTTAAAAGCACATATGAGGACTCATACAGGTGAAAAGCCCTTTGCTTGTACAGTTTGTGGTAAAGACTTTGCTGAAATGGGTAAAGTAAAAAGACACATGAGGACTCATACAGGTGAAAATACTTGTACTTGAGCAGTTTGTGGCAAAGGCTTTAATGTAAGAGGTAATCTAAAAACACGTTTGGACTCTCAAGCCCTTTACGTTTCCATAACACCTCAGCAGTGTCACTGGCTGATCATCTCCATGCCACGTCCCATTGATGAAGTTATTTGTCACAAAGTAGCCCAGACCAAGTATTGAGTGCATAAATTAACACATTCCCTGCCTACGTCCTTTCAGATCCAACTGTTAACCGCCATTGACGTAGATCTACGTCGATTCAAATTTCGATACTGAAGATGCAATGACAATGTGACCAAGAGCAGTCTGTCTGCCTGTCTCTGTCTCTTTAAGAGAGTCAGCTGTGGCCACTCCCTCCCCCCTCCACACTCACACTGCATGTCGTCTCCAGTGTTGCCAGATTCTGAGAGAGAAACAAGCAACCAGGTCTAGGAAAACCAGCCCAAAAGAAGCGACTATGGGCCACATGAGCACTTTAATATATACATCAGCTATTTGAAAATAGCAGATCTACAAGCTCACAACGCGTCGCGATGCGACGCGTTGTGTGCTTGTAGACAGTAGAGCAGCAGCGCTGTTGTGTCGGAGAACAGACAACAGAGAGAGAAGTAGTCAAACAGCAAACAAACTCTTTACGTCCACAGCTCATACCCAGAACAGAGGGTTTCTTGTACATCTTAACTCATTGAGTGCCATTAACGTGTTTCACGTGTTTTTACCGCTATGGCGCAACGTGCCAATGACGTGTTTGACGTGTTTTTGAAAAAATAGTAGAGAAAAAAAAACCCAGAACCCAAGATATCATTATCTGAAGATTTGCAGCTCCATCCACTCCTTGTTTAACGTAGAACTGAAAAAGGCTGTATCTCGCTTCCTAAGCACTTTTTTTTTACTTTGAAAAAAACTCTGGCACTGGGACAACATAAAATAGAAATAATTCTTGTTTATTCGTTTTTGTTCTTTTACATACTCATAGGTAGTACAATGAGTGCCAGAATTGCCAAACGTTTAAAAAAAATAATAAGTTAAATAAGATTAGAGTAGTGATACCGCGGAGGATATATTTTCAACACTAATGTGTAGATTGTCTCGTTATTTAACATCAAAGTAACAAGCACTCGTTACTCGACGCTAGTGCAACCAACGGCCGCTCTGAACAAGCAAGAGCAGAGCCGAGGCTATTGAATTTAGGCAACAGACAATATGAATAACACTAATAACAAACAAGATTCAATGATCTTAGTTTCATAGGCCACATAACATATGGTTTTGTGCTATAAAAATATGCAAATAATTCTGTGATGGCTTATTATATCAAACAGAAAAGATGTAATAGTTAAGTTTGTTACTTAGAATATATATAATTAATGTATTTATTCCATAAATATTTTTCATCACAGTAGGGTTAGTGGGGAGGGGGGTTTACCATCAACTTTCACCAGCAAAACAAAAATGTAAAATAAAAAAATTCAGCAATGAGCTCAATATAAATATAATATATAATATATCGGTATCGGCCAATATGACCCAGCAAATAATCGGTAATGGGATATCGGTCATAATTTCATAATCGTGCATCTCTAGACGTCATCCCCAAAAACGTCACTTCCGTCCATTCCTATATTAACAACTCATTCAGTGCCAATTCAATAAAAAAATAATTGCGTACTGTGCCAGCAATATTCATACCTTTTTCTAGTCATAGAATATTTTTCTCCAGTATGATCGATCCCCTGATGGTTGCTAATCACAGCGGGTATCACTGTGCTTCCGCAAAAAAAGTCATTGCGACCTCCCTGTTCAATTTTATACGGCTTTGAAAATAGCATGTCTCGGCCAAAAAAGAAGTACACAGGAGCCAAGATAGAGCCTTTTTAAGTAATAAGTTAACCAAGAAGTGAATAGAGCAGCAAATCTTCGGATCACGATATCTTGGGTTCTGAAGTTTTTTTTTTTTTTTTTTAACACGTCAAACACATCCATGGCACTGAATGAGTTAGGATTTGTAGAAAAACACTTCTAGCTCGGATTCTTCTTTTTATATTATTATTATTATTTTGATATATGGATTTTAGATTTTCATGAGCTGTACATTTCAAATATTTCACTTTATGCACAATGACTCTTTCACTTTTTGAATTATATTACGGAAGAAAAAAAAACTTTCCACAGTATTTTAACTTTTTTTAGATTGATCTGTATTTGTGTCAAAGATGTATAACCAAGTAAAATAAAAAATCATGTCCATAATCACAAGGTTATACATCGATACTTATACTATGAAAAAAATATTAGCGAAAAAAAAAAATTAAAAACGTTTTTATTTTGAATACGGCATATTTTGAAGGTTTGTTACACAAATGTCCTGTCCTACACTGATTTAAAAAAATAAATAAAATGGACTATGAAAATACTCTTTACTTCATTCCTTCCACATTTTACAACTTGTTCAGGGAACACTTGCATGATAATTATGACTGTATCGCTATTGCTGTTAATACCTCTTGTCGATATTTCAACCAACAACTGCATATATAACCTCAATTTAGAAGGGGAAATGATGCATAGTGGTAGAAATGCTTTCAAACACCATTGCCACCTAGTCGGCAATGGTGTACACATTAAATGGGCACACATTAAATCACAAGCAGTGAAGAGAGAAAGGAAAATAATCCACCCATTCCTTTCCAATAAAGTCGTAGACATTTGTTAATAATGTGATTCATTTGCATTAGTTTCAGTAGGTTCATAACACTAGCAGCATCCCCCCACCCCTTCCATATGGATGGTAGAGAACTCAATTCCATCAGTTGATGGGCTCATTGAGTTTCCTACCATCAACATGGAAGAATTCGGCAGCTGGACATCTTTGCCCTCGCCTGCAGATTCTCTTCCAGATCACCCTTCACCACCACCATTACATCCAACTTCCACTCCAGCTCCTGTTGCCATCATCACCATGCCAGAGATGCCATCATAGGGACTTGCTGACCTACACGATGAGTGTGGTGTTATCTGCTCCATGTGCATTTGTCTATGCATTATTGTCTCCGCCGTGTGTCCTGTCCGTGTGTTACCAGCTAATCTCCGGCACCGTTGGCCCGGTTGCTGCGAAACTGTGCACACACACTCCCTGGATGCCAATTCAGAACCTCTGCCTCAAATGTTTCACATGGGCCTGTTATAGCGCCACCTAGAGGCCGATTTGTGCAAAACCCATTTTTTAATATTACTCCTACAGATTTTATCCAAACGTCATGCAAATTGGTACACAGTATCTCTATAGTCATGTGATCAACACGGATCTGTCCGATTTCCCATATTCCATCCTCATTGGCTAAGGTTGCCTTCCAAAATTAGCAGGATTGGTCTGTTTTGAACAAAATGCCTCAAATCATGAACGCAGCTTGTGATTTCCGTGAAATTTCACAAACACATTCCCACTAGGCCGAGGAAGAAATGCCACCTGACATTTTTCACATCAGCTTCATGGTGGCGCTATAAAAGGCTGATTTGTGTTTTTAACTATAACTGCACCGATCTGCGTGAAACTTTGCACGCACACTCCCTAGAGGCCAAGGAAAAACATCCGCCCTGCATTTTTCACATTTGCCTTTTATAGCGCCACCAAGTCAATGTTTTGACTTATGTAAAACACATTTTTGGATATTAAGCCTTCACATTTTATCCAAATTTCACACAAATCGGTACACATGATCTCTATAGTCATGTGATCAAGATGGAACTGTTTGATTTTTCATATTTCATCCTGATTGGCTAAAGTTTGCAGAACAAAATGCCACAAATCATGAACAGCGTCCGATTGAGGTGACACTTTACAAGCACATTCGCACTAAGTTGAAGAACAAATGCCACCCTTTAACATTGCCCTATTATAGCGCCACCAGGAGGCCGATATTTTTTCAAAACTTTTCTTTGTTGTATTACTCCTACAAATGTTGTCCAATCATCATGCAAATTGGTACCCATTATCTCTATAGTCAAGTGATCAAGATGGTTCTGTCCGATTTTTCATATTCCATCCTGATTGGCAAATTCCGAACATTGTTGGCCCACAATAACCTACCTGACCTGGCGGAGACCTGTGCTCCGAGGAGCACTTTTTCTAGTTGTTACTATTATTATAATAAGTAATATATATATATATATATATATATATATATATATATATATATATATATATATATACACATTTTACTAATTTATTATTACTTAATTGCTCAAATCATTTACATGCCATTATTACATTACTTATACATTACTCTTGTTTAAACAAAATGAAACATTTCATAATCTCAAGGTTATGTAAACAAACAAACAACACAAACAACTATTTGCCATAAGTCTGAGAGAATATTCAAACACTGACATGAATGACATTTCATAGGGTCCATTCATATGAATGACAATAAAATATAATTATTGGATTTATTCTCAAATATAAATAATTGGGCATATGTGGTGCCCCGGACAAGACCTGGCCACAACAGCTCTGCCAATCGGGCTCGGCTTTATTGGCACGGTAGGTTGTGCGTCAGTTTGCCGAGTGGGAGACTGGGGTTTGATCCCAGCTCGATGTGAATCACTACATCTGGTGTAGTCGGCAGGACATGGAAGGAGGTTCTCGCGTGACATGAAAGATGTGCCTTGTTGAGCGTGTATCGTGAGTGGTGTGGCTCGTAGTGCGGCTCGTAGTGCAGGGGTAATGCAACTTTGATGATGGAGAGGGCCACTATATTTCCACACTCACTTCAGAGGGCCACATTGCATATACTGTCTCAATGTATTTTAACTTTTTTCGCCATTCTATGTCACACAAAGGTAGCAAAAATAGCCGATCTACAAGCTCAAAACGCGTTTATTGCAATCCTGAAAAGTAACATTTTTATTTAATTTCAAATGCATTTGGTTATACTTATGTTAACTTCATGAACTTAAATACAAATATATTGGACATAAAATGTATTAATAATTTTAATACTAGTCATTAAGCTACTAATACAGACTGAAGTAATTAAAGCGGGTCATGTTTGCATGTTTAGAATCATAAGCTGAAATCAATAATATATCAGTATTCCGATATTAACCTGCGGGCCGCATTAAGTGAAGGTGGGCCGCACGTGGCCCCCGGGGCGTCAGTTGCCCGTGTATGAACTATGCCAATCAGGCTCAGCTCTATTGGCACGGTAGGTTGTGTGTCGGTTTGGCGAGCGGGAGACGGGGTTCGATCACAGCTCGGCGCAAATCACTACACATAGGGGACAGTCCAATGAACATAAACATCTTTTTAGGGTCTTTTAATTGCTGTCTTAATTGTTTGATTTTTTTTCTTTTTCTTTTTTCATTTTTGGTCTTTTTCTGCCTTTATTTGATAGTATATATATATATAGTACAGTAGACAGACAGGAATTGGGGAGAGATAGATGGGGGGTGACATGCAGCAAAGGTGCCCGGACCGCTACGCCAGCCTTCCAGGCCAAAAACCATATACATCTTTGACCCATATATGTATATAGATATAATCATAATATAATTGTATGAAAATATAATCAATAATGTATGATATAATAATAATAATAATAATAATAATAATAATAATAACTAGACGCGTCGCAATTCAGGGCAATTGCAAAGTGTGGTTGCGCCGTCGCGGGTCGCAGGCGGCCCCCGGGACATGAGGAATACGCCGGGAGGAATACCGTCGGATGCCGTGCGCCGTGCGATTCGAATTGGGTGTCGATCGGATCCTGCGTTCGTGACACGTGCCGTTTGGATTTGAGGAAATAGGCCCCTCCCACTAAAGAAACAGGCCCTTCCCACAAATGTAGCGGGCCAATGACATCGTCATAGAACTGATCCCCCCAAAAATCATGTTTTTGCATCAAACGTTTTGCGCATTTGTGGCACCCCCTATGGATCAAAGTGGAAATGCTTTTGGGGATTCGTTGAGTCAACCACCCTCGACATGTGATTCAAATTTGGGATTGATTGGACGTTTCGTTCGTGATTTTTGGCATTCTTTGTAAAACGGGCCCCTCCCACTAACTTTGGAAGCCAATTACGGACGAACGGTAAGGACTATCAAAATTCCGCTTGGAGATGTTTATTGCATGAGTCCAGAGATCATGTGTACCAATTTTCGTAAAATTTGGACAAATGATGTGGGAGGAGGAGCTAAAAGTGTGCTTTGAAGAAAATTCTAAATGGCGGAAAATCTATCCAAACGCAAATGGGCGTGGCCTATATGGAGAGTTGCGTGACCCAAGGAATCCAGGGGAAAATATTTTTTTATTCTACGACCCACGGTTCAAGAGTTATAGACCAAAACGTAAAGTGGGCTGTTATAATTATGAACCTCCCCTCCAAGTGTCGTAGCTGTAGCCCTTACGGTTTCCGAGAAAAAAATACTTGAATGGGAGTTTTTTCATTTTCCCATTAAAGTGGATGGGGACATTTAATGCACTAATACATCAATATCAATTAAACTATGTAACTAATGTCTTAGCAAAGTACAAGCACACGATTCCTGATGAAACCGGTCATTTTGACATATGGCACGAAATTGGGGAAAAAAACTGTGGGAGGAGTAGCGAGTAAAAATAAAGTTTATCTATAAGAACTAAATGAAGAACATCTATTACTATAGTCTGGTTGCCCTATTTGGGCAACCAGACTACTAATAATAATAATAATAATATAATTACAGTGATTTGTGCACCGAGCTGTGATCGAACCCCGCTCTCTCCCTCTGCACGATAGCATCCCTTCAGGACCATCCATTTAATTTGACTCAACGCGGGGAAAGTCACCCGGCCCGGACACGGAAAGGATTGACAGAATACAGGCAAATGCATAGTAACAACAAGAGCAATCGCCTTGTAAGTCTCATATATAATAGTTAACACTTTAAAGATGGGGTGCCATGATATTTTTCAACCCTAAAACCTGATCATAAGGTATTATTATTATGTAAGGATTTTTTTCAACAAAAAAAAAGTGTACAGAAATTGTTAAAATTATGTTTTTATGTGGACACGCCTCCAGTTCATTAAGTATACCTGGTTCTCACATTAGCACCTCCTCCACCACCTTAGCACCACCCACCTGTCCTAGTCCCTCCTCCTCCTCATGCCCACACCTGTTGTGTTATGATAATGAGGGGGAGGGTATGGCTTTGTGATGTCACTAAAGCGCTGTTTCTCTATTGGCACGTTTGACCCTCAAGGTTTCAGCCTCCAGGAAGAAACTCCAAATAGTCAGAGAAGACATAAAACACCATAAAAACACCACCGGGGGGCTTTATGAAGTTCTATCAACCTCATAGACACATGAAAAACATAAAAAGTGCAAAAACATGGCACCAGCTCTTTAATGTTTGCATACATGCAGTCCCATGACTTTACATTACAACACAGAACTTACCTGCACAGCCTAAATGATCAAACTTATTTGTTGTGCAAATAAGAGAAGCTATAACATAGCCACATCCAACCCACAGTATCATAACGTAGAACAATTATGTAGAATGTCAACATTAGTCACTTACTACGTTATTGTTAAGACCTAATTTACAGTAATGATGGGGATATCACCTTGAAGATGGTAGTACAGAGCTGGATGGTGACTTCATACCCGGACACATTGTAGAAGTTATGTTTATGCTGTACAGCACATGTTTAGTATTAATTCCATAGTATTTCTATACATCCAATGGAACTATTTGTGGAGGATAAACCTTCAATCATTGTAATGTTGCTGCTGCTGTTTGTCAAGGTTTATCCAATCTAGTGTCCCTAGTCAAATCCCAGTGTAAATCCTGAGTAAATCCCAGACATTAAATGATAAATGTACAAACTTGTGTGGCTGCCTGGCAGAGACAGAGACAACTAGTTACGTCAGAAGTGGTGACCTATGTAATTCGGTGTCACTAGTTGAATCTCTCACTCTGGTTGAAACCCAGTCACTGAGTTCCATATGTCACCATGTTAGTCAGCTAGTTTAGCTAACTTAGCTGCCAGCAGCCTTCCACATCTTAAAAATATATCTAACAGTTTTGCCGATAATCACTTGCATTCAACAGTTTGTCTTTATAGTGCCACCTTCTCAGTAGTATGCCATTACACTGAGAACTATAAGACTGTTGTTGCAAGTACGTTAGGATAACAGCTTTTAAGTATTTTTTTAAAGATGGCCTGCCCTGATGGATTGACTGATAGATTGACTGCTTAAGACCAGAATGAGAGCTCAATGTGTGAGTGAACACCAAATAATAACTGACAGAGGCAGATTGCAGATTCAATTCAATTATATTGAACAGTTTTCTTTGTTTTTCTTTTTGTTTTTAATGCAGCACCAACACAAAAAAATATGGGCCTTTAGAGTTTTTCAGTTCCAGTGAAACAAAGTTCCTGTGTTCAACAGGGTTAAGGGTTTCAGTGTCTTCGTTTGGGCAGAGAATGGGAAATGGGTATTAGAGCACGGTTCCTTTTTCCTACCACACACTGTGGGAGGGGGGATTTGGCTCTGAGGTCCAGGTCCAGTTGGGTAGCTTGCCATCGAGGAAGATCCATTCACACAAAAAACCTGACCTAAAAGGTTAGCTAACTTTATTTCTAACCTTAACCTCAGTAAAATTATGCCTAAAGCTAACCTTATTCCTAACCCTTAACATCAGTAATATTATACCCGCCTGGGGAGTCACAGGTACGATTCCAGGCCAGGCCAGCAATGTGTCGATGTGTGTCCCTGAGCAAGACTCTTAACCCCAATTTGCTCTCCGAGCGAATGGCTGCTCACTGTTGTTATAGGATGGGTAAATGCAGAGGACAGTAATATACAGTGACAAAAAACACCCCAAGGAGTAGGGACAATTTATTATTATAATTTTTTTAACCTCTGTAAGATTATGCCTAAAATAAATTGTCCGCTAAAAACATTTATTGTCCGCAAAAAGTAGCGTTAGATTGTGGAAAATCAACTGTCAGTGGGATTTCAACCCGAGGATGATGGATTGGGAGTCTAATGAGTAACGCGGGACGCCATTGTGGCAAATAATTGCTTGTGGTTGTGGGAGTTACTTGATTGTGACGCCACTCCGTCTATCTGTCTGGGAAGTGACTGGGGGTGTGGCCAACTAACTAGCAGTACTAACGCCACTCGCTGTAATGATTAGTCAATGCTAGTTTTGTTTTCTAGTCTTCTTCACAGGAAGATATTTGAAGTACGTGACACGTGACACCAGAGCTAGTAACTGACGCTATAAATAAATTGTTGGTACCGACGGCGATTCGCAAGAGCATTTATTTTCCTGTGAACACGCACTTGCGTACTAGTTATCCCAAGTATACGTATGGCCATATAAGGGCATGCTGATATGCCCATGTATGGAGATCTCTGTGTCTGTCAGTCCTTGTCCCTTTCATCCATATATGGAGATCCCTGATGTCATCAGTTTCCGCCCATATATGGGTATGCCCCCTTTTGTGCCCATATATGGAGTTGACTGATTTGTTTGTGCCTGATGCCATGGCATCAGTCTCTCTCTCTCTCTCTCTCTCTCTCTCTCTCTCTCTCTCTCTCTCTCTCTCTCTCTCTCTCTCTCTCTCTCTCTCTCTCCTAAATGCATACATGCTCCACCCCTCCAACTCAATGTCATATTTGAATATTATTGTCTCTCTCTCTCTCTCTTTCTCTCTCCTTTTCTCACCTGGAGCCTTGTGATGCCACCAGAGGAACATATTTCACGAGAAAAGTGTGCTCCTCGGAGCACAGGTCTCCGCCAGGGTTGCCTACCCAGGGCCCGCAAACTTTGGAAGGCAGTCATAGCCACTTGTAAGCCTGCATGGTAACAGTTTGTGTTTTGATGACGTCAAACCAGAGCTATGGTCTGCCTATAAAGGGCTTTAAAGATGACATATTGCCGTCAACTCCATGCAACAAGGACAGGAGCAAGATATATATATACATCAATATTTTCCAGCAGGCAAGCTGTGATACGGAACGATGTACAAAAACGAATTTCACCCACTTTTTTACCTTGTAAACCTGTGATGTGACAATAAACCTGATTCTGATTCTGATTCTGATAGAAACTACAACATCATTAAACATAGGTTTGAAACTGACAACACTACCGGAGAAAGCCAAGGCCACCATGTTCAGGAAGAATATGAAGAAGAATCCTGAGGTGTTTAACAACGTGTCAGAGGGGCTGCGGCGACTGTACCGGACCAAACTCTTCCCCCTGGAGAACATGTATCGATTCCACGAATTCCACTCCCCGGCACTGGAAGACGCCCATTTTGACAACAAGCCCATGGTGCTCCTGGTGGGTCAATACTCCACCGGGAAGACCACATTTATTCGACACCTGTTGGACCAGGACTTCCCTGGCATGAGAATCGGCCCCGAGCCGACGACGGACTCTTTCATTGCGGTTATGCACGGTGAACAGGAAGGTGTGATACCAGGCAACACTCTGGTGGTCGACCCCAAAAAGCCCTTCCGCAAGCTGAACTGTTTTGGAAACCAATTCCTGAATAGGTTCATGTGTGCACAGATGCCTAATCCAGTCTTGGAGAGCATCAGTATCATCGATACCCCCGGAATCCTTTCAGGGGAGAAACAGAGACTCAGCAGGGGTTATGACTTTGCGGCCGTGCTGGAGTGGTTCGCCGAGCGAGTAGACCGCATCATCCTCCTGTTTGATGCTCACAAGCTGGACATCGCCGACGAGTTCTCTGAGGTCATCCGAGCCCTGAAGAACCATGAAGACAAGATGCGTGTGGTACTCAACAAGGCCGACCAGATCAGCACCCAGCAACTGATGAGGGTCTATGGCGCCCTCATGTGGGCCCTGGGCAAAATCATCAACACGCCTGAGGTGGTGCGCGTGTATATCGGCTCGTTCTGGGCCCAGGCGCAAATGGTCCCCGACAACAGGCAGTTGTTTGAAGCAGAGGAGCAAGACCTGTTTTTGGACATTCAGACCCTGCCGCGCAACGCAGCCGTGCGCAAGCTCAACGACCTGATCAAGCGGGCTCGCCTCGCCACGGTGCACGCCTACATCATCAGCTCCCTGAAGAGCGAGATGCCCAGCGTTTTTAGGAAGGAATCCAAACAGAAGGAGCTCCTCTCCAACCTAGGCTTGATCTACCAGAAGATCGAAAAGGAGCACAAGATCTCTCGCGGGGACTTCCCCAACATCAACAAGATGAGGGAGCTGCTGGAAGGCCAGGACTTCTCCAAGTTCCCGTCGCTGAAGCCCAAGCTGCTGCAGAGAGTGGAGGACATGCTGGCCAACGACATCGCCCGCCTCATGACCGTGGTGCGCCACGAGGAGGCCTCCATGCTCTGCCCCTCAGTCAAGGGCGGAGCCTTCGAGGGCCCCACGAGGGGGCCTTTTGGTCTGGGATACGGCGTGGGGGCAAGTGAGGGCATTGATGATCAGGAATGGGTGGTGAGTCGCGAGAAGCCCACCTACGACGAGATCTTCTATGCTCTCTCTCCCGTCAACGGTAAGGTGTCGGGCGCGGCGGCCAAGAAGGAGCTGCTTAAGTCCAAGCTTCCCAACACAGTCCTGGGGAAGATATGGAAGCTGGCCGACATGGATAACGACGGCTTCCTGGACCATGAGGAGTTTGCCCTGGCCAACCATCTGATCAAGGTTAAGCTGGAAGGTCACGAGCTTCCTGCCAATCTGCCTGAACACCTGCTGCCGCCGTCCAAGCGTGCGCCGTTGCTGGGGGCCCAGTTATCTGGATCCAAGATGAGCAGCCTGGAGAGCAACCGTGTCACAGCCTAAAGAGCTACGCGTTGCCTAGAACAGAGGTCCTCAACCTTTTTTTGGCTCAGGGCACCCCTGTAAATTACTTTGAACTACATAACCATTGCATTTCATTGCTAGTTTATAGCACCTTACATTTATGTCATATTAGGGTACATAGATAATTATGCAAGTCTAAGATAAAATATGTCACGAGGAAAATTTGAGGGAATATCAATTTCCATTAGGGCAGATTGAAAATGTGACATTTAACCACTTGAACCTCAGCGTCCCTATTCTTGGGGGAATATTCGCCAATAATAGTCGATCTACAAGCTAACAACGTGTCGCGGTGCGACTTGTGAGCTTGTAGAGTTACAGACCTATAAGGGCCCATTTGGACCCCTGATGGTCCCCGGACCAGATATTGAGAACCACTGGTCTACATTAATCAGAAAGAGTAGCTAGTTGTGTTTTAACAACGTTATGTTGTTACTGCCAGGTTGTCAGTTCCCACCTGATGTTCCGTGGAAGTTCCGACTTCTCCAGACACTGAATAACTGCTAGCTTGCATAACTAGGACTTAAGTTGAAAATGTACAGGTCATCATGTGTGTTTCCTCCACCATACGTCTTCGAGCACATACTAGACTTACACCCTTGAGCTCAATCCTTTACCACGAGAACGTCTCTGGATTGAATTTCCACAGATCTTAAAGGGCAAGACCACTTTTGTAGAGGTTTGGGTTGTGTAGTTACCTTGGTCTTGGTCATGTAACCCTACATGATGTAACTCCAAAGGTGGACAAGAAATCAATGATTCAAATTGAAATTGATGATTCAAAATATGCTCCTCATTGACTTACATTGTGCTGTGAAACAGCTCTCAAAGTCACTCTTTTAGCTCGTCTACGAACACAAACAAAGCTGATTCAGACAATATAGAACAAAACCAAACCCAGTACTGTTTATTTTTTTAATAAAGAATGTTAACTTGCTGTTGATTTTACAATTTGAAGATCCGGATCCGCGGATCCAGTCCGGGTTTTCTTCTTAACTCTTTCACTGCCAGACTTATTTCAGAATGTGTTGTCCCATTGCCAGGAAAAAGGTGCATTTTTCCTCTGTTTGTTTTTTAACATTGAAGTGAATGGAGCAGCAATTTTTTGGATAGCGTTATCTCCTAGTTCCTTTGAGATAAACCCCCCCAAAAAAATACCAAAAAATTCAGAAAAATTCAAAAAAAAAAAATCCCGTCCGGGGCAGTCAAAGAGTTAATAAAAATAGCAAAATCAACAGGAAATTAACATTCTTATTAAAAAATCACACCCAGTGTGAAGTGGGCGGTGGTCATCATAGTGATAGAAGCAAACAAATAAATTGATTTTTGGAAGTCCATAATCGTATTTATAGGTTATTAATGTCATCATGTGTCTCGCTAGCCAATCACAGTGCTGAATAGAGTCAGCCAATAGAGTCAGCCAATCACAGTACAGCTAACTGGGCCAGCTGGGCCAATCACAGTGCAGGAAACTAATACTAATGAGGTGTCCCAATCCCACTTATAGGGGCGGCTACACCGCCCAAAAAATCAGTACTGAGTTTTGTGATGTTCTATATTGTCTGAATCAACTTTGTTTGTGTTCATTCATTTACGTGCGAAAAGAGTGACTTTGAGAGCTGTTTTACCGTACAATGTAAGTCAACGAGGAGCATATTCCACAAACATTCCGATCGGCTCGGAGTCCTTCTCATGCAGCCCTGTGTAAACACACCATTTCTCGTCACGTCTCGGCACGGTTCACTCACTTTTTCAGCTCGCCACAGAAAATGTACATCCCTTATGATCGCGTGTCCAACTGTTTGTAGACACACAGGGTAGGTGTGTGAGTGGCCCAGAGAACACATTTTCAATCCGCGACATTCCATTCTCCAGTAGTAGAAGTTTTTAAACAGCGTGTCAGACGGAGAACGGCGGAGAAAAACAAAGCCGAGAAAACGGCGTTTCAGAGGGAGAGTTAAACAGGGAGCAGACGGAAACGGAAACCTTCGATTCACGTCATTTACGTATCCGGGTGTGTTACAAGGAAATGTATCACTACGAGAGATGAAGAACGGTGAGATCTTTATAAAATCAACGTTTTTCAAAATTACGTTTTTTATGTCAGTGGCAGATTTGGTAATTGGAAAAAATTAAGTGTTTTACATCTGTGGCAGTGAATGAGTTAAAGTAAGTGATATGTTTTGGTTGAAACAACCAACAAAGCACTATATATTCTGATTGCTATAGAGAGTTTCTTCAATAACAGGAGTCTCCCTGTCTCTACGGCACTTTGATGAACAGAGAATACATTTTCAAGTAGGTGACCAAATTCAGAGTACCCATTTATAAACTTCATTTTTATTGTGTTCCAGTTCCAATTTTGTCCGCTCATTTCTTTGTCATCACTTCCAATTTCACATGTTAAATCTGTATCCTGTCTGAGTTCTCTATCCTAATTGGATAAAATTGGTATCCTGACCTGAAAATGCATTTTCTGCTTAATAAATAAAGAGCTGGAGACTCCTGTTACTGAACAAACACTCTAGCAATGAGTACTATCAGAATATATAACTATTTAACACTTATTTTAGCCAAAGAAAATCACTTACCCTACCTTTAAAGACCAGACCATTGTTGTGGTGTCCAACTTCTACATGCCATAAGTCAGACCAGTCGGGGTGATTACTCCACGGATATACATGGTCATATCTCCCCTCTGGAACAGTCCCAGAAACCCTGGGCTTGAACCATCTGTGGGTGTCGACATCAAATGCATAAAGTACACTGCACCCCCTTGAGTAAAAGTCATACCCTCCCAGATGTAGATCATATATTTTATCAGCACAGCTGTGTGGCCTCAGCATATGGAGGGGACCTCAAGGTGTGGTTCTCTTCCAGTTGTCACTGGGTCCAACTTCTTCCAGCGCAAAGATACTGTGTTGAAGACATGCACTTCAATCTGATCACTGTCAATGTGACTGTTGTTCCCTCCAAAGGAGTACAGCTTGTAATTGCTACAGCAGCACGATCACAATACACCGTCCAGTGTAACATGTCTGTCTGTCTGGCTGTCTGTCTGTCTGTCTGTCTGATATTTGTTATTGAGAGCTGAGCTTTTATTGAGATAGTCCTGATGATCATATCCCAACAAATGTCTCTCAGAGCCTCGAATTTGAAATCTGACATAATAAGAGATAAAGAATAAATGTTTACTGTGCTACTGTTATACTGTTGTCATTACTTATAACAGTGAACTTGTGACAGTGTGATAACCTCCAGGGGGCAGTGTTGGTGAATGTGTTAAAAGATGTCTCAGTGCTGTTGGCTCACGGAGGAACAGAGATGGGACACAGTCATTAAAAACAGATCAGGACAGGAAGCAGGTTCTAAGAAGGTTCTAGATACACCGACAACAACAGGTTACAGGTTCTAAGAAGGTTCTAGATACACAAACAACAACAACAGGTTAACGGTTCGAAGAAGGTTCTAGATACAGCGACAACAACAGGTTACATGTTCTAAGAAGGTTCTAGATACACAGACAACAACAGGTTACAGGTTCTAAGAAGGTTCTAGATACACACACAACTACAACAGGTTACCGGTTTGAAGAAGGTTCTAGATACAGCGACAACAACAGGTTACAGGTTCTAAGAAGGTTCTAGATACACAGACAACAATAACAGGTTACAGGTCCTAAGAAGGTTCTAGATACACAGACAACAACAGGTTACAGGTTCTAAGAAGGGGTATAGATGAACCTCCATATGTTCTCTACAGGGTATAGGTGAACCTCCGGTGTCGTATGGATGCACCATCTTCTTTGCCATAAAGCAGGCCATATCTGCAGCTCGTAGAGACGCAGGTCTGGATGAGACGTTTACGCTGAACTCCCCCGCTACTGCAGACAGGATACGCATGGCCTGTGAAGACCAGTTCACTCATATGGTACAAATACTGCATTATGTATACAAACTAATTCAAATACTGCATTATGTATGAATACTAGTTAAAATACTGCATTATGGGCACTCAGATGGCACAGTGGTAAAGTCCCTGCCCACCACCACGGAGGTTGTGGGTTAAAATCCACCGCCGTGCATTCGGCTTTGTCGAGCGTCTATATGAACACAAGAGGCCCGTGTTCGGGGGAGGGAAGCCGGGCATGGAGAGGAGGAGGAGGAGGGTGATACCCGTCCATTGCACATACTCCTGGGGGTGGAGCCTGTCAGCGGGGAGTGTTGGGCGGGAGGAGTAGCACAAAGGCTCTACGTCCTCCTGGTGGGGGCTCCTCACTGGCAGGTGAGTCAGTAGGATACAACAGCAGTGACAACACAGAAATGTGTGTGTGGAGGAATTAATTGGCATAACGACTAAATTGGGGAGAAAGAGGCATAAAAAAATATTGGCTATTCTAAATTTAAATAAAAATAATGCATTGTGTATAAATACTAGTTAAAATACTGCATTATGTATAGATCCTAGTTGAAATACTGCATTATGTATAGATCCTAGCTACAATACTTAATTATGTCAAGACCAGTTCACTCACATGTTAAAATTCTTACATGTTCAGACAGTCTTTCTTACATATTATTATAATATTCAACAGCAACAGTAATGTTCCTGCTTATATTTTTACAGTAACGTTCAGTGTGTATTGTTACAGTATCAGTAATGTTCAGTGTGTATTGTTACAGTATCAGTAATGTTCAGTGTGTATTGTTACAGTATCAGTAATGTTCAGTCACAGTGTGTATTGTTACAGTATCAGTAATGTTCAGTGTGTATTGTTACAGTATCAGTAATGTTCAGTGTGTATTGTTACAGTATCAGTAATGTTCAGTGTGTATTGTTACAGTATCAGTAATGTTCAGTGTGTATTGTTACAGTATCAGTAACGTTCAGTCACAGTGTGTATTGTTACAGTATCAGTAATGTTCAGTGTGTATTGTTACAGTATCAGTAATGTTCAGTGTGTATTGTTACAGTATCAGTAATGTTCAGTGTATATTGTTACAGTATCAGTAATGTTCCTGCTGTTTCTCTCCATCAGGCCTCATCTATGAAAGCAGCAACCTGCTGTGCTCCATGGAGCATCAATGTGTGATCCAACACATGACCAGACCTCTGTCTCACATACTGTAGTCAGAGGATCCAATATCTCCACCTATCTCCATCTACCAATCATCTGAATGCATTTCAATTCATTGTATGGGATTGGACGACCAGTGAAGGCCACTGGTGACAAAGCCACACCCACTGTTTTTCTTTTTCTTTTACGACTTTTTACCTTTACTGTGTTTACCACACCCACTGAATGACTCCGCCCAGGTGTTTACCACACCCACTGAATGACTCCGCCCAGGTGTTTACCACATCCACTGAATGACTCCGCCCAGATGTTTACCACACCCACTGAATGACTCCGCCCAGATGAGGAAGGACCGCCTCTGTCCTTCACATTAGTTTTACAATGCAGGTTTTTTTAGGGATGGTCCCATATGGACATTCTGAGAAGTTATCCAAGTTTAAAATAACTGTTGGGCTGATAGCAGATACTGATACCGATATGTGTTTCTTTTTTTTTTTTGTTAAAATTCCCCCTTTCTGCAAGGGAAACAATTTGTATCTTTATTATAAAACATAACTGTTGTGAATCTCCAGCTTGGTAGGCTGCAGATAACCAACACAACAACCTAGAAATGCACAAATGATGACATCACAACAACACTGATGACATCACAACGACACTGATGACATCACAACCACACATAAACATCATCTACTGTCATCAGTGAATGTCAACTTATACTTAACAATATAAGGAAAATATCATCTGCTACCGATATGAGCCATATATATATCTGTGCATCTTATTGTCCTTTTTAATTTCATTGTTAGCACCCACCTCTAACCCACACAGATCTAGAGCGTCAGCAGACTTCTCAGTAGGCAGACATCTCTGAAAGTCTGGCTACGTGAGACTAAGGTCTCTCCAGAGTAGATTTTCCAAATGATTTGCTTAATACAGTAGTTGTAGCTTTATTGTGTTCTGTTGACTCTAACGTTGATGTATACTTTAATCATCTTTCTAAAGTACATGAACCTATGCTTTCTCCTTTGCTGTCTGCTTACATTCATTAATCATTAAAGAATATGAGCAACTTGAGCTGTACTGAACCATATTGTACTGAGTGAATGACCTCCTTTCATGTTTTTATGATGTTACAATAACAATTTTGTCTTGTATCACTGCACATTTCTCTTGTTCATCCGTATGAGTTTTCTCTCCTGATTGGATAGAATTGGTATCCTGACCTGAAAATGAATTCTGTCTTTACTATCACAATATAGAGCTATTTAACACTGTTACTGAACAAGCACTCTATTACAATGCTAACTATCAGAATGTAGAACTATTTAACACTTATTTTAACTAAACAACATCACTTATACCCACCTTTAAAGCTGAGAATGTACTGTGACCAAAACAGAGACCAATGTCTTGAAGGACATGAAGTCCCATTTAAAGCCACATTCCCACATGTAGCAGAATAGATGAGTCATTGCGTTCATGGTAACCTTGACAACGTCCTGTACTACACACAACACATTTAGGAGAGGAACACTTCAGCGGGTTCATCTTTATTGACTTTTATTTTCTTATGGTAACAAACATTAAACATCAGACATACATATTGTATGAATGTAAATGTTAAACACTGCTGTCAGATGACACATCAACAAGAAGCATTCAGGTCCTTTGAATGGTTGGATGGATCCTATAGGCTCATCCATAATGGACCAAGTTCAAAACGAGAAATCCAACCCAGATGATGTTACATAGAACATAAAAGGATAAGAAACAAAATAGAAATAAGAAAATATTGATATACATTGAGGGCCCTATGTTGCGCCCTGCGCTATGCCTTGGCACAATGCGATATCCGTTAATTAAGCACAAGGCAGCTGGTGCTGCCTCTAAACGCAATGACACCTGGCACGCTGATTGGTTTTATTAATGTACCGTCCAAACCACACCTGGTAGCGCAGGTGTTTTAGGGATAAGGCTGGTGGCACAAAATAACAACTCAGCCACGGGAACTCCCCTTACGTTATCCAATAAAAAACAATAAGATGTATTGTTCACAACCAGCCTTGTTTAAAACCAGCAATCAAACCGCTGATGCATTTTTTTCACAATATAAAAAAGACAGGCACAATGCATGACTGTAGTTAACAATACAATGATAATGCTACCTTATTATTAACAGATCCTCAAAAGCAGTGTTCAATTATACGTAATACTTAAACATCTAAAAGTAAGAAGTGAATTATAAAAGATATCTATATACATAATTTATTAACAAATCTCCACATTCTATTGTTGTGTAGCTCAGATTCTGATGGTTCACTGAGTGATAATCTATGAGCTGAATGACTAATGAACAATGACACAAACACCTGAGCTGCATAGACATGTATTGTGTACAGTAGGATCAATATATGCATTTATTGATAACTAATTACTGATAGTTATAGTGACTTGATGAAACACTTGAAGACAGACACGGTCCAATGTGATCTGATCCTCAAACAGAGCTCTTGTTCCCTGTAGGTGTCATTGTCTTCTGACTTGTATCCTCATGAATGTTTTCACTGAAGACTTTATCTGCCTCTTCTAAACCTCACTTGGTCTTTCTGGTACATTTACAGTTCAGTGTAAATGTTCAAACCTTGACTGAGGTGATGGACAGTTATGTGATGGATGTGACATGAACTCCTCAGAGATCCACCTCATACTGGTGGTATTCTGTCTCTTCACTGGGTCCAGCTTCAGACCCTCCCGGTAGATCTATGTCGTCATACTGGTGGTATTCTGTCTCTTCACTGGGTCCAGCTTCAGACCCTCCTGGTAGATCTATGTCGTCATACTGGTGGTATTCTGTCTCTTCACTGGGTCCAGCTTCAGACCTTCCTTGGAGGTTTATCTCTTCATACTGGTGGTATTCTGTCTCTTCACTCGCTCCAGCTTCAGCATCAGAACCAACAACGTTATAATAAACCATTTCAACGTTCTCCCGTCCGACATTATAATAAACTGCGGTCTCCACTCCTGCTCTCCGCCCTCTGGTGGCCTGGAGAAACACAGCAGCACACAACTTGATCTTACTGGATCAGATCTTCAATCTTCAATACAAACAGTGTAACTACTTCATTTACATTCTGGTCTGGTATTCAATATGAATAAATATTGAATAAAAATGTATACATTACCTTCCAGACACGATAGAGGACAAAGCTTATCACCACCAACACCAGCAGCATTATGACAGTAACTTTGAGGATGTTTGATGTCAGTGGAGAAGCTGTGAAAGAAAATATTTTACAACATCAAACATCAAGTAAAGATCAACTCTCATTAAAAGTGTACTTTATGTAATTATTTAACATTTGTTCATTTTATTGTAGCCTGCTTTATGTAATTTGCTTGATTGAGTTTCATAGTGTGACTTGAAAAGTCAATGTAATTCTGGTTACCTGTGACAGTGACAGAGAGGAACTGGCTCTTATTGTAGAAGTCATTTGAGTAAACATTGATGTGATAAATACAGCTGTAGTTCCCGTGGTGGGTGTGGTCTGCTACAGGAAACAGGAAGTTGGCAGAGTGATTGACAGCTGGCTGGGTGTAGTTGTGTGTTGTGTTGGATCCAGTGAAGGTGAGGTGGAAGGAGCCTCCTGGGTACTGTGGCTGGATAGAGCAGCTGATAAAGAAACTGTGACCCTCCATCACCTGTGGCCCCTGATGCTGGCCCTCAGAAACCCCATTCATGGAGGAGGAGAAGAAGGTGATGTTTGGATTAAACGGCAGATCTGTAACAAGACAGAGGTGATTGACTGAAACAACAGATTTATAAACAGAGAGAGAAAATGTCAATAAGGTCAAATGAGACAAATATCAAAATATTGGAAATAATTTAATTATAAACATCATTGTCTCTAAACAGACAGATGACTCATTGTGTCTGATTCTAAACTGAGGAAAATCTTAAGCGTAAAGACTCGATTTTGCAGCTCATTTATCAAGAATCATCAGTACACAAACCTAAATCACATTTCAAATCAAAAGTTATTGGTCAAATGTAATGAAAGTAGAACATGTATTTAGGTTTTCATTTATCCTAAAACTGAAGTGAATGTGCAAACAACATACATTAGGCAGGCAGGCAGGCAGACAGACAGACAGACAGACAGACAGACAGACAGATGGATAGAAGAATGTAAATATGCCATTGAGGAAGTCACTGTTTTACCTGAACAGATCACCTCCATTCTGGCAGTGGAATTACCAGAAACCTTTGTTCCACACTCTCTCAGTGAAGACTCGGACCCAACACAGGAAGATGAAATCCACCAAACAGGTTCACGTGTAAAACCAGAATTCCACTTTCTTGAAAAAGCAAAGCCACAGTCCAGCTGTCTACACACTACAGATGATGACTTCAGGTTCCAGTCAGACCAACCATCCATTGGTCTCCACTCTCCCTGGTGTTTCATCTCCAGTATACCAATGCAATTATTGATTCCTCCCACCAACCTGACATCAGCAGACTCTGTACAGAGACAAGATAATAAACAGTAAATAAAGTAATATTTCTTTCATTATAAAATAATAATCCAAACCAAAGGTACAGTTTGGTGTTTTACCTGAGCAGGTGAGTTCAACAGCCTTGTCAGGTGAGCAGGTGTTTCTAGTTGAGTCTGAGGTTCCACAGTCCAGGAGAACAGACTCATTGCCTTCACACTGGAACTCTTTGGACCACATTGGACCCTCCACTTCTCCATAGAGCCCCCCCTGGAGGACTGAAGGAGCCCCACAGCCAAGCTCCCTACAGACCACCTCTGCATCCTGCTGGTCAAAGTCACCTTCACACACTGAGACCCACGACTTATCAGACTTTTTTAGACTTGTCTTTGACGGGGCTTTCCCAAAAATGAATTTCAACAACTTCTCTAAACCTGTAAATATGTCATGAGACAAAGTTGATTCTGACTCCACCTTCAACGTCTGATTAGACTTCACCTCCACTCTGCCTGAACACACACTAGTCCCATTCACCAACCTCACAGACTCTGGAGAGAGAGAGAGAGAGAGAGAGAGACAGAGACAGAGACAGAGACAGAGACAGAGACAGACAGACAGTTTCAAATTCCAGTCGTACACTGATAAGAACATCATCGTTAAAGGAATTAACCATCAGACTTACAGATTACAGACATTTGTATGACAGAAATCTGTTCAGTATTAGGTGTTACTTTACAAGACCAGAGACATCATGTGCCGTGTGCATTACACACATTACTAGGCATGCAATGGTATTACGGCGGTATAAACAGCCACAGTATTGACATTGTGAGATTTCCGAGCTCACAGTATTTATTTATTATTGTATGCGTATATGATGCGCAACTCAACTCGCATGAGTCGTGAGAGACTCATGACATAATAAAACATTTCACTTCACATTAAGACAAGTGATCAGTCACATAATCCAATTTCGCAGTAACAGCCCTGTTTGGTTTTGATTTAAGCATCAGCTGCAGGGAACCGAACATAAACATAAACAGCTGATTAAAGCCCAGGTTAGATCAATAATATAAATACTGTTGTAGACTTCGATCACTCATTGGTCTCTGCAAAAGTGCAGATCTACAAAGTATCGCCACGTCGGCGTCGCGACCCGGCGCTTGTCCTTTGTACATCAGTTTTTTGGCGCATGGCAGTGACGTTATACCAAAGCACAACCCGCTTCCAATTTGACTATTATATTGTAGCATTTTCAAACACTTAAACTCCAGCATCGGTATTGTGGGGAAAGCTTTCGTGGAAAATAGAAGATCGACAAGCTCACAATGCGACACAACGTGTCGCATTGTGAGCTTGTCGATCTGCTATTTTCCGCGAAAGCTTTCCCCACAATAACAGAAAACACACTAGTATTGAGCCCCCAGGGACTCCAATTACCCATTTGGGGTTTAAGTGGTTAGCAGAGGCAGTAACAAACATACTTTAGAGATCTTCAAACAATGTCTCTGTATTGTTTCTCTGTTATTCTCATAACGTTTAAAACAAACTAATGTAACTCAGACAAGTCATTCTTATTCTGTCACTCAACTACAACTCTCCAATATTTTTGTGACTGAAATATGAATGAAAATTAATTAAAAGGATCCCAATGGGACACAGCAAGACACCCATTACAATGTATTACACATTAAACATAACAAATGTTACTTAATAATAAACCATAAGTGTTTTTTTACACACAGCACGTCAAGACAATTCATTCTTTACAAAACACTTTATAACTAGAAAAAGTGCTCCTCGGAGCACAAGTCTCCGCCAGGTCAGGTAGGTTATTATGGCCCCCTGGTGGTGCTATAATAGGCCAATGTGAAAAGGGTGCCATTTATTCCTAGGCCATGCACAGCAATCGGACACTGCATGCATGATTTGAGAAATGTTGTTCTAAAAATGTGTTTTGCTAAATTTGACCTGCTATAACAGGCCATTGTTAAAAGGGTGGCATTTGTTCCTCAACGTAGTGCAAATGTGCATTCAAAGTTTCACCGCAATCGGACGCTGCGTTCATGATTTGCGGCATTTTGTTGAAAATCGGCCACTCCTGCAAACATTACATGTCAATGTTAGCCAATCAGGATGGAATATGAAAAATCAAACAGATCCGTCTTGATCACATGACTATAAAGATCATGTGTACCGATTTGCGTGAAATTTGGATCAAATCAAGGCTTAATATAAAAAAAAATGTGTTTTACATAACTCTGCCTCCTGGTGGCGCTATAAAAGGCAAATGTGAAAATGTTTTCCTTGGCCTCTAGAGAGTGTGCATACAAAGTTTTACACTGATCGGTGCAGTTATAGGTAAAAACACGAATCGGCCTGTTACAGCGCCACCATGAGGCTGATTTGAACATTTTCAAATGGCATTTCTTCCTCGGCCTAGTGAGAATGTGTGTGCAAAACGTCACGGAAATTGCATGCTGTGTTCATGATTTGAGGCATTTTGTTCGAAACGGAGCACTCCTGCAAACTTTGAAAGACAATTTTTGCCAATCAGGATGGAATATGAAAAATCTGAAATGAGCCGTTTCTTTTAATGACTATAGAGATACTGTGTATCGATTTGGGGGATTTTGGGCCAAAATCTGTAGGAGTACTGTTCAAAATGTGTTTTGCACAAATCGGCCTTCTGGTGGCGCTATAAAAGGCCCATGTGAAAAATTTGGAGCAGAGGTTCTGCTTTGGCATCCAGGGTGTGTGTGCACTCGCTGCGATCAAGCCAACGGTGCCAGAGATTAGCTGTCCACAAAATAACAGAATGACGGACGGACGGACACACGGACGGACGGACGGACAGGGGGTAAAACATACTCTCTCGCCATGCCTTTCGGCCTGGCGGAGACAATAATACATGATGAACTAGAAAAAGTGCTTCTCGGAGCACAGGTCTCCGCCAGGTCAGGAAGTTGCAATAGATGGTTTACCAGGCAAAGAAAGCAGCAGTTATAAATCATGAATTAGTGTGAAGTGAGCGGTGCTATTTATGAGTTATTCATTTCATCATGCTTATATCATGCTTACGGTGCTTATATTTCGTCATGTCGATCACAATCACTAGCCAATCACAGCGAGATCACAATCACAGCTAGCCAATCACAGCTGTTCACAGACGGACGGACACACACACGGACACACACACACGGACGGACGGACGGACGGAGGGTAAAACATACTCTCCGCCATGCCTTCGGCTTGGCGGAGACAAAAAAAAGTATTTGTTCTTGCATATTACATATTACTGTAGTTGTTGAAGTAGTAGTTTGTTACCTGAACAGATCACCTCCAGTATGTACAAGGAAGTAGCAGACATCTGTGTTCCACACTCCCTCAGTGAAGACTCAGACCCAACACAGGAAGACGTAATCCTCCACGTAGGTTTATGTGTAGATCCAGAACTCCTTTCTGTTGAAATAGCAGAGCCACAGTCTAGCTGTCTACACACTACAGATGATGACTTCAGGTTCCAGGCAGACCAACCATCCACTGGTCTCCACTCTCCCTGGTGTTTCATCTCCAGTAGACCAGTACAGTTACTGGTTCCTTCCACCAACCTAACATCATCAGACTCTGTTCAGAGACAAGAGAGTAAACATTAAAAAAGCAATTATTTTCATAATAAAATTATAATCCAAACCAAAACTATAGTTTGTGTTTTACCTGAGCAGGTGAGTTCAACAGTCTTGTTAGGTGAGCTGGTGTTTCTAATTGAGTCTGAGGTTCTACAGTCCAGGAGAACAGACTCATTACCTTCACACTGGAACTCTTCGGCCCATATTGGAGCGTTCACTTCTCTATAGAGCGCCCCCTGGAGGACTGAAGGAGCCCCACAGCCAAGCTCCCTACAGACCACCTCTGCATCCTGCTGGTCAAAGTCACCTTCATACACTGAGACCCACGACTGATTAGACTTCACCTCCATTCTGCCTGAACACACACTAGTCCCATTCACCAACCTCACTGACTCTGGAGAGAGAGAGAGAGATAGAGATAGAGATAGAGAGTTTCAAAACATTATTTCATTAATCCATTCTAGAAAATATATGGATTCATTCAAGTATTATTTTACTGAACACCTAAACACACAGAGAGATAACAATATACTCAGTTTAAAATAAATTAATACATATGGATATTTAATCAATACATCAAAATAACACATTAATAATTTATTAAGTAAAGAGGAACAAAATAAAAAAACTGAAAAAATTAACATCGTCATCTTCAGATCTTTCCCAATCACTCATAGGAGACTAAAAGCCCTGCACGCATGTGCCACACACAGACACACACACACACACACACACACACACACACACACACACACACACACACACACACACACACACACACACACACACACACACACACACACACACACACACACACACACACACACTATCAGGTGCACTGATTGAGTAACGGATCGATGATACACTATACAAAAACAGACAGATAGAGAGGGTAATATGTGAATCTATAGATAGAAAGACATGCATACAGACCTACAGACAGACAGACAGACAGACAGACAGACATACAGACAGATTAAATGAGTGACTGTAAAGATTGCTGTCATTGTTCAAGTCATTGTTTTTCATTACCTGAACAGATCACTGTGGGTCTGCCTGTAATCAAACCTTTCTGTTTGATACCAAAAGTCTCCATTATGACACAGTCGCTCAGTGAAGACTCAGAACCAGCACAGTAAGGTGTAATCCTCCATACAGGTTGATGTGTAAAACCAGAACTCCTTTCTGTAGAAACAGCAGAGCCACAGTCCAGCTGTCTACACACTACAGATGATGACTTCAGTTTCCAGTGAAATCCACCATCCACTGGCCTCCATTCTCCCTGGTGTTTCATCTCCAGTTTACCAGTACATTTACTGATTCCTCCCACCAACCTGATATTAGCAGTCGCTGTAAAGAGTCAATAGCGTAAACATTAATGCAATGCAATTACTTGTATTATAGAGTATTAATCCAAAGCAAGACAATAGCTCGTCTTTTACCCGAACAGGTGAGTTCAACAGTCTTGTTAGGTGAGCTGGTGTTAGTAGTTGAGTTAGAGGTTCCACAGTCCAGGAGAACAGACTCGTTGCCTTCACACTGGAACTCTTTGGTCCACATTGGACCCTCCACTTCTTCATAGAGCGCCCCCTGGAGTCCTGAAGGAGCCCCACAGCCAAGCTCCCTACAGACTACCTCTGCATCCTGCTGGTCAAAGTCACCTTCACACACTGAGACCCACGACTGATTAGACTTCACCTCCACTCTGCCTGAACACACACTAGTCCCATTCACCAACCTCACAGACTCTAGAGAGAGACAAAGAACTGACTCTGGAGAGAGAGAGAGAGAGAGAGAGAGAGAGAGAGAGAGAGAGAGAGAGAGAGAGAGAGAGAGAGATCTCCGTCAATGCCGGTCAACGGGTGGATTTGAAATGACGTAGACCTCCGTCAATGGCAGGGAATGTGTTAATAAGCAGGATAATCAATGGGGAGCAGGTCATTATTGAGAAATAAACCCTGTCAGGGTGATTAGACCCCGACTGCTGCTGTGCTGCAACAAAAACATCTGTTCAGATATCTGTGAGCAGCAGTAGCACTAGTGGATAAGAACTGTAAAAGAGAAGCCTCGTTTGTTTCAACAACTACTCATCAAACAGACAGGACAGCGGCCATTTCTTCTTTGATTTCATAAGAGTAATTAAGGATTAAGCTCGCTCGCGAACGAGCTGCCGTTATATTGTAATTCAAATAGATGGCTCGCCATAATCTAGTTACCATTAAATTATAAGCAGCGATCTGCCCACTAGAGTCTTCCATGTGCTTCTGTATACTTCCTAGTACCTCTGCTTCCTACTCTTCCTGTCATGTGGGTGGGTATGTTGTTCAATAAGAGGCAGAATAGCCAGATACATTATCCAGCGCATTGCAGACACCGTGAGTTAAGCTATGTATATTCAAGCCTTTGAAAAGGATTTGATTGGTGTGTCCCTGATGATGCGAACAATGTACCTGAGTCACTTGTTACGTCACACACCTGCTTTCATAGAGAGGGCGTTTTTAAGGCCAGTTTTGGAGGTGAACATCGACATCAGGGCTTTAGAGAAAAGCAGAGTGCCAAAAACCACCAGGAATTTATTTTGCTTCAAAAACACATTAAAAACTAAAAAAACATGATTTTGGGTGGAGTGGGTCTTCAAACAACTTGTATGTGTTTAATGCTCCATATGCATTCTTAAAGGATTCATGTAACTTCTGTTTTGATTTAATACAATTATATTTTACATTATAATTATTACTGTCTTATAACACAGTAGAAAATGGGTCCCTTTTTTATTCTAAATAATGTATTGATCTCTTTCTCTCTATCTCTTAGACAGACAGACACACTTCGTAGAGTAAGCAGCAGTAAAACATATTACAAGACCTTCAAGACTGTAATCTATAATCAGTTGTTCTTCCTTCATCTTTGTTTACCTGTTGAGTTGTGTGTTGGTTTAACCTGGAGAGCTGAGGGAAAAAAATCATCAAATAAATGAGTTTCACTGTAACAGAGTACATGGATCCTCTCTACCAATACACCAGCTTGTTGATGTGTTGAAATACAGGACAACACGTCCTTTGTTTGTCCTGTTTGATGATATTCATTGATGAAAATAAGTTGTATACAGAAATATAAACTTGGATATAAAGATGTATTCATTCTCCTAATGTTATTCCAAATGTATGCGGCACTTTTAGATTCATATCACATATAATAGTTCAGATTTTAATAAGTAATATTCCAAACAAAAGGTATAGTTTGTCTTTTACCTGAGCAGGTGAGTTCAACAGTCTTGTTAGGTGAGCTGATGTTACTAGTTGAGTTAGAGGTTCCACAGTCCAGGAGAACAGACTCATTGCCTTCACACTGGAACTCATTGTTCCACATTGGAGCCTCCACTTCTCCATAGAGCGCCCCCTGGAGGACTGAAGGAGCCCCACAGCCAAGCTCCCTACAGACCACCTCTGCATCTTGCTGGTCAAATTCACCTTCATACACTGAGACCCACGACTGATTAGACTTCACCTCCACTCTGCCTGAACACACACTAGTCCCATTCACCAACCTCACTGACTCTGGAGAGAGAGAGAGAGAGAGAGAGAGAGAGAGAGAGAGAGAGAGAGAGAGAGAGAGAGAGAGGGGGGGGGGGGATGTATTGTATAGTATGGAGAGAGAGTAAGCATTATAATTTAAAAGAGTTATGTGTATTAAACCACAACAATGGATACATGGATCTTTAAATAATGCATCTGGAACTCTAAACACTCTATTAAGTATAAACATAGATCTGCTCTACCATCAAGTCATGTGACTCAATATGCATTTATCTAGTAAAATTATGTAAAAAACATCACAACAAGAACAAATATTTAAAAAAAAGATGTGCATCTGTCATGGCAAGAGAATTATGGAATAGCTGTGAAAACAACCTAAAAATGTGCAGTTTGATTTATAAGTTTAAGAAAATGTTTAAAGAAAATATAATAAATAAGTATAAAGCGCTATTATAAATTATAAACCATAAAAAGTAAGCTTCATTATAAAACATTAACATATGCATGTGTTGTACATGTGTACATGTGTGTGTATATATGTGTGTGTGTGTGTGTGTGTGTGTGTGTGTGTGTGTGTGTGTGTGTGTGTGTGTGTGTGTGTGTGTGTGTGTGTGTGTGTGTGTGTGTGTGTGTGTGTGTGTGTGTGAATATATACGTTTATGTATATATGTATGTGTGTGTATATATATATATATATATATATATATATATATACATATATATATATATATATATATATATATATATATATATATATATATATAGACACATACTGTAGATACCTTAAGTATAAGAAACAAACTTTTGAGACAAGTGTGTTTGTCCTTGTCGTTGTCTTTTTTTGCCTTTTGTATAATTAAGTATTTTGTATAGAAATTATTCTTTTGATTTAAGTTGTTAAGATAAAAAGGGTAGGCATTATAAGCTACGGCTTCAGCCTACACCTTTTCTGTACAAGTACTGTTTAATTTTTTTTATTTTAAATTGTTGTGTGTTAAATTTTGCAACACTTGATACCGAATTATAAACCATTCATTCATTCATTCACAAGACAACTTAAATCACAAATGGATTTCTTTACACGTGTCAAATCACTATTTTAAATGGACTGATTAAATTGTGAACTCCAGATGAACAGAAATGGCACATTTTAAATGCATTTTGATAATGACACAACTATTAAAAGCCACACAGACATGCATATAGAGGGACAGATGTATGCACAGTAGAGACAAGCTATAGATTGTGTGTGAAAGAGAGCAATGATATAAGAGAGTGTAAAGATTAGTGTCATTGTTGAAGTCATTGTTTTACCTGAACAGTTCACCTTCAGTGTGACAGTGGAATCATAAGACTTTACTGGTCCACACTCCATCAGTGAAGACTCAGAGCCAACACAGGAAGATGGAATCACCCATCCAGCTTGACGTGTAGAAATAGAAGTAAATTCTGTTGAGACAGCAAAGCCACAGTCCAGCTGTCTACACACTACAGATGATGACATCCTGTTCCAGTCAAACCAAGCCAAAAATGGTCTCCACTCTCCCTGGTGTTTCATCTCCAGTATGCCATTACAGTTACTGGTTCCTCCCACCAACCTGACATCATCAGACTCTGTACAGAGAATAAGCAGTAAAAAGCATTACTTTAATTAAAATATCTTCAGGACTGTAATCTATGTTCAGTTCTTCTTTCATCTTTGTTTACCTGTTGAGTTGTGTGTCGGTTTAACCTGGAGAGCTGGGGAGAAAAATCATCAAATAAATGAGTTTCACTCTAACAGAGAACATGGATCCTCTCTACAAATACAGCAGCTTATTGATGTGTCGGAATACAGGACAATATGTCCTTTGATTCTCCTGTTTGATGATATTTATTTGATATTCAAAGGCTGGGAATGAGTGAATGATGAAATGTATGACTTATATAAAAACAGATGAAAATAACATGTAGGCCTATACAGGAATACAAATTGACAGTTTGTTTATAACAAACAACAGTAATTTAATTGAAATATGTCATAATGTAATGTTAACCTATTATGCAGCATTTTTATCACATGAAATACTTCATATTTTGGCAAGTAATAATCCAAACATAAAGTTTAAAGTCTCTTACCTAAGCAGGTGAGTTCAACAGTCTTATTAGGTGAGCTGGTATTTCTAGTTGAGTCTGAGGTTCCACAGTCCAGGAGAACAGACTCATTGCCTTCACACTGGAACGCTTTGGTCCACATTGGAGTGTCCACTTCTGCATAGAGCGCCCCCTGGAGTACTGAAGGGACCCCACAGCCAAGCTCCCTACAGACCACCTCTGCATCCTGATGGTCAAAGTCACCTTCATACACTGAGACCCACGACTGATTAGACTTCACCTCCACTCTGCCTGAACACACACTAGTCCCATTCACCAACCTCACTGACTCTGGAGAGAGAGAGAGAGAGAGAGAGAGAGAGAGAGAGAGAGAGAGAGAGAGAGAGAGAGAGAGAGAGAGAGAGAGAGAGAGAGAGAGAGAGAGAGATGCAAGTCCCATCGTAATTTATTTAACCACAGCAGAAGTTACATGAATCTTATATGAATGCATATGGAACTTTAAACAATTCAGATACAAGTTGTTCAACTGTACCTCTGTACACAGTTAATAGATACGCAACAATATTCAATACTCAAAGAGAAAGAAAATAACTAACATGACACAATGTCCTCCTCTAGAGCTCATATACGTCTAACTAACATGAAACAATGTCCTCCTCTAGAGCTCATATACGTCTAACTAACATGAAACAATGTCCTCCTCTAGAGCTCATATACGTCTAACTAACATGAAACAATGTCCTCCTCTAGAGCTCATATACGTCTAAGCTCCATACTCTAAGTCTAAGACCTGACTAGAGCTCATATACGTCTAAGCTCCATACTCTAAGTCTAAGACTTGACTAGAGCTCATATACGTCTAAAATACACAAGTCTAAGACCTGGCCACAAGGCACCTTAAATAACTATCGCTGTTCTTTACACTTGTTTAATCACTGTTTAGACAACCAGTATAGTTACTGGTTCCTCCCAACAACCTGATATCATCAGACTAAAGATTAAAGCAGATTTACTTTCATTACAACATTACATAATTTTATTACAACACTGTAATCTATGATCAGTTGTTCTTCTTTCATCTTTGTTTACCTGTTGAGTTATGTGTTGGTTTAACCTGGAGAGCTGAGGAGAAAAATCATCAAATAAATGAGTTTCACTGTAACAGAGAACATGGATCCTCTCTACCAATACAGCAGCTTGTTGATGTGTTGAAATACATCCTTTGTTTCTCCTGTTTGATGATATTTATTTGATATTCACAAGCTGGGAATGACTGATAATTAACACAGATCCTAACACAGAGATAATGGTGATTTAGCTGAAGCTTTAGAGCGGCGGCAGATGGGAACAAAAATCTTCGATTGACGTCATTTCCGTATCCGGGTGTGCTACAATGAAATGTGTCACTGCGAGAGAGTGCTACAATGAAATGTGTCACTGCGAGAGAGTGCTACAATGAAATGTGTCACTGCGAGAGAGTGCTACAATGAAAGGTGTCACTGCGAGAGAGAAAAAAAAAAGACCACTTCGCGTAGGCTACGTGATTGGCACGCTGTGGCTTCATTTAGGTTCGCGTAGATCTACGCGATTGGCATGCAATGTGTTAATGATGGAATTTATGATTTATATCAAAATAGATTAAAATAATATGTATACAGTATTGACAACAATTTTAGGAAATATGGTTTGTTGATAGAGCAAATACGGTGAACGGTGACTAAAGACCCATGAGGGAGGGAGGGTACGGGGTGACTAAAGACCCATGAGGGAGGGAGGGTACGGGGTGACTAAAGACCCATGAGGGAGGGAGGGTACGGTGAACGGTGACTAAAGACCATGAGGGAGGGAGGGTACGGGGTGACTAAAGACCCATGAGGGAGGGAGGGTACGGTGAACGGTGACTAAAGACCATGAGGGAGGGAGGGTACGGTGAACGGTGACTAAAGACCCATGAGGGAGGGAGGGTACGGGGTGACTAAAGACCCATGAGGGAGGGAGGGTACGGGGTGACTAAAGACCCATGAGGGAGGGAGGGTACGGTGAACGGTGACTAAAGACCCATGAGGGAGGGAGGGTACGGGGTGACTAAAGGCCCATGATGGAGGGAGGGTACGGGGTGACTAAAGACCCATGAGGGAGGGAGGGTACGGGGTGACTAAAGACCCATGAGGGAGGGAGGGTACGGTGAACGGTGACTAAAGACCCATGAGGGAGGGAGGGTACGGGGTGACTAAAGACCCATGAGGGAGGGAGGGTACGGGGTGACTAAAGACCCATGAGGGAGGGAGGGTACGGGGTGACTAAAGACCCATGAGGGAGGGAGGGTACGGGGTGACTAAAGACCCATGAGGGAGGGAGGGTACGGTGAACGGTGACTAAAGACCCATGAGGGAGGGAGGGTACGGGGAGAGAGTTGAGTGTTGTTCAAAACTGAACCATCCTTGTCCCTAAGTTGTGTGTTAAATGTCATGTTGGGTGTGAATTGTTTTATATTGCACTGTTTGTTCCTGTATGTAAGAAAAAGAAAAAGGCATGAATCTCACTGTATATCCTTTTGCTACATCTGCCCTACTACTCTCAATGCTGAATAAAAATGATTAGATTCCTATCACATTTGACAGTTCATATTTTGGACACTAATAAAAAACAAGCCATGCACCTGCTACTCTGTGTGGTGTAACTTCATCTTATGTCATGTGACATCATCAAGTGTGTTGAAGTTTGTCATAAATATCAAGCAGACTGTGTAAGTTGTTGACTGAAGCCAGTGGTGGAAAAAGTACTCACATTCTTTACTTAAGTAAAAGTAAAGTAAAGGTATAAAAGTATTGGCATCAAAATGTACTTAAAGTACCAAAAGTAAAAGTACTAAAAGGTTTGAAAATAGCAGATCTACAAGCTCACAACGCATCGCGATGCGACGCGTTGTGAGCTTGTAGGTCGGCTATTTTCAAATAGCCTATTTATAAAATAGAGCTAAAGTGGTTCATGTATGTTTTATAATGTAATAATCTATATCTACAAAGTAACTAGTATCTAAAGTTTTCAAATAATTGTAGTGGAGTCAAAGTACAATAATTACCTCCGAGATGTAGTGGAGTAGAAGTAAAAGTATTGGAAATTGGAAATACTCCAGTAAAGTAAAAATACCTCAAAACTTTACTTAAGTACAGTACTTGAGTAAATGCACTTTTAGTTACTTTAGACCACTGACTGAAGCCACAAGTGACCACAGTCTTCCTGTAGCTTCATCAACTCTCTAAGGTACACAACACACAACTGTCCATCGTTCAGTACCAACAATGTGTGTGTGTGTGTGTGTGTGTGTGTGTGTGTGTGTGTGTGTGTGTGTGTGTGTGTGTGTGTGTGTGTGTGTGTGTGTGTCTGTGTGTCTGTCTGTCTCTGTGTGTGTGTGTGTGTGTGTGTGTGTGTGTGTGTGTGTGTGTGTGTGTGTGTGTGTGTGTGTGTGTGTGTGTGTGTGTGTGTGTGTGTGCGCGCGTGTGCGTGTGCATGTGCATATGAGGTCTCAACTCACAGCAGTTCTCACAGTCGTCTATCGTGTCACATTTCCAAGACAATGGAATGCACTTTTCCTTCATACAAACAAACTGATGGGGGAGACAGAGGATTATGTTTAGAATCAGTAATGTATCAAAAGCAGACATGAGACATAAAGTCATACAGCGTAACACAAGTGAAGGCGAGGTGAATCACCTGGCTGGCAGTGCAGTTGGACATGCACTGCTTGCCATCAGCTGCCAAGTAGAAGTGGGCGGGACAGGAACACTTGTAGCCTCCTCCAGGTGAGAGCAGACACAGGTTACTGCAGCCTCCATTGTTGGTCTGACACGGGTGACCGGCCACTGCACACATGGAACAAACATGAGAACACACACTTATATGTTAGAATAAAGCAATAAGCCACACCAGGCTGTGGTTTAATGTGAGTTTAGAGCAGCTATGAGGTGTTGTTAGGAACGATGCAGAGCAGAGTGACTACAACCCTCTAACTGTTCTACAATCACTGTAAACCACCGACTCGCATGGTTTATTGCTTTGATAAAACACCAAATATGGCAACATGACAATCATAGACAACCCAATTAAAACTGTATTTAACATCAATATCAGAATAATTTCTACAAGAAAACAGTCCCTGTCTGCCTGTACACAACTAGGAGGTTGCAGTGTAAATGCTCCTCTAACCTTGCTATAGGAAAAACTAAATCACAAACAGTAATTCATCCATTGAAAGTTATGATGAATATTGTAAACAAGATGTTGAAGCAGTGATACACATACATGTGATCCATATGTGTGGTTATAACAGAACAACATTTACCCATCCTATAACTACTAGGAGCAGTGAGCAGTCATTCTACGGCGCTCTGAGAGCTATTAGGGGTTCAGAGTCTTGCTCAGGGACACACATGGACACATTGCTGGAATGGAATCTGCTACAACTACTGTAGAGCAGGGGTCTTCAACCTTTTCAGGCCAAGGACCCCCTAGCTGAGAGAGAGATGAAGCAGGGACCCCTTCTATATTGTATTGAATTTAGTTTCAGATTAAACTTTTTTTGTTTACTTGGTACTGCTCTTTTTTCCCTCTACTCCTAAACCTCTTTGCCAAAAATAGCCGATTTACAAGCTCACAACGCCTCGCAGCGCGAGGCGTTGTGAGCTTGTAGATCTGCTATTTTTGGCTAAAGTTCTCCTCAGAAAAGGGATGCTAGGGTTCAAGTGGTTAAGGTAAAAAAAAAAATCATATCACACAAAGATTTGGCGGACCCCCTGTAGTAACTCTGAGGACCCCCTGTTGAAGACCCCTGCTGTAGAGCCGTGAATAGTGAGAGTGTTGTATACAGTAGGTGGTACAGACCCTCAGGTTGTCTAGAGGGGTGATACATGTGGAGGTCAGATGGATCGAACAGGTTGCTGATGAGTCTGGTCTTGTTGGTTCCCTGAGTCTTGTTGGCTCTGTAGATGGAGTTCCAGCCTATCCAGTAGATGTGATCCTCAAACAGAGTAATAGACTGTATGTCCTGACTCACAACTACAGACACACAAAACCAAAAGAGTCAAAATATTATAAAATACATGAACAAAGTATTATAAAGAATATTATAACAAGAGTTAAAATGCATCAATAAAGTTTACAAAAGTAAATAATATTCTCACTGTTTTCCTTGTTTTTTTCTTCATGTAAAAATTAACATAATCCATTCTTATACACAGTAACACTCTGGAGTGTTAATTTAACCACATGAACCCTAGTGATCCTATTCTGGGCCAGACATACACCGGAAATAGCAGATCTACAAGCTCACAACGTGTCACTCTGCAACATGTTATGAGCTTGCAGATCGGCTATTTTCTGCAAAGATATTTAATGTAATCCTTTTATGCAATAAAGAAGATTAAAGGAGGGGCCTAGAATAGACCCCTGGGGAACTCCAGTAAGTAAATAATCTAGTACTTCTTCCAGTACATGTGCGTGTGTGTGTGTGTGTGTGTGTGTGTGTGTGTGTGTGTGTGTGTGTGTGTGTGTGTGTGTGTGTGTGTGTGTGTGTGTGTGTGTGTGTGTTTGTTTGTTTGTTTGTTTGTTTGTTTGTTTGTTTGTGTGTTTGTGTGTGTGTGTGTGTGTGTGTGTGTGTGTGTGTGTTACCTGTGTGTCTGTTGGTTCCATCCAGGTTGGCAAACTCAATGTGTTTCTCCTTGGTGTCGCTCCAGTAGATGTGATTGTTGATGTAGTCTAACGTCAGGCCGTAGGGCTTGTAGATCTTATCCTTCACGATGATGCTCCTGTTGGTGCCGTCCATCCCCATCCTCTCTATGTGGGGGTTGTTGTCACCTGCGTCTGACCAGTACAAGTACCTGTCAGGGAGACACTGAGTCAGGGTCACTGTTTGACATCTTTACTGACAATGTAACATATTGTTGTTGTCGGGCAAACACCTTGTATCTCCATATTTAAAAACTTTTGTTTTATTTTGTAAATTAATGCCTACATTGTCCACAATACCACAGTGTCACTAAAGTAGCACAAATAGCCGATGTACAAGCTCACAATGCGTCACGATGTCACACACTGTGAGCCTGTAGATCTTTTTATATAATTGCTGTTTTTTATTGAAAGTGAAAGTGGTTTTGTGTGTCTTTGGCTTTTATATATATTTAACTGATGAAAAGTATTAACAAAGAGCTTGAGACTAAATAATAACTACATTGGAACACAGATTATTTTTCCCATTTCCTGAAAAGTAACAGTTTTGGACATATGAGTTTTCCACCCGACATCAACGATATGTAAAAATGTATTGTTCCACCACTATCAATATGACAAGTAAGACGCGCGAACGCTGGAAGCGAACGCAGCTCGAAAATATTGTGTATTTACGGACTTGTAATCCGTGTTATTTCACCGTGATGGGGAGAGAACATTGACTGTGTGTGTGTGTGTGTGTGTGTGTGTGTGTGTGTGTGTTTTGCAGGCTGTTGTGCATTTTAATCAGAGCATTGTCTAAATTCCTGCACTCTGGCATGTGCATGCACACAGTGCATGCACACAGAGACTGTCTCACACACACACACACACACACACACACACACACACACAACCCGAGCACGGTTACATAGTAAGCTCCACTTTTGTTTTAGAATACTTGGGCGTCATGTGTTCGTATTTTGACTCATAGGAGCTCCAGAAAGCAGAGCCAATCACAAGGAAGTATTATACATTATATCTAGTGCACTTTTCAGTGAGTGACAACTTACATGATACTATTTAAATGTTCCTCATGAGGTAAACTCTACCCTTCTTATTCTACAACAAAAACATCTATTAAGTGACTTTTTAACACTTTACAAGATGTACAGAATATGATGCAATGTCATCAGTTTAATGTTTAGATGTAATTCAGTCTTCTTGTATCCGTGGTGTTTCACAGAATGGTTGATACATTCAGTCAGTGTGAGGTTCATGATGTCACCACAGTGTGAGGTTCATGATGTCACCGCAGTGTGAGGTTCATGATGTCACCACAGTGTGAGGTTCATGATGTCACCACAGTGTGAGGTTCATGATGTCACCACAGTGTGAGGTTCATGATGTCACCACAGTGTGAGGTTCATGATGTCACCACAGTGCTCTTACCCGTAGCGTACATCCACAGCCATGGCCTCTGGCTGGTCCAGGCCGGTGTTGACCAGGACTGTTCTGTATGACCCGTTTAGTTTGGACACCTCTATGGTGTCACTGCCTCTGTCACACCAGTACAGGTTTCCTGCCACCCAATCAACAGCCAGACTGGATGGATAGCTGATCAACGTGTTGTGAAGGACCTGTCAATCAACCATACATGTACTCTGAATATACTCACCATTTTATTGTTTTATCATTTTTATGCAGTTACTATAATAGTTTTTTGATAGGGTAGTGTAGAGCAGTGTTCACAAATGTATTTTGTTTCAAAAATGTTCTATTTTTATTTATTTTTATTTATATATCTGATCTACAAGCTCACAACACCATTTTTTTGATTGTGGGCCCCAGCCAGAGTCTGTATCTATTTTGGGGTCCTTGTCATGTAACAGTTTGTGAAGCCCTGGTGTAGAGAGACAGGAAACCAAGGACAGAAAGAGGAGAAACATGTGAGACAAGACCAGGAGTCAGATTCAAACTCACATCCTCACGGCTCACAAGGAGCGCATGGTCTGTACATTAACTGACTGAAACACCAGACACCCTGTTTTCTGCTTTTATATTTAACCCATTAAGACTTGGACCGCATCTGTGTCATTTCATATTTCTTTGGCTATTCAAAAATTGCTACGAGCTTGTATATCTACTATTTTTGAAAAATGTTGAAAATGTGTGCAAATCTTTGAATATATATATTTTTAAAGCGAACATCTTTAACTCAAATCTTTGCTTCTGGGGGATTCTACAAATGTCTTCTAAATCCTAACAGTTTTCTGAAAAACTTATGCAAACTAACCCTAACCCTAATATATCAGTGGTGCTCAAACCTTTTCATGTCAAGAACCCCAAACAAATATTTTGTTCCAGGGACCCCCCAGAAACAAATATTTGAGTTAAAAATGTTCACTTTAAAAAAATATACAACAAAAGATTTGCACACATTTTCACGATTTTTCAAAAATAGAAGATCTACAAGCTCATAGCGCGGCACTCGGTGCCGCGCTATGAGCTTGTATATCTGCTATTTTTGAATAGCCAAAGTATAAAATAATGGTTTAAGTGGTAATACAGATGTGTTCCCGGTTTTAATGGGTTAACACTGTACACTGATGTCACAAAGTATTTTAAATACAAGTATAAGTACTCTGAATTACATGTGTACTGTAAGTAGTTTGAATTCAGTTTCTCTTCCCTGTCATTCATCCTCATCGTTGTCATTGTCACACTGACCTGGACGTCACCGCCATTGATGTGCATGCGACTGATCATGGAGTGGTCCCGTTCTGCCCAGTAGATCATCTGCTGCTGATAGTCAAAGTCCAGAGCCCTCACATCCTTCAAGTCCTGTCACACCACATCAGTTGTGTTAGTCTCAGACAGGAATACATTCCAGCATGTCAAAAGCAGTGTGTGTATAATATTGTATAGGATTACATAGGATGTGTTGTTATGTCTAATGGTTTTCACCTGTTTGAGCTCTGTGGAGCTGGAGCCGTCCAAGCTGATCTTCATCAGGTTGTACTGGGTGGCTACGATGAGGAAGGGCTCCACCTCTGGAGAAAGTGAGACATTACATTTGAGTTGGTTTACCTTTAAAAATATAGAAACACTTGGAAAACATCCGTTTCATTTTACATTTTAGCGTTGGCTATTCTAAAATATCAGATCTACAAGCTCACAGCGTGTCAATTCGTGCCGCACTGCAAGCTTGTAGATCTGCTATTTTTGAACATTTTTGAAAAATTGTTTGAAAAAAAAAGTATAATTCAGATTTATTTTAACACAAATCTTCTCTTCTGGGGGTCCCTGACACAACACATTTTCAGATGGGGGTCCACGTCCAAATACATATCATTTTGGGGGTCCCTGGCATGCAGAAGTTTGGAAACTAATGATTTAGAAGGCATTTGTAGAATGGGCCTCAGGTCTTAATGGGTTAATACGCTCATAAATGTAACATATTGATCCATAAATAACCTTATAAATGTAAACTTATTGATCACCATGTTTAAAAAGGTTGGGATGTGTTTCCTCTCTTTGTCAAACACATCACTGACACAGTGAAGCTGCTGTATTTACTGACTCACCTTTTATTCACTTTAAATACAAATATCTACATATTTCATTGGTTACAATATGAGAGTTTTAGATTAATGTTTTTAAGGGGCTTAACACAGGGGGCTTAACACAGACAGACAGACAGACAGACAGACAGACAGACAGACAGACAGACAGACAGACACACAGACAGACACACAGACAGACACACAGACAGTCTTACCTGTTGTGTTGTGTGTTGGTTCATTCTGAAGAGCTGAGGAGAAACATAACAAACTAAATGAGCTTCAGTGTAACAGCTGGTTGGTTGTTGTGGTTTATCTGTTGAAATACAGGACAAGATGTCCTTTGATTCTCCTGTTTGCTGCTATTTATTTGACATTCACAGGGTTGGAATGAGGAACTATCATTTATATCAGAACTAACAAAATAAAAGTCAATGACAATCAATAGTTTGTTGTAAGCTAACAGGTTTGTTGTCATTTAGTGATTTGGTCACACAGACCTTCATCACTAACAAAACTAATATAATTATCCTTGAAACTCAGCTGGCTGTGGAACACGCCTGACAAGTTGTCAAATAACATGAGAGAAGTTTTCAGGAGGTCAAGTGGCCTCAAGAAAAGGACATTTGTGCTGCAGAGCTCCCTGTGAGAGCTAAGAGTGACTAAGTTAACATGTACTTTGATGTCATCCTAGAGTTCAACACTCACTGATGAAGACAATGAGCAAGATAATTATAACATACATTCATAGTACGCTGCGTTCATGATTTGTGACATTTTGTGCAATCTTTTGTGTCCCACTCCTGCACACTTTGGAAGCCAATGGTAGCCGATACATCATTTGTACAGATTTACGCGAGGTTTGGACACAATTTGTAGAAGTTGTGACAAAATGCACATTATATTTATCTGCCTGATCTATGGGTGTTACTATGTCCGATTGATATGTGACATCTGACCTATCTATGCATGTTATTATATACGTGTGATATGTGACATGTTGGACACTGTGAAATATATGAACATTTCCTATTCACGTGAGGTAATGGGGCTGATCACTGGGGTGATTGAGTGATTGATGCCACACTCTACTTGACAAATAGAGGGTGTGGTGCGCGCAGAGCTCAGATCACCCAAACCTGTGTAGCAGAAGCGACAGGAGAGAGAAAGAGGAGATCTCCTCCAGGCGCCAGTATTACTGAGTTTAAGGAACAACATTTATACATAATAGTAAACTGCAGCCACCAACAGAGAACGTTCGAGCCCATCGGACCTGCCGTTGCTGCCGTGCTGCGGGATTCGAACGTTGTGGAGTTTGTGAGCGAGGTGCCAGTCGGGAGGAGCCGCGGCTGGTGAGGCAAAACCAAACGTCCATTTTCTTTGTGGATTACAAATTAGGGGTACCCCGCCCGAACTTTAGCTATTATTTGGACGCCAGTGCGGAAGACGTTTACCTTTTCGTTTGGATATAAAGACAATAGACACTCTCGAGACCGCGCCCCACGAGAGGCCGTTCGGATCATAAGGAGGAGTTCTTTATTATTGTTTGACAAAGCGAGTAAGCGACTGACCGTGCAGCGCTCCGACTGTATAACTGAAGTTGTCACCTTGTATATTGTTCACGGGTGAATCTGTGATGTGAGGGGTTCGTGAGAGGAACATTTGGGTTGTTGATTTGTGTGTTTGTTTGTTTAGTAGGGAAAGAGATAGGGACAGAAGTGATTTAAAGCCCTGAGTATATTATTTGTTTTGCCATTTTTGCAATGGTCATTTATTATTTTGTGGCTTAAATAAATTCACTTAAATTAAATCCTGCCGATCCTGTTGATTTTCCTTTTAGTTAATAATTTTCCCTTCAGAAGGGCGATTGTTACAAAGTAATATCAGAGAATGTGCTTTACAAAAGTCGGCCTCCTGGTGGCGCTACAACAGGTCCCCAGGGAGAGTGGTGTGCAAAGTTTCACGCTGATCGGTCCAACGGTGCCGTAGATTAGCTGCTCACAGACACACGGATGAACAGGGGTGAAATCGTAGTCTCCGGCCTTCGGCAGTCCTCACTGGCGGAGATATTACATGAAACCTCACTGCTTTCTCACAACATCAGCAGCACCACTGCTGCTGTGATTCACTGTTAGTGTCTCATTCACCTCCTAAACCCCCTCACAGCACCAGTATATCTCTGCTGTCTGGCAGCAACCAGCTAACTCCAAAATGTTCATTTTCCAGGAAATGACAAAAACAAAAAAAATGTGGATTTAGGAGGTTTTGTTCATCATCGATAAGAACAGCTGAATGGATCTCCAAGCTCACAATGAGGTTGGAGGTCAAAAGGGGGTGGAGCCTGGAGTCAGCTAAACCAGCTAACTCCACCCCCCCTTTGGTGAACTTAGCTGGTTTAGCAGACAGTTTGAGGATCCAATGGAGTTAGATGGTTTTGTCAGAAGCACTTTTTAATACTTTTCATTGGTTCAATAATTTTGTAATCAGCACACAGACGTAAAGGGTGTTCAATGGCCCTGATTTATGGAAAAAAAATGCAAAAGCGGAAAAATGTAGTTAGCTGGTTCCTAATCTCTCAAGAACAGATTCTGCTCTGCGTTGGAATCTGTCGTGAAGGCTCGTCATAACATGTACGCACTGGGCTACAAGTGGGCGTGCCTTCAGATCAGGAAGCAGGCCGCGCTTTACCCAATCAAATGTAGTGGGCGGGATTCACGTGTCCGTCGATCTTTCCCCTCGAAACAAACCCAAACTAATTTAACAATAGCGAAGACAAAACCACGGAAAGATATTCACATGTTAACTTACTCTTTCATCATAGAAACAAGTGGGCTTATAACCAAAACGATCCATGTTCTCTGGGAGAAGTGGTGTTAGTGTTCCGTGTAGAAATATTGTTAGTGGGAATGAAAACATAGTGGCACCACCGGAAGTGAAAGCTGAAGGCAGACCAAAACCCCGGTTTCCTTTGCGCACGGGTGCTACGTCGCCATTGTCCCAGAGCCAGTGAGAGATAGTACAAACAGCAGAGGGCGCTGTTTTTCATTCTCACTGGCTCTGGGTTCCCAGATTGGCTGGTTCCTGCCGGACAGCAACGCACCCAAAAAAAAACAACAACAATAAATCAATAAAAAGGCTGCAGGTGTAATACAGGTAATCAGTGTGTTGCCAGATTTTGCAAGGAAAACAAGCGGCTAGGTCTATGAAAACAAGCCCCAAAGAAGCAACTAATTCTACTAAATAGTATCAAGGGGTAAACAGGAACCCCCCCCCCCCCCCATACCTGGCCACACCCACGGTGGGCGTGGTCAGGGATAAGGTGAATACACTCTCATAAATGGAACCAAATGGACCGTTAGGGGTCCATTTGGTTCCATGTATGTATACACTCTATGAGTTACAGACCTTTTAAGGGTCCATTTGGTTTCTTTGAGAACTACTGGCCTATACTAGAACATAAATAAACAAACAGAACATCTTAACATCTTATTAACCACATGACTGGTATCCTGTATTTTTAACCTTCTGATCGTTATTTATAAGCAATGGCCAACATCATAATGTATAGTGTGTATAATAGTGTGTATACTGCATGATGTGACCAATGTGAGCTTGTAGATTGGCTATTTTCAAAACATTTAGGAATAGTTTTGGATCATTTTAACAACACAAATCTTGTCCCTGCCACAAAATATGTTCAGTATAAATTATTTTGGGGTCGTTGACATGAAACCACTGTTATATTAGACTCCATACTAAGCTCTGTATAAATATATCTGACCCTTGACCCCTCTGTGTACCAGGATGACCAAACCAGCTAGTTCCACCCAGTAATCAACCACAACCAATCACCACTCACACACCAGCTGGTAACCAATCAGCACCACAGAATCCCTCATTCCCACCATGTTATGAGATACACTTTATACCTGTTGTCAGAGTGTCTGTCTGTCTGACTGTCTGTCTGTCTGTCTGTCTGTCTGTCTGTCTGTCTGTCTGTCTGTCTGTCTGTCTGTGTAACAACAACATGGTCACTGGACGGACCCTCAGTCCTATCTTAACAACAACATGGTGACTGGACCCTCAGTCCTATCTTAACACATCGGGTACCAAACACGGTCTGAACCGTGTTTTCACAGAGTAAGCGCTTTGGTGCCAAACACGGTCTGAACCGTATTTTCAGTCTCTTTTGTTTTTTTCCACACAGGAGGGGATGGAGCAGCTCTGGAATCACCCACGGTGATTCTGAGTATTTATAGATCACCGTGCCAAAAAACATGGCTCCCCATCCGCTTCTGTTCTATCTCCTTCTCTAAAACCCCTATAACTCCGTCCTATCTTAACAACAACATGGTGACTGGACCCTCAGTCCTATCTTAACAACAACATGGTGACTGGACCCTCAGTCCTATCTTAACAACAACATGGTGACTGGATCAAGTCCCGCAGCTGTAGTGAGCAGAGGGGAGGTCACAGACAGGTCTAGTGTGAGAGTAGATGATCATAATAAACCTTTAATCCTCTGAAGTTGTCGGCTATTTTCGCGTGAAGTAACCGGTATCGTGGCCATTTAAATGTCAGTAATTGTAACAATATGATCAAACTGGAAAAAAACACATTAGTCTCAACACTGATAATAAAGCATGAATAATGAGGTCATATTTCTGTCTCAACTCACAGCAGTCTGCAGGTTCGTCTGACCGGTCCCCACAGTCATCTACTGTGTCACATTTCCATGACAACGGAATGCACTTGTAGGTCTTACAAACAAACTGATGGGGGAGACAGAGGATTATGTTTAGAATCAGTAATGTATCAAAAGCAGACATGAGACATAAAGTCATACAGCGTAACACAAGTGAAGGCGAGGTGAATCACCTGGCTGGCAGTGCAGTTGGACATGCACTGCTTGCCATCAGCTGCCAAGTAGAAGTGGGCGGGACAGGAACACTTGTAGCCTCCTCCAGGTGAGAGCAGACACAGGTTACTGCAGCCTCCATTGTTGGTCTGACACGGGTGACCGGCCACTGCAGGGTGGAGAAAACATGCACACATGGAACAAACATGAGAACACACACCTATATGTTAGAATAAAGCAATAAGCCACACCAGGCTGTGGTTTAATGTGAGTTTAGAGCAGCTATGAGGTGTTGTTAGGAACGATGCAGAGCAGAGTGACTACAACCCTCTAGCTGTTCTACAATCACTGTAAACCACCACCTCACATGGTTTATTGCTTTGATAAACACCAAATACGGCAACATGACAATCATAGACAACCCAATTAAAACTGTATTTAACATCAATTTCAGAATAATTTCTACAAGAAAACAGTCCCTGTCTGCCTGTAAACGACTAGGAGGTTGCAGTGTAAATGCTCCTCTAACCTTGCTATAGGAAAAACTAAATCACAAACAGTAATTCATCCATTGAAAGTTATGATGAATATTGTAAACAAGATGTTGATGTTGAAGCAGTGATACACATACATGTGATCCATATGTGTTGTTATAACAGAACAACATTTACCCATCCTATAACTATAGGAGCAGTGAGCAGTCATTCTACGGCGCTTTGAGAGCTATTAGGGGTTCAGAGTCTTGCTCAGGGACACACATGGACACATTGCTGGAATGGAACCTGCTACAACTACTGTAGAGCAGGGGTCTTCAACCTTTTCAGGCCAAGGACCCCCTAGCTGAGAGAGAGATGAAGCAGGGACCCCTTCTATATTGTATTGAATTTAGTTTCAGATTAAACTTTTTTTGTTTACTTGGTACTGCTCTTTTTTCCCTCTACACCTAAACCTCTTTGCCAAAAATAGCCGATTTACAAGCTCACAACGCCTCGCAGCGCGAGGCGTTGTGAGCTTGTAGATCTGCTATTTTTGGCTAAAGTTCTCCTCAGAAAAGGGATGCTAGGGTTCAAGTGGTTAAGGTAAAAAAAAAAATCATATCACACAAAGATTTGGCGGACCCCCTGTAGTAACTCTGAGGACCCCCTGTTGAAGACCCCTGCTGTAGAGCCTCTGGCTGCCCAGCCGGGCTCTCTAACCACTCAGCTATGGCCGCCCCCAGTGAGAGTGAATAGTGAGAGAGTTGTATACAGTAGGTGGTACAGACCCTCAGGTTGTCTAGAGGGGTGATACATGTGGAGGTCAGATGGTCTGTTCAGGTTGCTGATGAGACTGGGCTTGTTGGTTCCCTGAGTCTTGTTGGCTCTGTAGATGGAGCGGGTCCCCCAGTCTATCCAGTAGATGTGATCCTCAAACAGAGTAATAGACATGATGTTCTGGATGTCCTGACTCACAACTACAGACACACAAAACCAAAAGAGTCAAAATATTATAAAATACATGAACAAAGTATTATAAAGAATATTATAACAAGAGTTAAAATGCATCAATAAAGTTTACAAGAGTAAATAATATTCTCACTGTTTTCCTTGTTTTTTTCTTCATGTAAAAATGAAGATAATCCATTCTTATACACAGTAACACTCTGGAGTGTTAATTTAACCACATGAACCCTAGTGATCCTATTCTGGGCCAGACATACACCGGAAATAGCAGATCTACAAGCTCACAACCGTGTCACTCTGCAACATGTTATGAGCTTGTAGATCGGCTATTTTCTGCAAAGATATTTAATGTAATCCTTTTATGCAATAAAGAAGATTAAAGGAGGGGCCTAGAATAGACCCCTGGGGAACTTCAGTAAGTAAATAATCTAGTGTGTGTGTGTGTGTGTGTGTGTGTGTGTGTGTGTGTGTGTGTGTGTGTGTGTGTGTGTGTGTGTGTGTGTGTGCGTGTGCGTGTGTGCGTTTACGTGTGTGTGTGTGTGTGTGTGTGTGTGTGTGTGTGTGTGTGTGTGTGTGTGTGTGTGTGTGTGTGTGTGTGTGTGTGTGTGTGTGTGTGTGTGTGTGTGTGTGTGTGTTACCTGTGTGTCTGTTGGTTCCATCCAGGTTGGCAAACTCAATGTGTTTCTCCTTGTAGTCGCTCCAGTAGATGTGATCGTTGATGTAGTCTAACGTCAGGCCGTAGGGCTTGTAGATCTTATCCTTCACGATGATGCTCCTGTTGGTGCCGTCCATCCCCATCCTCTCTATGTGGGGGTTGTTGTTACCACTGTCTGACCAGTACAAGTACCTGTCAGGGAGACACTGAGTCAGGGTCACTGTTTGACATCTTTACTGACAATGTAACATATTGTTGTTGTCGGGCAGAAACCTTGTATCTCCATATTTAAAAACGTTTGTTTTGTTTTGTAAATTAATGCCTACATTGTCCACAATACCACAGTGTCACCAAAGTAGCACAAATAGCCGATGTACAAGCTCAAAATGCGTCACGATGTCACAAACTGTGAGCCTGTAGATCTTTTTATATAATTGCTGTTTTTTATTGAAAGTGAAAGTGGTTTTGTGTGTCTTTGGGTTTTATATATATTTAACCAATGAAAAGTATTAACAAAGAGCTTGAGACTAAATAATAACTACATTGAACACAGATTATTTTTCCCATTTCCTGAAAAGTAACAGTTTTGGACAGTTTTCCACCCGACATCAACGATATGTAAAAATACATATTGTTCCACCACTATCAATATGATAAAACACAATGAAGCCAACAGTTTATCTACATTGTGTGAACATGTAATTCACACTTACATGTAAGTAGTGTGTGTGTGTGTGTGTGTGTGTGTGTGTGTGTGTGTGTGTGTGTGTGTGTGTGTGTGTGTGTGTGTGTGTGTGTGTGTGTGTGTGTGTGTGTGTGTGTGTGTGTGTGTGTGTGTGTGTGGAGGGGGATGTGTCTTCCACGTGGGGGAGGGGAGGGATACATAAGGAATAAGTAACAATAACAACATTCAACACATTATTCACAATAATTCAGACATACTGTACTTTGTATGATTTTGTTTTAGAATACTTGAGCGTCATGTGTTCGTATTTTGCCTCATAGGAGCTCCAGAAAGCAGAGCCAATCACAAGGAAGTATTATACATTATATTTAGTGCACTTTTCAGTGAGTGACAACTTACATGATACTATTTAAATGTTCCTCATGAGGTAAACTCTACGCTTCTTATTCTACTACAAAAACATCTATTAAGTGTCTTTTTAACACTTTACAAGATGTACATAATATGATGCAATGTCATCAGTTTAATGTTTAGATGTAATTCAGTCTTCTTGTATCCGTGGTGTTTCACAGGATGGTTGATACATTCAGTCAGTGTGAGGTTCATGATGTCACCACAGTGTGAGGTTCATGATATCATCACAGTGTGAGGTTCATGATATCACCACAGTGTGAGGTTCATGATGTCACCACAGTGTGAGGTTCATGATATCACCACAGTGTGAGGTTCATGATGTCACCACAGTGTGAGGTTCATGATGTCACCACAGTGTGATGTTCATGATATCACCACAGTGTGAGGTTCATGATATCACCACAGTGTGAGGTTCATGATGTCACCACAGTGTGAGGTTCATGATGTCACCACAGTGTGAGGTTCATGATGTCACCACAGTGTGAGGGTCATGATGTCACCACAGTGTGAGGTTCATGATGTCACCACAGTGTGAGGTTCATGATGTCACCACAGTGTGAGGGTCATGATGTCACACAGTGTGAGGTTCATGATGTCACCACAGTGTGAGGTTCATGATGTCACCACAGTGCTCTTACCCGTAGCGTACATCCACAGCCATGGCCTCTGGCTGGTCCAGGCCGGTGTTGACCAGGACTGTTCTGTACGACCCGTTTAGTTTGGACACCTCTATGGTGTCCCTGTCACTGTCACACCAGTACAGGTTTCCTGCCACCCAATCAACAGCCAGACTGGATGGAGAGCTGATCAACGTGTTGTGAAGGACCTGTCAATCAACCATACATGTACTCTGAATATACTCACCATTTTATTGTTTTATCATTTTTATGCAGTTACTACAATACTTTTTTGATAGGGTAGTGTAGAGTATTTTTCACAAATGTATTTGTTTCAAAAATGTTCTATGTTGAATGTTTCTTTTTGAAAATATCTGATCTACAAGCTCACAACACAATTTTTTAGAAATTTTCAAGAGTCTGTGTCTATTTTGGGGTCCTTGTCATGTAACAGTTTGTGAAGCCCTGGTGTAGAGAGACAGGAAACCAAGGACAGAAAGAGGAGAAACATGTGAGACAAGACCAGGAGTCAGATTCAAACTCATATCCTCACGGCTCACAAGGAGCACATGGTCTGTACACTAACTGACTGAAACACCAGACACCCTGTTTTCTGCTTTTATATTTAACCCATTAAGACCGGGAACGCATCTGTATCATTTTAGATTCCTTTGGCTATTCAAAAATAGCAGATATACAACCTCATAGCGCGACACTCGGTGCCGCGCTATGAGCTTGTATATCTGCTATTTTTGGAAAATGTGTGCAAATCTTTGAATATATATATTTTTAAAGCGAACATCTTTAACTCAAATCTTTGCTTCTGAGGGATTCTACAAATGTCTTCTAAATCCCAACAGTTTTCTGAAAAACCTTTTCATGTCAAGGACCCCAAAAAATATTTTGTTCCAGGGACCCCCCCGAATAAAATATTTGAGTTAAAAATGTTTGCTTTAAAAAATATACAACAAAAGATTTGTACACATGTTCACAATTTTTCAAAAATAGAAGATCTACAAGCTCATAGCGCGGCACTCGGTGCCGCGCTATGAGCTTGTATCTGCTATTTTTGAATAGCCAAAGTATAAAATAATGGTTTAAGTGGTAACACAGATGCGTTCCCGGTTTTAATGGGTTAACATTGATGTCACAAAGTATTTTAAATACAAGTATAAGTACTCTGAATTACATGTGTACTGTAAGTAGTTTGAAATCAGTTTCTCTTCCCTGTCATTCATCCTCATCGTTGTCATTGTCACACTGACCTGGACGTCACTGCCATTGATGTGCATGCGACTGATCATGGAGGGGTACCATTCTATCCAGTAGATCATCTGCTGCTGATAGTCAATGTCCAGAGCCCTCACATACCTCAAGTCCTGTCACACCACATCAGTTGTGTTAGTCTCAGACAGGAATACATTCCAGCATGTCAAAAGCAGTGTGTGTAGAATATTGTATAGGATTACATAGGATGTGTTGTTATGTCTAATGGTTTTCACCTGTTTGAGCTCTGTGGAGCTGGAGCCGTCCAAGCTGATCTTCATCAGGTTGCGATAGGTGGCTACGATGAGGAAGGGCTCCACCTCTGGAGAAAGTGAGACATTACATTTGAGTTGGTTTACCTTTAAAAATATACAATAACCGGAAAAGCATCTGTTTCATTTTAGATTTTGGCGTTGGCTATTCAAAAATAGCAGATCTACAAGCTCACAGCGCGTCACTTTGTGCCGCGCTGCAAGCTTGTAGATCTGCTATTTTTTTAATGTTTTGAATCATTCAGATTTCTTTTAACACAAATCTTCTCTTCTGGGGGTCCCTGACACAACACATTTTCAGATGGGGGTCCACGTCCAAATACATATCATTTTGGGGGTCCCTGGCATGCAGAAGTTTGGAAACTACTGATTTAGAAGGCATTTGTAGAATGGGCCTCAGGTCTTAAAGGGTTAATACGCTCATAAATGTAACATATTGATCCATAAATAACCTTATAAATGTAAACTTATTGATCACCATGTTTAAAAAGGTTGGGATGTGTTTCCTGTCTTTGTCAAACACATCACTGACACAGTGAAGCTGCTGTATTTACTGACTCACCTTTTATTCACTTTAAATACAAATATCTACACATTTCACTGGTTACAATATGAGAGTTTTAGAGGAGCTGCGATTTAATTAAACACAGACAGACAGACAGACAGACAGACAGACAGACAGACAGACAGACAGACAGTCTTACCTGTTGTGTTGTGTGTTGGTTCATTCTGAAGAGCTGAGGAGAAACATAATAAACTAAATGAGCTTCAGTGTAACAGCTGGTTGGTTGTTATGGTTTATCTGTTGAAATACAGGACAAGATGTCCTTTGTTTCTCCTGTTTGCTGCTATTTATTTGACATTCACAGGGTGGGAATGAGGAACTATCATTTATATTTGAAAGAACTAAATAAAAATCAATGACAATCAATAGTTTGTTGTAAACTAACAGGTTGGCTGTCATTTAGTGATTTGGTCACACAGACCTTCATCACTAACAAACTAATATAATTATCCATTCAGACTCAGTTGGCTGTGGAACACGCCTCACAAGTTGTCCAATAACATGAGAGAAGTTTTCAGGAGGTCAAGTGGCCTAAAAAAAAGGACATTTGTGCTGCAGAGCTCCCTGTGAGAGCTAAGAGTGACTACAAAGTTAACATGTACTTTGATGTCATCCTAGAGTTCAACACTCACTGATGAAGACAATGAGCAAGATAATTATAACATACATACATAGGACGCTGCGTTCATGATTTGTGACATTTTGTGCAATTTCTGTGTCCCACTCCTGCACACTTTGGAAGCCAATGGTAGCCGATCCATCATTTGTACAGATTTACGTGAGGTTTGGACAAAATTTCTAGAAGTAATATCAGAGAATGTGCTTTACAAAAGTCAGCCTCCTGGTGGCACTATAACAGGTCTCCAGGGAGAGTGAGTGAAAAGTTTCACGCTGATCGGTCCAACGGTGCCGTAGATTAGCTGCTCACTAGCCTCGGAAACCCATGCTTTTTTTTTTGTTACAAAAGAAAAAAAGCCTGGGGGAGCCATGCAGGAACGATGGTCTTGAGCCTTGTTATCTCCTAACCAATCAGAGTGCAGAGGGGCGTCGCTCTAAATTTGGTGACGTCAGCGTGCTCCGTGCACAGGCCGGGGGGGGGAGGGGAGGGGAGGCGGGGACATAGATTGGTGAAGCAATAGGAAGCCACGCACAAATCCGGGCGGCTGTGTTTGGGACCGCCTTTCAAGACCATCGATTGAGCTCGTAGCCTCAGGCTAGCTGCTCACAGACACACCGATGGACAGGTGTGAAATCATAATCTCCGGCCTTCAGCCGTCCGTCCTGGCGGAGATAATTTATGGAACCTCACTGCTTTCTCACAACATCAGCAGCACCACTGCTGCTGTGATTCACTGTTAGTGTCTCATTCACCTCCTAAACCCCCTCACAGCACCAGTATACACATTCACCCCCCCCCCACACACCCACACCCCCAAAAAAACAAAACAACAATAAATCAATAAAAAGGCTGCAGCTGTAATGCAGGTAATCAGTGTGTTGCCAGATTTTGCAAGGAAAACAAGCGGCTAGGTCTATGAAAAAAAGCCCCAAAGAAGCAACTAATTCTATTAAATAGTATCAAGGGGTAAACAGGACACCCCCCCCCATACCTGGCCACACCCACGGTGGGTGTGGTCAGGGATAAGGTGAATACACTCTCATAAATGGAACCAAATGGACCGTTAGGGGTCCATTTGGTTCCATGTATGTATACACTCTCTGAGTTACAGACCTTTTAAGGGTCCATTTGGTTTCTTTGAGAACTACTGGCCTATACTAGAACATAAATAAACAAACAGAACATCTTAACATCTTATTAACCACATGACTGGTATCCTGTATTTTAACCTTCTGATCGTTATTTATAAGCAATGACCAACATCATAATGTACAGTGTGTATAATAGTGTGTATACTGCATGATGTGACCAATGTGAGCTTGTAGATTGGCTATTTTCAAAACATTTAGGAATAGTTTTGGATCATTTTAACAACACAAATCTTGTCCCTGCCACAAAATATGTTCAGTATAAATTATTTTGGGGTCGTTGACATGAAACCACTGTTATATTAGACTCCATACTAAGCTCTGTATATATATATATATATATATATATATATATATCTGACCCTTGACCCCTCTGGTGTACCAGGGTGACCAAACCAGCTAGTTCCACCCAGTAATCAACCACAACCAATCACCACTCACACACCAGCTGGTAACCAATCAGCACCACTGAACCCCTCATACCAATGTGGGGGAGGAGACATTCACAGGACAAAACAACACACAGGTAAATACACATATGACCATATAGGGTTATAACAACACTAACAATAATAAAAAATAAATGTTAAAATAATGAATATTTTGATTATAAATCAGTAAAATCAGGCAAAAATAAGAATTAAATAACATAACCCTAACCGGCCTAACCCTAACACCGAAATAAAGTAACCAAAAACCGAAAAGAAACGAACAAAATCCGCCAAAAAAAAGAGCCTCCCCCCAGCCTCAAGCCATATCTCCGCCCCAGGGAGAAGGGGGTGGGGGGGCACTTCAAGTTGAGGTCACCATGGGGCACCACATAGTGCTAATCCGGCCCTGACAACAAGTCAAAAGTTAAACATACAGCTTCCATGGCGTCCATGATGATGATGATGATGATGATGATGTCCACACACACCCACCCCAGAGTGTGTACTATGGTATGTTAGGAGTCGGACCCAGCCTAGGGGTCACCTAGGGGTCACCAGGTGTAACACAAACATATCCAGTCAACACCACTTTAAAATACACAACACACTGATTTATTATAGGAACTAGACCGCTGTCTGTTAGGTACCACTCTACTGAACCATGTAAATAGGGAGTACATGACCCACCATGTTATGAAATACACTTTATACCTGTTGTCTGTCTGTCTGTCTGTCTGTCTGTCTGTCTGTCTGTCTGTCTGTGTAACAACAACATGGTCACTGGACGGACCCTCAGTCCTATCTTAACAACAACATGGTGACTGGACCCTCAGTCCTATCTTAACACATCGGGTACCAAACACGGTCTGAACCGTGTTTTCACAGAGTAAGCGCTTCGGTGCCGAACACGGTCTGAACCGTGTTTTCAGTCCCTTTTGTTTTTTTCCACACAGGAGGGGCTGGAGCAGCTCTGGAATCACCCACGTGATTCTGAGTATTTATAGATCACCGTGCAAAAAAACATGGCTTCCCATCCGCTTCTGTTCTATCTCCTTCTCTAAAACCCCTATAACTCCGTCCTATCTTAACAACAACATGGTGACTGGATCCTCAGTCCTATCTCAACAACAACATGGTGACTGGACCCTCAGTCCTATCTCAACAACAACATGGTGACTGGACCCTCAGTCCTATCTTAACAACAACATGGTGACTGGATCAAGTCCCACAGCTGTAGTGAGCAGAGGGGAGGTAACAGACAGGTCTAGTGTGAGAGTAGATGATCATAATAAACCTTTAATCCTCTAAAGTTGTCGGCTATTTTCGCGTGAAGTAACGGGTATCGTGGCCATTTAAATGTCAGTAATTGTAACAATATGATCAAACTGGAAAAAAACACAATAGTCTCAACACTGATAATAAAGCATGAATAATGAGGTAATATTTCTGTCTCAACTCACAGCAGTCTGCAGGTTCGTCTGACCGGTCCCCACAGTCATCTACTGTGTCACATTTCCATGACAACGGAATGCACTTGTAGGTCTTACAAACAAACTGATGGGGGAGACAGAGGATTATGTTTAGAATCAGTAAAGTATCAAAAGCAGACATGAGACATAAAGTCATACAGCGTAACACAAGTGAAGGTGAGGTGAATCACCTGGCTGGCAGTGCAGTTGGACATGCACTGCTTGCCATCAGCTGCCAAGTAGGTGTTGGTGGGACAGGAACACTTGTAGCCTCCTCCAGGTGAGAGCAGACACAGGTTACTGCAGCCTCCATTGTTGGTCTGACACGGGTGAGCGGCCACTGCAGGGTGGAGAAAACATGCACACATGGAACAAACATGAGAACACACACCTATATGTTAGAATAAAGCAATAAGCCACACCAGGCTGTGGTTTAATGTGAGTTTAGAGCAGCTATGAGGTGTTGTTAGGAACCATGCAGAGCAGAGTGACTACAACCCTCTAACTGTTCTACAATCACTGTAAACCACCACCTCACATGGTTTATTGCTTTGATAAAACACCAAATATGGCAACATGACAATCATAGACAACCCAATTCAAACTGTATTTAATATAAATTTCAAAATATTTTCTACAATAAAGTAGTCCCTGTCTGCCTGTAAACGACTAGGAGGTTGCAGTGTAAATGCTCCTCTAACCTTGTTATAGGAAAAACTAAATCACAAACAGTAATTCATCCATGGAAAGTTTTGATTAATATTGTAAACAAGATGTTGAAGCAGTGATACACATACATGTGATCCATATGTGTGGTTATTCAGTATTTTACAACAGGATTCAGCTAATCAGAATCAAGCAACAGAACTATCAATTTCAAATTACTACTACTACTACTACTACTACTACTACTACTACTACTACTACTACTACTACTACTACTACTACTACTACTAATAATAATAACTAGATGTCAGGGCCTCTTTGCGGCCCTCACATCTAGTTTAACAAATACAGGTCAAGAGACCCAAAACGCCAAAGCCTGGCTATAAACTTATACACAACCAAGGGGCTTCTGGAAACACATGTCCAGCAGTTGTGTGAGGAGATGCTTCGCGGTGTTTCTCGAAGGAAACACTTGCGCTTGGGGTCTCGGGTCCGACGGCCCAGAGATAGTTTTCTTTTCCGTGGCATGGCTCTGTAAGAAATATTTATGAACCATGACGGCGACCTGGCCTAATTATAGCTCTGCACACACGTGATGCGAAGTCCGGCCTCTCTGGCCTCTCCTCTCCTCTCGGCTCCTCTCCTCCCCTCTCCTCCCTCCCCGCTTCCCAACCTCGGTCATGTGATAAAGAGGTCAGACTTCCTGTATCTGGTTGCTATGGCAACCTGCCAGATCAGGCTGAGGATCTGATAGGCGAATCAGAGAATCAATCAAACCGAGAGTCCGATCACTGATGGAGGTGGGGTAAGATGCCTAAAACATAGCCATAGCTCTGATCAACAGTCTGTGACGGGTCTTGGAGGCATATGGAGTGATCCTCTGCTTGCGAATCCCAGACAAACGAGCTTTTGTCAATTATATAGTAGTAAGATAGTAAGATAAGATATAATATAGAATAATATATAATAATGATAATAATGTGTTTTCATGTAACCCTTTTCAAAACAGATCAAATAATACAATAACACAATAAACTAGAAAATGTGCTCCTCGGAGCACAAGTCTCCGCCAGCAGACCCGTGCTATTTTAATAGCACGGGTCGTCTTGGTAGAACAGGTCGTCTTGGTAGAATGCGCGTGGTTTTTGGTGTTCTGCAGGGGCGACTGAATATGTAGTGTCTGCATCTAAATAAAAAATCTTCTTGAAGCAATGTGTCATATGGGAGTCCTCGTAATTGACTGGTTTGTTCAAATGCTTGTCTGTCTTCTTCATCTTCATTGTCTTGAACAGTTTCAGCAGTTGATTGGTGTGTTTGATCTATGTCAGTTTTCTCTAGTGCTACATAATGTATTTGATCAAGGTGGCCAATTGTTACAGTATTAAGACTTCGGCCTTGTTGTGGGATCAATTCAACTCTATAGTCCTCTTCTGTGTTACTGTTGTAGATGAGTATGCTTTCTTAGCTTTGGCCTTCAGCGCCTTTGCTTGACCAATGTTAGGTGTTCTCAGAGGGACACACACACGCACGGACGGGTGATTTGTACTGTCAAGTCAAGTCAAGTCACCTTTATTTATATAGCACATTTAAAAACAACAGAAGTTGACCCAAAGTGCTTTACAATCACAATAGCATAACTTAATAAAAATACAGCATAGTTAAAGAAACATAAAGCAATACCTAAACAAAAACACCAAAGATAGGAGAACATAAAAGTAATACAAAAAAGAGGAAAAATACATTCAATGGCCATAAGTTAAGAATGCCCTCAGACTGAGCTGAATGCAATGGAGAAGATGTGGGTTTTTAGGGTGGATTTAAAACTTTCAATGGTGGAGCTGGATTTAATGTGCAATGGTAAATTGTTCCAGAGTGCGGGCGCAATAGCAGAGAAAGCCCGGTCACCTTTAGTTCTAAGGTTTGTAGGGGGAATGTCGAGGGGCATTTGGGAAGATGACCTAAGAACTCTGAGGGTAGGAGGTGCAGAAAGTAGGTCAGAAATGTACTGTGGCGCAAGGCAATTTAAAGGCATACTAGGTAACGTTTTCAACAAAACTAAAGTTAAATTGTATATCTTTTGTGAGTGGCAAAAGTTTCACAACACCCACTCCATGAATTTCACCCCCGGAAGCCTTTTATTTATATATTTTATATTGAACGTGGACTGGGGGGACTTTCCCGGGGAAATGACGTCATCTGGCCGGAAAACGGAGGTGGAAATGCACTGGTTTCCTGTTTGGCCAGGAACTACCGCAACGGTTTCCTGTTTGGCCAGGAACTATCGCGCTAATAACAAAAAGGAACCTCACGCTGATTTTAAGAGAATGTAGGATTAGAAGATCGAAAAAGAACAGAAAAAGAAAGCACAGCTCATGGTAACTAATGCTCCACTGGCTAAGAGAAACGATCCGTAGATAGTATAAAACAATTAAAAGATCGCTTTTTGAAACGCTTCCGGCTTCCGGTGAAAACGAATGGAATTCTGGGTAATCGAGGACTAAGGAAATTGTATGCAGTGACGGTAGTGACCAGCAGAGGTTGCTAAAAATCGTTAGTTGTGAATTTGCATTGTACAACTTTAAGGCTTTAAAAACAAAAAGTAAAATGTTAAAATCAATGCGATATTTCACTGGTAACCAGTGCAGTTGGGCCAGAACCGGGGTGATGTGCTCTCGCATCCTGGTTCCAGTCAGGAGTCTAGCAGCAGAGTTTTGGACCATCTGCAGACGGGAGAGAGTAGATTGAGCCAGCCCATGGTATAGCGAGTTACAATAGTCCAATCGAGAGGTAATAAAAGCGTGGATGACTGTTTCCAGGTCCCTGTGAGTTAAAATGGGCTTCAATTTGGCTATGGTTCGTAACTGATAAAAACTGCTGCTCACTACACTTGATTTTTTTTTGTTAAAGTTCAAGGAGGAGTCCAAATAAACACCCAAGTTTTTTATAGTGGTGTGCAAATTTGCAGAGTGGCGGCCAAGAGCGCTTTTTAGGCCAGTGATGGACTGTTTCGGGCCAAATATAATAATTTCAGTTTTGCTTTGGTTCAGCTGGAGAAAATTTGTAGCCATCCAGCCTTTGATGTCATCAAGGCAATTTTGAACTCTATTTAAGGAGGACGTGTCGTTTGGTGTGACTGGGAGATAAAATTGTGTATCGTCGGCGTAGCAGTGGTAGGGGATGTCATGTTTCTTAAAAATGGAGCCAAGTGGGAGCATGTATAAGGAGAAAAGAAGGGGCCCTAGTATTGACCCTTGGGGGACACCGCAAGTGATAGGGGCTGAGGAAGATGTGTAGGTACCAAGTGTAACATTAAAAGTTCTGTTTTGTAGATAGGAAGTAAACCAGTTTAAAACAGTGCTCTTAAAACCAACCTCATTTTCCAGGCGTTTTAAAAGAATCTTGTGGTCGATCGTGTCAAAGGCTGCGGTGAGGTCAAGCAGAATTAAAATGGCGCAAGAGCCAGAGTCGACGGTTAAAAGGATGTCATTTTGTACTTTGAGCAGTGCGGATTCTGTGCTGTGCAAAGTTCTAAAACCGGATTGAAATTTGTCAATAATGTTAAATTAATTTAAAAATGAGGAGACTTGGATAAAAACGACTTTTTCTAAAACCTTGGGGCAGCTAAAGGGCAGCTTGGAGATGGGTCTGAAATTATTGTGGTCACTATAGGGTCAAGACTTGTTTTTTTTAGGAGAGGTTGAACGGTAGCATGTTTAAAACTGGAGGGGACAACTCCAGTTCCAAGACAGCTATTTATGATTGCCAGGGTGAGGGGGCAGATGGTGTCAAAAACCTCCTTAAAGAGGCGGGAGGGGATGACGTCAGAAGGACTGAAAGTGGATTTCAGGTGGGAGACCACAGACAGAAGGGCGGATGACACTGGCTGAAAATGGTGGAGATGGTTGACTGAGTGGCTTATTATTGAGAGAGTTGAGACTGGGGGTGATATGGATGATCTGATGTTGTTTATTTTGTCCAGGAAGAACTTCAGAAAGGACTCACAGGACGCTGCGCTTGGGGCTGGGGTAGTGGTGGCAGATGAAACAGGGTTTAAGATGGAGTTGATTGTATTGAATAATATTTGTGGTCTGTGGGCATTTTTATTTATTAGATCTGCATAATATTGGGATTTAGCTGACTTTACGGATGCTTGGTAGGCCTTAAGGCAATTTCTGAGAATGTCATAGGAGACCTGTAGTTTGTCCTTCTTCCATCTTCTTTCCGCACTCCTACAGGCTTGTCTGAGAGTGCGGTTGGTGTCGTTTAGCCAGGGGGTGCCAGCAGTGTCAGACTTTTTTCTAGTGAGTTTTTGAGGAGCTACACAGTCCAGAGTGTCAGTGCAGGTGGAGTTGAAGAGTGTAACGTAGGTTACGAAGGTAACCACGGTTATGTGACCCTATTGGATCACTCCAATGTGGGTATCACTCCGCGGCGGAGGGATACATTCGAGGTAAGGATTAACTGATTCACTACCGTGCGCACCTGTGCGTGCGTGGGGGTGTGGCCTCCCCTATATAGGCACACCACACCCACGCGCGCCTGCTTGAAGAACATTTCGAGGCGCCTCAAGCACCACGACAGGATTGGAGTGATCCAATAGGGTCACATAACCGTGGTTACCTTCGTAACCTTCGTTATGTTTCCCCTCATTGGATCACTCCAATGTGGGTATAGAAGTACCCGATTCACCTGGTGGTTGAGGTAGGAACAGTCAGGCCAACAAAGAAGGCTGAAAGCATAGAACCTACCCCGAACTGGCCGCCTCGTCTGTGAGGTCAGGAGGAGCTGCCCAGAACTGCCGACACCAATGCATTAGGTGTCGCCACGTTGACATTATAAAATCTGGCAAAGGTGGCAGATGAGGCCCAACTGGCTGCGGCACACACCTCAGAGAGTGGAACCCCCCGCAGGAGGGCTCTAGATGAGGCCATTCCCCTGGTGGAATGAGCCACCACACCAACTGGCCCAGGCCTACCAGCCAGCCCATACGCCAACTGGATTGCGTCCACAATCCAATGGGACAGCCTCTGCTTAGACAGACCTGACCCCAGGACCCGCTCTGCATAGCACACAAAGAGCTGGTCTGTCCTGCGCAGCGACTGCGTGCGACTCACATAAGCTTGCAGAGCCCTTACAGGGCAAAGCACACTGGGAGCGGAACCATGCCCCTCCTCGTCTGCAGATGGGGAGAAAGCAGATAGAGACCAGGGACTGTTGACGTACCCCTCAGACAGGACCTTCGGCAAGAAGGAAGGATTTGGTCGAAGAACCACACTCCTCCGGTCAGGCCCCATCTGGAAGCACTCAGGGCTTACTGAAAGAGCATGCAACTCACCAACCCTCTTGGTGGAAGTGATTGCTAGTAGAAAGGCCACCTTCAAGGAAAGGTGCTTCAACGAAGCAGCCTCGAGGGGTTCGAATGGAGGCCTAGTAAGGGCTGACAAAACAATGTCCAGATCCCAGCGTACAGCCTTCTTAGCTCTGGCTGGACGCAGACGTCTGGCCCCCTTCATGAACTTAGAGACCCAGGGGTGTCTCCCCACCGAACCCTCTGGAAGCTGGACATGACCAGCAGAGATGGCTGCCAAGTACACCCTCACAGTGGAGGCAGACAATCCCTTATCCAGACAGGATTGCAAGAACTCCAATATGGCCTGCACATTGCAGGATTCTGGGTCCAGGCTGTGCGCTGCACACCAAGAACTAAAGATTCGCCAGCGCAAGTGATATGCTGCATTAGTAGAAGGAGCCCTGGCTCCCTGCAAAGTAGCTATCACCCCCTCTTGGAGGCCTAGCTCTGACCACTGGCGCCGCTCAGGGGCCAGGCCCACAGATTGAGCCGCCGTGGTTCGGGGTGCCACAGGGTCCCCCCGGCCTGCGAGAGCAGGTCGGGCCTCAGGGGAAACTGCCATGCAGTCCCTGCAAGGAGAGACGACAGGAGACTGAACCATGGGCGCCTCGGCCAAAATGGGGCAATTAGTATCAACCTGTGACCTGCCTGCTTGGTCCTGTCCAGCACTGCAGGGATCAAGGGAATTGGAGGAAATGCATACAGCGGTTCCTCTGGCCAGTCGTGGGCCAGAGCATCCAGTCCCAGGGGTCCCGGAGGCCCCGTCACTGAGAACCAGAGGGGACACTGAGTGTTCCCTGAGGCGGCAAAGAGGTCCACTTGGGCCCGGCCAAACCTCATCCACAACTGCTGCACCACCTGAGGGTGCAGGCGCCAGTCCCCCTCTTGCGGCCCTGCCCTCGAGAGCATGTCCGCTGCTGTGTTGTGAGCCCCAGGAATGAACGCTGCATGTAGAGAAGCTAGATGCGCATGAGCCCACAAGAGCAACCTCTCTGCCACTCTGTGCAGACGGGGAGATCTCACCCCCCCCTGGTGGTTGATGTAGGCCACCACTGAGGCATTGTCTGTCCTCACCAACACATGTCTGTCCCTTAGGGACGGGAGGAAACTCTGAAGAGCCAGGTGCACTGCCCTGAGCTCCAAGACATTGATATGTCTGCCCAGCCACGGGGCCTTCCACTGGCCACTCGCTGACCTGCCATTGTGCACTGCTCCCCAACCTGCCAGGGAGGCGTCCGTGCACACTAGCTCCCTGCGACACACCCTGTGCAGCTCCACTCCTTGACATAGAAAGGAGCGTGAGTGCCACCTCGACAGCGCCCTCAGGCACTGTGCTGTCACCACAAGGCGACGATGTCTGTGTCGTTTCGGGTGAAATCTGTGGGAGTTGAACCACAGTTGTAGAGGCCTGAGATGGAGCAGGCCTAGAGGAACCAGCAGTGAGGCCGCTGTTAGCAAGCCCAACAGACGCTGGCACTCCCACACTGTCACCTTCTGACCGCGCTGAAAGCGGCTCAGGAATGAGAGGATCGTCTCTACCCTTACCCGCGGTAGAGACGCCCTCATTGTCTGTGCATCCAAAGACATCCCTATGAATGTCACAGCCTGGGATGGAGTCAAGTGACTCTTCTCGTGGTTCAACACCAACCCCAACTGCTGTATGTGGAGCACAACCCTGTGTGTGGCTAAATTCGCTTCCTCCTCGGAGTGAGCGCAAATTAGCCAGTCGTCCAGATAGTTTAGTATCGTCAGACCTCTGGCTGCCAAGGGCGCGAGGACTGCCACCATGCATTTGGTAAATGTCCGTGGCGCCAGCGAAAGCCCGAAGGGAAGGACCATGAATTCGTAAGCCCTCCCTTCGAAGGCGAACCGGAGGTACTTCCAACAGGATGGATGCATGGGAATTTGGAAATACGCATCCTTCAAGTCGATCGTCGTGAACCATAGGCCCTTCGACATGGCCTGAAGAACACGAGCTGGGGAAAGCATACGGAACTTTAACCGCTTTAGCCAGCGATTCACCCTTCGCAGATCGAGAATAGGGCGAAGCCCCCCGCCCTTTTTGGGAATGACAAAATAGGTCGAGTAGAACCCACCTAGCCGTTCTAGCGGCCGTAGTATCCTGATGGCGTCCTTGTCCAGCAGTACGGATATCTCCTTCCGTAGCACTTCCCTCTTCAGGGGGTCGGCCACTGTTGTAGGATGGATACCCGTGAATGGAGGCGGCCGGCCTTGGAATTGGAGTCTGTACCCTTGGAGCATGGTAGAAAGAACCCATGGGGACTCCACCCGCTCCTCCCAGATTGCCCTTTGGGCCTGGGAGAAGCGGCCGAGGCCGGCGACACTGTCAGGTTGACTGCTGAGGCCCGCCCCCCTTAGGAGTGGCGCGTCTGGGCCTTCCAGTCTCGTTGCGTCCCCGACGGCGGTCCCCCTCTCTGCGCCTGTCGACTCGCCTCTGAGCGGGGTTAGGTGACGCAGCCTGGGGCTGCCGAGTAGGCAAGGACTCTGCCGTCCTCCCGGACGGTGGAGGGCCACCTCGGTCTGGTCGGCCTGGCCTGAAAGGAGGGGCACGGACCCGAGGTGGAGGCATGAAATGTTTCAGGGTCTCCCGATCCTTTCGGACCCTGTCCGTCTGCCGCAAGATATCATCGACCCCGGGCCCAAAGGTAACACCGGGGGTCAGGGGGAGGTCAGCAAACGTGCTCTGCATAGAGGAAGGCAGCTTGGTCTGTGCCAGCCAAAGGTGGCGCCTAGCAGTCACGATCTGGCCCAAGGCCTTCCCATTAGCCCGGGCCATGTCTCTCTGGATCTGGCCGATCAGGTCAGAGACCAGTTTCACCTCTTGAGTGAGAGGTCCTCTATCCCCTGTGACCTGGGGCAGCAAGCTCTGCAGGTAGGCGTGGAGGAGCATCACTGCATTAGACAGGCGTCCCCCCGCTGTCAGTGAACCATAGACCGTCTTGAGGTCATCGTCAAACGTCCTGGGAGGACCAGGCTTAAGACGTGGGGTTTTGCCAATGATGTCCTTATCTGGCAGGACCATGGCTGCAATCATGGAGTCCATGGTTGGGTACTCCCGGAGGCCAAGGGAATCAGGCTCTGCCATGAAAGCCCATGGCCCTGAATCAGAGGTAAAGTGGAAGCGGCCTCTTTTTTCAGCCCAGCCTTCCATTATGGCCTCCTTGAAGGCACTGGATATGGGCACCACTGTTGGGCTGCCCGGAGGACCCTCCTGGGCAATGTCCAGGGTAACTCTGATCCTCTCTACAAGGTCCTGGACCCCTTCCTGCATGGCAGGGGCCACATCAGGGCGGTCACTGCCCCCCTCAGAGGGCCCCGCTGACTGCTCGGACCTGCGGTTAACAGTGCCGGCGTCATCTCCCAGCCAAAGGCCCTCGCTGGCCTCCACTGAGAGAATGTCGTCTCCCTGGTCAGCGTCCACCTGCTGATGCCAGGTCAGCTCTCCACGCCCGCCCGCACTGCGGGCAGGACTACTGTGATGGCGGCTCACCACACCGGAGGGAGGCAGAGATCTACGGTCCTCAGCTGGAGCCAAGGCCTGAGCCACCCAGGCCCGCATGGCCCCCAGTCGGGCCACTCTCAGGCGCTCAGAGAAGACACAGCAGTACAGGCAGCCATTAGGGCGCCTAACCGCCTCCTCTGCATGGACCAGCCCCAGGCAGTGCATGCAAGATGCATGCGCATCCCCAGGTGGGATGTCCTCTCTGCACTTGACACAAAGGGCTGACATCCTGTAGTGGCCCCGTGCCCCTGGCACGCCGTGGCAGGGTCGCCTCTCCCTACGCACTGCACCCGGTAAGGGAATTACCAGGGGAGAGGCCCAAAGACAATGGCCGCCCGGTAAGGGTCTTACACCTGGGTCACAGTTGTAACTGAAAACACTACACTTATCCCCTAAACAGTAATAAATGTAGTCAGCAAACAACAGACTGACCAGGCTTCCAGGTTATGGAGATGCCTGTCAGCTAAGGGGAATAACAGTCAGCACCAGGTTATGGTAAGACTGACTGAAAACACCAAATTTGAAATATAAAGCACAACAGTCTGACCAGGCTTCCAGGTTATGGAGATGCCTGTCAGCTAAGGGGAATGACAGTCAGCACCAGGTTATGGTAAAACTGACTGTCTCTTTAAATACAAGCTATAATATATATATAATAATATAAAGCAGAATTTCCTTTAATTGGGATTCCTGCGAAACAAGGAAAGAAAGCACAAAAAGACCTCAGAACAGCTAGCAAAGCTAGTACAAGCTGAGGCTTGGTTAGTGCAGCCGGCTGCTAACCAGCGCTAACAGCGCTACAAACATTTAGCAACCAGCATAAATGGTACACACGGCACAATAATAAAGAGTTCTCGTGAGGAGGGCTACAAAGTTAGCAGCTCCAGGCTAAACCTAGCCACTGAGAACACTTGGATGTGAAATAATTGAGCTATAGTAGAGGTTACATACCTTCTCTGCTCACTTACCGACCTTGAACCTGAATGTTCCGCCGAGAAATGAAAAAGCAGGCGCGCGTGGGTGTGGTGTGCCTATATAGGGGAGGCCACACCCCCACGCACGCACAGGTGCGCACGGTAGTGAATCAGTTAATCCTTACCTCGAATGTATCCCTCCGCCGCGGAGTGATACCCACATTGGAGTGATCCAATGAGGGGAAACATAACTAAGGTTTCAGCATCCGTGCAAGAGGTGATGGCGTCAGATATGAGAGGTGAGTGGGTGAGCGTGAATGAATTTGAGAAATTAGTAGCTGTCATTGAGTTAATACAACGAGTGAGGGAAAGGGCTTGAGGGGGAGCAGAGGTAGTACAGGACAGCATAGCTTCAAAATGTATGATTAGGTGATCAGAGACGCCAGTGCTGTTTATATCAGTGACGGATATGGAAAAGCCAGCCGAGAGCACAAGGTCTAGAGTGTGGCCATACTTGTGTGTTGGTCCTGAAACTGACTGTGTGAGATTAAAAGAATCCACAATCTGGAGAAACTCTTTAACCATGGGTTTTTCGGGGCAACAGACATGGATATTTGTGTCACCTAAAATCAACAGTCTATCAGAGCGAGATGCCATAAAAGATAGTAGGTCCGAAAATTCCTCTATAAAATTGCCTTTGGATTTTGGAGGCCGATAGACCAAGGCACACAGGATGGGGATGGTGACATCGATTTTCAGGAGTTGGACTTCAAAAGTTGAGTATACCTCCACTGGAAGGCATCTGCATTTAAAAGTATCCTTAAAAATTGTGGCTAAACCTCCTCCCCGACTAGCCCTTGGGGAGTTGAAAAAGCTGAAGTGGGGGGGGCATAGATCACCCAGTAAGGTGAGATCACCAACATTTATCCATGTCTCTGTCAGAAAAAGAAAATCAAGTTGGTGAGATTTTATTTTATCATTTAAAATGAATTGTTTATGATTTAATGAGTTTATATTTAATAGGGCAAATTTAACTAGGTTATCTGGTGTGGGCTGAGTGTGCTTGGTTGATGAGAGGCTGCAATACTTTAGCGGTTGGAGGTTTGCCAAATTTGCTCCACCAGCTGCCCTGTTAGCTGGAAAGGGGCAAGAGGACCAATAGCTGGGAATGAGATTAGGAAAAAAGGGCTCCTTCCACAAGGGGGCAGTAATCGTGCTAGAGGGGGCACAGTGAATCTCAGTGGACGGGGGAGGGAGAGAAGAAGAGCAGCAGGGGGGATCTGACATCAACCGTCACTTCCTTCCTGGAAGGTACTGTTCCAATCAAGACTGATTGATCCTGTCTTACCTCACTTCAAAAACATAAATGGCTTTTTGAAGTGACACACCTATTTATAGGATTTTATTTCGTCATGCGTCCCTCTAGCCAATCAAAGGCATTGGTGTCAACATATTGACACGTGTCACGTGAAGTTTGACCAATGTTAGCTTGGCTAGGGGGGAGGGGGACACACAGCGGGACGAAAACATACTCTCCGCCTCCGGCGGAGACAATAAAAGTCATAAAACAGCATGAAGAGTAACAGTGAGAGTGTTGTATACAGTAGGTGGTACAGACCCTCAGGTTGTCTATAGGGGTGATACATGTGGAGGTCATGTGGTCTGTCCAGGTTGCTGATGAGACTGATCTGATTGGTTCCCTGAGTCTTGTGGGCTCTGTAGATGGAGCCGGTCCCACTGGTCCCCCAGTCTATCCAGCAGATGTGATCCTCAAACAGAGTAATAGCAGTGATGCTGCCAATGTCCTGACTCACAACTACAGACACACAAAACCAAAATAGTCAAAATATTATAAAAAATATAATATTATAATAATAAAATACATGAACAAAGTATTATAAAGAATATTATAACAAGAGTTAAAATGCATCAATAAAGTTTACAAAAGTAAATAGACCGCCGAAGTCTGACGTCATTTACACATCCTTTGTTTGTCTACCTGGTTTGCAGTTTTCCACCCCCGTTCTGAATCCCATAGACGTATTGAATATCGCGTCAAATAAGAACTGTGTTCCAAAAATAAACAAATGACCCCGGCGGTTTGACTCTTATGGATATGAAGCATCAACTGACGGTGAGAAAACGCTAATGTTACTTCCGCCGAATTAGTTACATTTTCGCCAGAAACAGACTGTATCAAATATAAGTGACTGACTATCATAAACGATACAGAACCTCCTCCCTGACAATAACGCCGACACGCGGTGTTTATTTTTGGACCACAATTCTTATATGAGACGATTCTAAGATGACCCAATGTTATTCTCCATAGAGAAATTACTTCCGCAAACCTGGGGATGAACGAGTGACGTCAGGACTTCGGTGCTCTATAGTGTCCTCACTGTTTTCCTTGTTTTTGTCTTCATGTAGAAAAGAACATAATCCATTCTTATACACAGTAACACTCTGGAGTGTTCATTTAACCACATGAACCCTAGTTAGACCCTCCAGAAAAATGTGTTTATGCGATCGCAGAATTTACCGCATAATCAGCAAAATGGCACATTATTATGCGGGGGTAACGTTTTCAAAAAGGCCGCATCGCATCGCATAATTTGCCATTCGCATCGCATATTTCGCAACTTTTAACATATTTCGCATTTTTCGCAATGTCACCGCATAAAATTGCAAAAACACACGCATATTTCGTCGCAAAATCAAGGATTTTAGCCCACATAATCAACAGTTTTAGCCCGCATAATCAAGAGTTTTAGCCCGCATAATCAAGAGTTTTAGCTGGCATAATCAAGAGTTTTAGCCCGCATAATCAAGAGTTTTAGCCCACATAATCAAGAGTTTTAGCCCACATAATCAAGAGTTTTAGCCTGCATAATCAAGAGTTTTAGCCCACATAATCAAGAGTTTTAGCCCGCATAATCAAGAGTTTTAGCCCGCATAATCAAGAGTTTTAGCCCACATAATCAAGAGTTTTAGCCCGCATAATCAAGAGTTTTAGCCCGCATAATCAAGAGTTTTAGCCCGCATAATCAAGAGTTTTAGCCCGCATAATCAAGAGTTTTAGCCCGCATAATCAAGAATTTTAGCCCGCATAATCAAGAGTTTTAGCCCGCATAATCAAGAGTTTTAGCCCACATAATCAAGAGTTTTAGCCCACATAATCAAGAGTTTTAGCCCGCATAATCAAGAGTTTTAGCCCACATAATCAAGAGTTTTAGCCCGCATAATCAAGAGTTTTAGCCCACATAATCAAGAGTTTTAGCCCGCATAATCAAGAGTTTTAGCCCGCATAATCAAGAGTTTTAGCCCGCATAATCAAGATTTTTAGCCCTTATAATCAAGAGTTTTAGCCCACATAATCAAGAGTTTTAGCCCGCATAATCAAGAGTTTTAGCCCACACAATCAAGAGTTTTAGCCCACACAATCAAGAGTTTTAGCCCACATAATCAAGAGTTTTAGCCCGCATAATCAAGAGTTTTAGCCCGCATAATCAAGAGTTTTAGCCTGCATAATCAAGAGTTTTAGCCCACATAATCAAGAGTTTTAGCCCGCATAATCAAGAGTTTTAGCCCGCATAATCAAGAGTTTTAGCCCGCATAATCAAGATTTTTAGCCCTTATAATCAAGAGTTTTAGCCCACATAATCAAGAGTTTTAGCCCGCATAATCAAGAGTTTTAGCCCACACAATCAAGAGTTTTAGCCCACACAATCAAGAGTTTTAGCCCACATAATCAAGAGTTTTAGCCCGCATAATCAAGAGTTTTAGCCCGCATAATCAAGAGTTTTAGCCTGCATAATCAAGAGTTTTAGCCCACATAATCAAGAGTTTTAGCCCGCATAATCAAGAGTTTTAGCCCGCATAATCAAGAGTTTTAGCCCGCATAATCAAGAGTTTTAGCCTGCATAATCAAGAGTTTTAGCCCACATAATCAAGAGTTTTAGCCCGCATAATCAAGGATTTTTGGCCGCGTTTTTCTGGAGGGTCTACCTAGTGATCCTATTCTGGGCCAAACATTCACCTGAAAAAGCAGATCTACAAGCTCACAACGTGTCACACTGCAACATGGTTGTAGATCTGCTATTTTCTGAAAGGATATCTAATGTAAAGAGGATAAAAGGAGGGTCCTAGAATAGACCCCTGGGGGACTCCAGTCAACCAAGTATAATAGGGATTACTTTTACTTGAGTACTTCTTCCTCCCCTGTGTGTGTGTGTGTGTGTGTGTGTGTGTGTGTGTGTGTGTGTGTGTGTGTGTGTGTGTGTGTGTGTGTGTGTGTGTGTGTGTGTGTGTTACCTGTGTGTCTGTTGGTTCCATCCAGGTTGGCAAACTCAATGTGTTTCTCCTTGTAGTCGCTCCAGTAGATGTGATTGTTGATGTAGTCTAACGTCAGGCCGTAGGGCTTGTAGATCTTATCCTTCACGATGATGCTCCTGTTGGTGCCGTCCATCCCCATCCTCTCTATGTGGGGGTTGTTGTCACCTATGTCTGACCAGTACAAGTACCTGTCAGGGAGACACTGAGTCAGGGTCACTGTTTGACATCTTTACTGACAATGTAACATATTGTTGTTGTCGGGCAGAAACCTTGTATCTCCATATTTAAAAACGTTTGTTTTGTTTTGTAAATGAATGCCTACATTGTCCACAATACCACAGTGTCACTAAAGTAGCACAAATAGCCGATGTACAAGCTCACAATGCGTCACGATGTCACACACTGTGAGCCTGTAGATCTTTTTATATAATTGCTGTTTTTTATTGAAAGTGAAAGTGGTTTTGTGTGTCTTTGGGTTTTATATATATTTAACCAATGAAAAGTATTAACAAAGAGCTTGAGACTAAATAATAACTACATTGGAACACAGATTATTTTTCCCATTTCCTGAAAAGTAACAGTTTTGGACATATGAGTTTTCCACCCGACATCAACGATATGTAAAAATACATATTGTTCCACCACTATCAATGTGATAAAACACAATGAAGCCAACAGTTTATCTACATTGTGTGAACATGTAATTCACACTTACATGTAAGTAGTGTGTGTGTGTGCGTGTGCGTGTGCGCGCGCGTGTGCGCGTGTGTGGAGGGGGCGGGGGGATGTGTCTTCCACGTGGGGGAGGGGAGGGATACATAAGGAATAAATAACAATAACACATTATTCACAATAATTCAGACATATACTGTACTTTGTATGATTTTGTTTTAGAATACTTGGGCGTCATGTGTTCGTATTTTGCCTCATAGGAGCTCCAGAAAGCAGAGCCAATCACAAGGAAATATTATACATTATATTTAGTGCACTTTTCAGTGAGTGAACACTTACATGATACTATTTAAATGTTCCTCATGTGGTAAACTCTACCCTTCTTATTCTACAACAAAAACATCTATTAAGTGACTTTTTAACACTTTACAAGATGTACAGAATATGATGCAATGTCATCAGTTTAATGTTTAGATGTAATTCAGTCTTCTTGTATCCGTGGTGTTTCACAGAATGGTTGATACATTCAGTGTGAGGTTCATGATGTCACCACAGTGTGAGGTTCATGATGTCACCACAGTGTGAGGTTCATGATGTCACCACAGTGTGAGGTTCATGACAGTGTGAGGTTCATGATGTCACCACAGTGTGATGTTCATGATGTCACCACAGTGTGAGGTTCATGATGTCACCACAGTGTGAGGTTCATGATGTCACCACAGTGTGAGGTTCATGATGTCACCACAGTGTGAGGTTCATGATGTCACCACAGTGTGAGGTTCATGATGTCACCACAGTGTGAGGTTCATGATGTCACCACAGTGTGAGGTTCATGATGTCACCACAGTGTGAGGTTCATGATGTCACCACAGTGTGAGGTTCATGATGTCACCACAGTGCTCTTACCCGTAGCGTACATCCACAGCCATGGCCTCTGGCTCCTCCAGGCCGGTGTTGACCAGGACTGTTCTGTACGACCCGTTAAGTTTGGACACCTCTATGGTGTCCCTGACACTGTCACACCAGTACAGGTTTCCTGCCACCCAATCAACAGCCAGACTGGATGGAGAGCTGATCAACGTGTTGTGAAGGACCTGTCAATCAACCATACATGTACTCTGAATAAACTCACCATTTTATTGTTTTATCATTTTTATGCAGTTACTTAGTGTAGAGTATTTTTCACAAATGTATTTGGTTTAAAAAATGTTCTATTTTGAATGATTCTTTTTGAAAATATCTGATCTACAAGCTCACAACACAATTTTTTACAAATTTTCAAGAGTGTGTGTCTATTTCAGGGTCCTTTTCATGTAACAGTTTGTGAAGCCCTGGTGTAGAGAGACAGGAAACCAAGGACAGAAAGAGGAGAAACATGTGAGACAAGACCAGGAGTCAGATTCAAACTCACATCCTCACGGCTCACAAGGAGCGCATGGTCTGTACACTAACTGACTGAAACACCAGACACCCTGTTTTCTGCTTTTATATTTAACCCATTAAGACTTGGAACGCATCTGTGTCATTTCATATTTCTTTGGCTATTCAAAAATAGCAGATATACAACCTCATAGCGCGGCACTCGGTGCCGTGCTACGAGCTTGTATATCTACTATTTTTGAAAAATTGTGAAAATGTGTGCAAATCTTTGAATATATATATTTTTTAAGCGAACATCTTTAACTCAAATCTTTTCTTCTGGGGGATTCTACAAATGTCTTCTAAATCCTAACAGTTTTCTGAAAAACGTATGTTGCAAACTAACCCTAACCCTAATATATCAGTGGTGCTCAAACCTTTTCATGTCAAGGACCCCAAAAAAATATTTTGTTCCAGGGACCCCCCAGAAACAAATATTTGAGTTAAAAATGTTCGCTTTAAAAAATATACAACAAAATATTTGTACACATTTTCCAAAAATAGAAGATCTACAAGCTCATAGCGCGGCACTCTGTGCCGTGCTATGAGCTTGTATATCTGCTATTTTTGAATAGCCAAAGTATAAAATAATGGTTTAAGTGGTAATACAGATGCATTCCCGGTTTTAATGGGTTAACACTGTACACTGATGTCACAAAGTATTTTAAATACAAGTATAAGTACTCTGAATTACATGTGTACTGTAAGTAGTTTGAATTCAGTTTCTCTTCCCTGTCATTCATCCTCATCGTTGTCATTGTCACACTGACCTGGACGTCACTGCCACTGATGTGCATGCGACTGATCATGGGGGGGTTCCCTTCTGCCCAGTAGATCATCTGCTGCTGATAGTCAAAGTCCAGAGCCTTCGCCTCCTTCAAGTCCTGTCACACCACATCAGTTGTGTTAGTCTCAGACAGGAATACATTCCAGCATGTCAAAAGCAGTGTGTGTAGAATATTGTATAGGATTACATAGGACGTGTTGTTATGTCTAATGGTTTTCACCTGTTTGAGCTCTGTGGAGCTGGAGCCGTCCAAGCTGATCTTCATCAGCTTGGACCAGGTGGCTACGATGAGGAAGGGCTCCACCTCTGGAGAAAGTGAGACATTACATTTGAGTTGGTTTACCTTTAAAAATATAGAAACACTTGGAAAACATTCGTTTCATTTTACATTTTAGCGTTGGCTATTCTAAAATATCAGATATACAAGCTCACAGCGTGTAACTTCGTGCCGCGCTGCAAGCTTGTAGATGTGCTATTTTTGAACATTTTTGAAAATATATTTCAGATTTCTTTTAACACAAATCTTCTCTTCTGGGGGTCCCTGACACAACACATTTTCAGATGGGGGTCCACGTCCAAATACATATCATTTTGGGGGTCCCTGGCATGCAGAAGTTTGGAAACTAATTATTTAGAAGGCATTTGTAGAATGGGCCTCAGGTCTTAATGGGTTAATACGCTCATAAATGTAACATATTGATCCATAAATAACCTTATAAATGTAAACTTATTGATCACCATGTTTAAAAAGGTTGGGATGTGTTTCCTCTCTATGTCAAACACATCACTGACACAGTGAAGCTGCTGTATTTACTGACTCACCTTTTATTCACTTTAAATACAAATATCTACACATTTCACTGGTTACAATATGAGAGTTTTAGATTAATGTTAAGAGGCTGAGATTTAATTAAACACAGACAGACAGACAGACAGACAGACAGACAGACAGAAAGGCAAGCCGACAGACAGACAGACAGACAGACAGACAGAAAGGCAAGCCGACAGACAGACAGAGAGACAGACAGACAGACAGACAGACAGACAGACAGACAGACAGTCAGATAGGGCGACTGACCGACAGACAGACAGACAGAAAGGCAAGCCGACAGACAGACAGACAGACAGACGTCTTACCTGTTGTGTCGTGTGTTGGTTCATTCTGAAGAGCTGAGGAGAAACATAATAAACTAAATGAGCTTCAGTGTAACAGCTGGTTGGTTGTTGTGGTTTATCTGTTGAAATACAGGACAAGATGTCCTTTGTTTCTCCTGTTTGCTGCTATGTATTTGACATTCACAGGGTGGGAATGAGGAACTATCATTTATATCAGAACTTACAAAATAAAAGTCAATGCCAAACAATAGTTTGTTGTAAACTAACAGGTTGGTTGTCATTTAGTGATTTGGTCACACAGACCTTCATCACTAACAAACTGATATAATTATCCTTCTAACTCAGTTGGCTGTGGAACACGCCTGACAAGTTGTCCAATAACAGGAGAGAAGTTTTCAGGAGGTCAAGTGGCCTCAAGAAAAGGACATTTGTGTTGCAGAGCTCCCTGTGAGAGCTAAGAGTGACTAAGTTAACATGTTCTTTGATGTCATCCTAGAGTTCAACACTCACTGATGAAGACAATGAGCAAGATAATTATAACATAGTACACTTCGTTCATGATTTGTGACATTTTGTACAATCTTCAAAGTTTCACGCTGATCGGTCCAACGGTGCCGTAGATTAGCTGCTCACAGACACACGGATGGACAGGGGTGAAATCAGAGTCTCCGGCCTTCAGCCGTCCGTCCTGGCGGAGATAATTTATGGAACCTCACTGCTTTCTCATAACATCAGCAGCACCACTGCTGCTGTGATTCACTGTTAGTGTCTCATTCACCTCCTAAACCCCCTCACAGCACAATAATACACATTCACCCCCCACACACCCAAAAAAACTAAACAACAATAAATCAATAAAAAGGCTGCAGGTGTAATGCAGGTAATCAGTGTGTTGCCAGATTTTTCAAGGAAAACAAGCGGCTAGGTCTATGAAAACAAGCCCCAAAGAAGCAACTCATTCTACTAAATAGTATCAAGGGGTAAACAGGAGCCCCCCCCCCCATACCTGGCCACACCCACGGTGGGCGTGGTCAGGGATAAGGTGAATACATTCTCATAAATGGAACCAAATGGACCGTTAGGGGTCCATTTGGTTCCATGTATGTATATGTCACAGGGAAATTGGCAGTCCAGGGAAATTGACAGGGGAGCGCTAGTTTTATAGGCGCGGGGCGGTGCTGCGAGGCGGGGCTTTGATGCGAGGACGACGACCACAACAACAATATAACAACCAGGAAGCTACGCTAGGGGAACGCTGAAAATAAAATGGATAATATGAGAGAAATACTCAAGTAAAGTACGAATACCTCAAAATTGTACTTGAGTAAATCTACTTTGTTACTTTACACCACTAGTACAAAGCTCAGTGTCGCACTTCGATAATCATTGGACTCCCCACCCACTACCACTGGGACCCGGGGTTTGACTCCCGCTCGGGACATTACTTTTTCAAACAACCGCGGACTACTTTTTTTTCGCTGATAAAGTATAGTTTTGGACCATGACGGAGGCGCGCCGACTTAGCAGACCTTGAGGCCGAGGAGTCGCGCCCGAGCGCCTCCAGGCGCGAGTGCCCGCGACGACCGGCCGATGGTCTGCTAGTCGACTTAAGCGCCGTCCGAGTTATGTACCGATAGGCACAGAATCGTAAATGATGTTGTGGGGACTGCGTTTGCCCCAAGTGCCACTCACTGCACTAACATAGCCCGCCAGGCCCGCCCCCTTGTGCTTCAACTGCATGGAATGAGGCTGTGTGTGTGTGTGTGTGTGTGTGTGTGTGTGTGTGTGTGTGTGTGTGTGTGTGTGTGTGTGTGTGTGTGTGTGTGTGCGCACGTGCGCGCGCGCGTGCGCATGCGTGTGTGCGTGCTCGTTTGTGCATGCGTGCTCGTTTGTCCGTGCGTGTGTGGTGTGGGGCTCATGTCTGGCTTGCATTGCCCTGTAGCGTTGATTCTACAGAATTGCCTGAGGGGCGGTGAAAACAAGCGTACCCCTTTCAATTTCCCTGGAATGCCAATTTCTCTGTAACATATACACTCTCTGAGTTACAGACCTTTTAAGGGTCCATTTGGTTTCTTTGAGAACTACTGGCCTATACTAGAACATAAATAAACAAACCGAACATCTTAACATCTTATTAACCACATGACTGGTATCCTGTATTTTTGGAAGAGTTTTTGTCCCTAGGGACCTTAGCCCCGCCCCCTATAAATAAGAACAGGAGTGAACGCCCACAATTCAACGTCACAGGCCCATTTCTTCCTGAGGCAGTGAGACAGGCGGTCGCATGTTCCTAGCAGAGAGGCGAACAGCCTTTTCCTCAGGAGTTTTGCCCAAGGGGGCGGGGGGGGAGAGCCTGGTGACTGCAGTCAGAGCACAGAAGTCAAGCCACAGACGGCTGTAGAGGAATATCTTGTGGAGTTTCAATGTTACTATGCATCCCAGAAATATATAGCTTACATGGATTAAAGTTCTCCATAGTGGCGACGGATCCGTAGTGAGGATTATTTATGAGGCTATTTATGAGATCAGTGCAGATATGCAAAATAAATAAATAATGGGGGTGGGGGGGGGGAGGGTATGTGGACAGCCGCGGTGTGAATGACATGACCGAAGTCGTCAAAACGCAACATATACTTGCTAGTCAAAATGATCTCCAAACTACAAAGCATCCATCCCCAGTTAAATCATATAAAGATCGTAACCCGACACCCAAGTGCTGGGCTCAGCTATACCTAGGAGTGTGTCGGTGTCGTGCGCAGTAAATAGCAGATCTACAAGCTCACAACGCGTCATGAATAGGAGGCATTGTGAGCTTGTAGATCTGCTATTTACGGCACACAACACCAGTGTGCAATGAAGTATGTTGTGCTCCGTTCCCCCTCTCATTAATTTATGACTTAAAGTTGCACGGATTTACCACTGTGAAGTTATGGAAGGTGGAAGATTTCCAAAAGATGAAATCCCAGGGATAATGGAAGACATTGGAGTTTTAAATCGAAAGTGGATTACGCCACATAAGGTAGGATCTAATTATTTGTTGACATGGAAGGACCAGCAGTGTTTGACAATAAACGTACGCTCAGGTTCTTTTGCATTAAAATAAGCAGCGGAACACTTGCTATGTTTGCCAATTGGAGATTCGAGAGGATTATTTGTCAGTCAAAAAAGTCGCAGTACATTTTATCGAGTTGTGACTTTTATCTACGAGAGTCTTAGCGACCACCCCTCCAGTTCGCCCTGGATTGTCAGCAGTAAAGCCCGTATTCCTCCAAACATGTACAAATGCAAAATATAAGGTGCTTACCCGCTTGCCTCAAATGTTAACTAAGTGTACGGAGTATTAGTGCAATATATTAGTACATATTTGTCAATTAAGAAGTGTTTTAATCCCGTCTGTGACCGATTCTGTCGGAAGTTTCTAATGGGTGGTAGTGACGGGAAGCATCCGGTGAAAGCCGGAATTACACTCAATGTAAACAGGAATTAAACTTGGGGGGAAAATGGCGTTCGGCCACAGACGGGATTAAAACACTTCTGTATTGAAAAATATGGACTAATACATTGCACAAATACTCTAGACACCTAGTTAACATTTGGGCCAAGTGAGTAAGCACCTTATATTTTGCATTTGTACATGTTTGGAGAAATACGGCCTTTACTGGTGACATTCCAGGGTGAACTAGGGGGGGGTGGTCGATCTACGAGAGTCTTGATCTAAGGCTAACAGGTGCCAATGCAAATACTCCGCTGCGGTGTTTCATTTGGGACGGTATCATGACAGGTTTTCAAAGCAGTAGGCGGAGGTTTATCGAGAGAAAATGAATTACATTGCCTACTCCCGCGTGTGATCGCGGTCCAGTCCAAATAAAAAGCAATATATTACTGTCTGGACCACCCCCCCTGGTAACTAAATAACGAACAGTCCTTACCCGCATACATTTCCATTACAAATGAGGGGCCAAACACATATAATACCCCCCCCCCCCCTCAATTACAGTACATTTAGGGCCCAATACAGCATATTTGAATACATTTAGGAGTAAATGACAGATTTCTTTGATATAGAGCTCTCCCACGCTCAGTGTTGCCATGTCCTCTAATTATTATTTTTTTCCTAAATTTTTATCCCACGATTTTGTAACCCCTATTTTTTCACCCTAGTGCCAATGCCTAAGCATGTAATCCTGGGCACTACCTTCCCTCTGCCAACCTAGGGAGGCCAGGGCCGAGCTCATGCCTCCTTCAATGCATGAGAGCCGTCTGACCTTCTTATCACCTGACTTCCCTGGTTGGACGTAGCGCGTGGAAGGAACACGTTATTCCAACCAGTTCCCTTCCCCTCCATCAGGCGCCCCGGCTGGCCAGGGGGAGGCAGTATAGTGACCAGGATTACTGCATGTTTTTTGTGAGGGTACCTATCCTAGAAGACACGGGGAGAACATGCAAACTCCACACAGAAAGGCCCTTTCGCCAACCCCACCTAGGGTGTGGGCACTGATGACGCGGAGGAGAACACGCCCCCAGCGCCCACAGCGTCCCCTGCGGGAATCGAACCCAGGACCTTCTAGCTGTGAGGCGACAGCGCTACCGACTGCGCCACCGTGCCCCCTCATGTCGTCTAATTATAAGCGACATTGCCCTTGTTTTTCTGTGAAGGTACTACTGAGTTATTTGTTGATAGCTTGTAGATCTGCTATTTTCTACTACCACCACCACCACTAGTAATAATATTAATAACTAGAAAAAGTGCTCCTCAGAGCACAGGTCTCCGCCAGGTCAGGTAGGTTATTGTGGCCTCCTGGTGGCGCTATAATAGGCCAATGTGAAAAGGCTGGCATTTATTCTTAGGCCTTTCACGGCTAACGGACAATTCATTCATGATTTGAGGCATTTTGTTCAAAAATTGGTATTGCTAAGTTGTATGGATTGAAACTTGTAACAGCGTATTTCTATATTGCAATATTGGTACTTAAGATTACATGATTAATACAATATGTATTATATTATAATATATCATTAGAGACTCTGAGGAAGGTCGAAAGACCGAAACGTCAGTCTGTTTTACTTGCACCGAAATAAATAAAAGGCCTAAACTGTCCGTGTTGCTCCAGCGTTTTCTCTTCTGCACCTATTGTCCCTACCCCTGTGACGCACCGGACTGGCCGTTTAAGGCTGAGGCGCAACGGTAGAATCCCTTTGTTTACATTATAATACATATTATTATAATATATACAATTATAATCTAACATTTTATTACAATGATTAATTTAATATATCTCTGCTGTCCAGCAGGAACCAGCTACCTCCAAAACACTCATTTTTTAGTTAGCTGGTTCCTGCTGGACAGCGACAATATAATAAATGTATATATAATATATAACATATGCATAATATACTATGTTATAACTACCAATGCCAAACACATCAATCACCTACATAGCAGAAATCACACACCCTCACAAACCCACATCCTACAAATATCCAGCCACTGCCAACTCTCTGTCCACCATGACATCTACAGTGTGTCATTCTTTCTTGTTAACCTTCTGATCATTATTTATAAGCAATGGCCAACATCATAATGTATAGTGTGTATAATAGCCTGTATACTGCATGATGTGACCAATGTGAGCTTGTAGATTGGCTATTTTCACTTCAACTTGAGGTCGCCCTGGGGCACCACATAGTGCTAATCCGGCCCTGACAACAGGTCAAAAGTTAAACATACAGCTTCCATGGCGTCCATGATGATGAAAATATGCTCTATCTGTAACAGTGAAAATAATCACCACCTGTCCCCACCTTCACAACACATAGACTACCTGTCTTCTGTACAGACCACCTTCACAACACATAGACCACCTGTCCTCTGTACAGACCACCTTCACAACACATAGACCACCTGTCCTCTGTACAGACCACCTTCACAACACATAGACCACCTGTCCTCTGTACAGACCACCTTCACAACACATAGACCACCTGTCCTCTGTACAGACCACCTTCACAACACATAGACCACCT